>NC_090651.1:284307156-284611879 GCF_040937935.1 Hyperolius riggenbachi
TATACACCTGGCTACCTATACAGGGGACGTATACCTGGCTACATATACAGGGGACACCTATACCCCTGGCTACATATACTGGAGACATACAGTATATACCCCTGGCTACATCTACAGGGGGCACCTATACACCTGGCTACATATACTGGGGGACACATACACCCCTGGCTACATATACAGGGTGCACCTATACCCCTGGCTACATATACAGGAGGCACATATACCCCTGGCTACATATACTGGGCATATAAACCCCTGGCTACATATACTGGGGTCACATATACACCTGGTTACATATACTGGGGACACATATACACTTGGCTACATATACTGGGCGCATATACCCCTGGCTACATATACTGGGGATATATATCCCTGGCTACATATACTGGGGACATATATCCCTGGCTACATATACTGGGCGCATATACCCCTGGCTACATATACTGGGGATATATATCCCTGGCTACATATACTGGGGACATATATCCCTGGCTACATATACTGGGCACATATACCCCAGGCTACATATACAGGGGACAGCTATACACCTGGATACCTATACTGGGGACACCTATACGCCTGGCTACCTATACTGGGGACAGCTATACGCTTGGCTACCTATACTGGGGACAGCTATACGCTTGGCTACCTATACTGGGGACAGCTATACGCTTGGCTACATTTACTGGGGACAACTATACGCCTGGCTACCTATACTGGGGACACTGGCCGTCTGTCATGTGCATTTACTGGTGAAAGGCTGTCTGTCAAAAATCTGAAGCGGGAGCCACCGCTGCATAAATTACTTTACTTTTCTCCTGTGTTGCTGTCACTTACAGTAGGTAGTAAAAATCTGACAGAAGCGACACCTTTTTGGACTAGTCCATCTCTTCATAGGGGATTCTCAGGGATTTATTTATTTTTAAAAGCACTTAGTGAATGGCAGTTGCTCTGTCCAACAGCCAAAAAACTGTGTAGCGATCAGGGAAGCTGGCCAGCATCATTGTTTGAGGGGCCATTCACATCACAAATGCGGATGGCCACGCATGCGGAACGCAACGCATGCGAACGCACGCCATCCGCGTTTGTGTGCGTTGCGTGGCTGATCCCATCACTGAAAAGTGAATGGGACAGCCACACGTTTTAGCAAAATCTGCGTGCAGCATGCGTTCCCGGATCGCACAGGTCCGGAACGCATGCAGTGTGAACATCAGACAGTGCACTCTATGTACTGTCTGATGTCGTGCGTGTCGGCCTCCTGCACGCGTTTCCAAAACGCGGCTGGAAACGCGTGCAGTCTGAACGGGCCCTAAATCCTTTTTAGGGAATATCTTTATAAAGAACTAGTAAAAAAAAAAGCCTGCCCATTAAAAAATGGGCGCTATATTACAGGCGCTCCCCCCTCCCCCTTTCACCCAGCTATGTGAGCACAGATGTGTCCAACTCGCCCGTCCTTCACCGCTGTCTGCAGCATATGCACACAGGGAGATGTTGCTTGCTTGGCAGTTGGAAAAAGCTGCTATTTCCCACAATGCAATGAGGTTCACAGACAGAAAACTGTCAGGTCTGGTAGCAGTGACACACACACACAGGGACAGGATGCAGAGACACAGGGGTTTTATTATATAGGATAAAAGCCTTGCTGAGAATCCCCTATGGCGAAATGGATTAGTCCAAAACCTGTCACTTCTGTCAGATTTCAACAACCTACTGTAAGTGACAGCAACATAGGAGAAAAGTAATTTATGGCTCATTTTACTCTGGAAAAAACGTACTTCTTATTTGCCTATGTTTGCACATATTTTAAATTTTACATTTTTTTGCCATAGTGCCCCTTTAATATTGTGCAGATTTGTTGTTGCAATACAGAAGACAAGTATTTGTCATGACATTGTCATTGGAGAATCACAGCCCTAACAGAGGAGTCATTGTGTCACTGACCTTAGCAAAGTCTGGTTTAACACATAAATGCTATGCTGGCGTGAGCTCCATATCAGGAATTTCTCCACTCCTAGTCTAGCCCTGGCAAGACATTGTGCATGAGAAAGAGGCATGTGTGCATGGATATGGACGTGGATCAGGGGCATAACTAGACTTGATAGGGCCCCCCTGCAAAAATGATAGCATGGGGCACCTTTTGTCTCCGAACACAATGTGAGTGCGAGCCCGTGAATAGCAGCAGAGAGTGTTCTGCTGTGGAGCAGCTTCTGGAAGCAGAAAAAAATTACACATACTCCTGCACACGGTTTTCGTGTGTGAATGGGGAGGTTTCTTTGCTTATTAGCTGCACTTACAGTGACTTTTTTCCCCCACTTTTGGGGGAGAAAAAGTGAGTCTTATAGTCCAAAAAATACAGTATATGTTTACTATCCCCTGTATGGGAAAGATTTGTTCCTTTTCAAGATATGTTGATAATTTTTTTATGAATGTTGTACATTTTTTTGTATTCTAATAAAAACATTGATGGTGCAGGGATGCATATACCATAGGGCATGGACACAGGCCGGGTTCACGCTGCTAACCTGCAGTTGCAATTGACTGATTTTGCTCCTCCAGATCAGCTGATTGCACCGCTGCACCAAAAAAAAAAAAAAGTATAGAGATTACTGTGGCAGTGCGCCGTAACCTCCAGGCCAAGCAGGAAGTGATGCTGTCTAGCATTCACTTCCTGTGGCCTAAATTTGAATAACGCAGAAGTGTCTTGCAAAAATATGCTTCTGCGCATGCTCCGCAATGCGATTTGCAAGAAATAAAAAAACTGTGTCGCTATAGACTTAGAGAGTCTGAAGCGAGAATAAATCTCGCTTCAGACCTCATAGATAGCAGGGGCATGTGTGCCCCTGCTAAACTACCGCTATCGCGCCGCTAAACGGGGGTCCCTTCACCCCCAAATCCCCTCGGTGCAGCGGGGGAGAGCTTCCTGGTTGGGGCAGGGCTAACCGCCGCAGCCCTGCCCCACGCACGTCTGTCAGCGCGTATCTCCGCCTCTCCCCCGCCCCTCTCAGTCTTCCTTCACTGAGAGGGGCGGGGGAGAGGCGGCGATGCGCCGCTGATAGACTCGACTGGAGGCAGGGCTGCAGCCGTTAGCCCTGCCTCCAGGAGCGACCAAGTCTGCGACCAAGTCTTGCGGGGGTGGGTTTGGGGGTGAAGGGACCCCTGTTTAGCCGCGGGATAGCGGCGGTTTAGCAGGGGCACACATGCCTCTGCCAACTATGAGTTCTGAAGCGAGATTTATTCTCGCTTCAGAGTCTCTTTAAATGACTTCCGGTTAGCAGCACAAGTTGCTCAACAATGCACTGTTGCTCCAGCATTGAATCGGGCACTTCTGGCGGGATGCATCGCACTAGGTGTGAAATGCTCCAAAGCCTTTCATTGGCGTAGCTTTGGCCTGCTGCCAAATAGGCCAATGCAATGCACCATTGTGAAAGGGGCCTCAATATCAGGTGTGGAACTTCAAGCAATTAATAGTGCAGAACATGAACATATAAATACTGATTTTATAGAAATGTTTCATTGTATTAACTAAGTAGAAGCATTTTAAGATTTTGCTTTATTTTTCCTTAGGTAAAGTGGATTCTGAGGATGATGATAATGGCCTATGTGAAGTGATTCCCATAGAGAGCATGCAAGTAAAGCATCCTCAAGAGGAATCTCATCCACAGTCTTCTGAAGCAGTGTCAGGACAGCCATCCAATTACTCTAAAGCAAAGTTGCCCCAAGTTGTGCAAGAGCCTACATCCACTCAGCCTTGTCATCAGCAGTTACCACAATCGGAGCTAGACCAAATTATTGCCCAACAAAAGCAAACCAATGAGATTCTGAAGAGCATGCAGGAGAGTGTTTCCGCAAGCATGCAAATGCAGAAGAAAATAAATCGTATTATAAAAACTAACTTTATTGAGTTGCAAAAATCAATGATGTCCATTCAGAAAAAATCTAATGAGCAGAATGGAGCTCTGGAACGTACAATAAAAAGCCTCCATGACAAGATAGACGATATCAAAATCCAACTTCAGGAAAAACGTCTGCAAGATCTAATGAATAGTGATGACTCAGACCTGGAAGGAAGCTCTCCATTAACCAGGGAAACTAGCCCTTTAAATAAAGTATCTAAGTCAGCACAGAGGAAGACTCTGGATCCATCCACTGCACATGGCCCATCGCAGAAGAAAAGAAAGAAAAATGATAAATGACTTTTGCCTAAAAGAGCTACTAGCTAAATGACATGTGGATAATAAGGACATGTAAATTTGATGCAGGAAGGTACCGCCATCCTTTTGCTCCTCCAGATTCAAAGAAAAAAAGTCACATGTTCCTCCTACCTCTAAAGGTGCTGATCATATGCTTTTAGGGAGAAGTTTATGGACCCCAACTCCACTTTGCCATGTTTTCTATCGACAGCATAAATGCTCTAAAGCTGACCAGGTGGTGGAGATACCAACATCGCCATAGAGAATAAGGACCATGATGCTAGAAGCCCCACCCACTGGTCTACCTCATGTCATCTATATAGTTGATAGTTGAGAGCAGCCTTTTGTTTCCTAATTATGTGGCAGAACTGGACGCAGAAGGCCACTGTACCAAGAACCAAAGATCCGCATGTTGTAGGTAGAAAGGTCCAAATGACTTTTTTTTAGGCTTTGAGGACCAAGGGTTAGGTGTACTTAACCGAATACTGTTATCCTTCAAAGAAATACTGTAGGTGGCAACTAAGTCTTACTTTCATAACTCGGTTGTCGTATAACGTCAGGCAAGAAAGTTCACCCAGTTCTTTTTGTCATTTAAAAAAAAATATATAGTGCTGACAGCTACTCATGGGTCCCATAGGAATCTTAGAGACTTATTTTAGTATCTCTTGTGCTCTGTTCTCTGACTTGGGCCTGGGAAAATTGTCAGTGGTTTGAAACCCTCTCCAGCTGAAGATATTTCAGACAGTGATTGAAGTTTAATTGTTTAGTGATCTGTTAAAATCGCATCACACAAAACGTCATTCATATGACCCTGCGGCAGAATCCTCCGATGGTCATATGCATAGCGCCGCCCCTCAACAAACTCCCTGCTGGACAGAAAGTATGTCACTGGTATTCCCGGCTTTCCCCGCCGTATTCCCATCATTCCGTACTGCAACCTTATTTAAAATTTCGTCATCAGCCATTGACTTTTAATACTTCTGCCACCGCTGCATTGCCTCGGAAGTCCGATGGTAACTAGCAGCCGATTTGGCACTTCCAGCTCAATGCGGCAAGTGTGCTAGGCTCTATTGTCTTGCATTGTTGTTGGGTTATCCTGCGGTAAACCAGTAACCCAACACACACTTACAAGGCAAGTGTAAAAGGGTCTCAAGTAAACCTACAAGGTTTTTAAATGGAGAGATATTTACCTTGGGATAGGTGTAGGTGTTTACTATGGCCTGATATGTGTTCAGTTGTCCTGTCTGCACTGTCCACTTATGCTTCCACCCAAAGCTGAACTCAGAGACTAGAAGATTGGTAAAAAGTTTATTTTTCACTTAATATTCAGAAAAAGTTATGACTTGCGTGTCTGTTTCCACAAATGCAGTCCCAAACCCCATGTGTGTCAACGTCCAGTGCATAGCCCCGCCCTCTTTCAGAGAAATGCTGTGGTGCTTATGTGGCACTACCTCCGAGAGAATGCCTCTATCTGAGGGCAGAGCTATGTATGGGAAGTTGGCAAAAGCAGGGCTCGGATACTGCATTAAAAGAAACAGACCAGGTATTATAATTTTCTCTGAATACAAGATTGGTAAAATGTTTGTTTTTTTATGTTATAGTCTCTTTAAGCATACATTTGCACTCCAAAAACAAACAACATTGTTATGTCATGTGTTTAAACTGGCCAATACGCTAAGAATGTAATCTTGCTAGACATCAGTTCTGTGGTTGACCTTTTCCACTCTGATTCTGTCAGGTCTCTACCTCCTCACAGTAGAGCAAGGGGGTGGCCTAGCATCACTGGTATTGGGGGGGGGGGGGGAATCTGGCATGCTATAGCTCTGCCCCATAGCACTGGTACCAGCATAATTACATTATTACCCAGCGCAGCATGGTACTGAAGAGGATCAAAGTTTCGGACTTTGATCCACATAGCAAAAGCTGTTCCAGACTACATCCAGCAACGGTGCAGGCAGCCCAAATGCACTCGTGTAATATTTAGATAACGTGGCGCAGCGGTGGAGGGTGGAGCCTGTGGCGATCAAAGCATCAGTCTTATTCTGACTCTTTATGTCAAAGTGTTGAGCTATAGTATGTCAGACATTGGGCCTGTACTGGAAAAAGCCAATGCCCAACACAGGATCGGAAAGGGTTAAATAATGTGCAGGTTGCCTTCAGTCAACATGAAAGGCAGTTTCATACTAACGTTGCATATTTGCAATAAACACTATTTTACATGCTGCAATGCAGTGCGACGATAATACACCCAAAGTGTGCACAATGCATCAATTGCGACATGATGCAGTGACATCCACTACATCAATACAGAATCTAGTGTATTGAAACTACCAGCACACATGTTGACATAGAAAATGAACACATTTCTTCATACTGATGCACACTATGTTGCTTAAAGGGGTTCTTTCACGAATGAGGAAAAAAATAAAAAGTGGTTTATGCATAAACTATTAAACATTCTTGTAAAATAGTGTAAAAAGTTTTTTTTAAAAAAAATGAATGGTTTCATCAATATAACATGTATTGTAAATAGTGACGGATGGCGGCTGGGAGGCTAATCCATTTGTTATGGTTGTGAAAATAAAGTAAAAAAAAAAACACCCCTAACTGCTGCCTACATAGTTTTCAGTGGTATAACCCACTTCTAGCAGGAATCGCTGTTATAACCCTAACTGCTGAGCTCTGCTGAGCTGCTGAATGTGTTTACATTGTTGCTAGGCAACCAGACCCCTTGCAGAGACTGGTTTTGTGAAAAGTCATAAGCTGCAGGGAGAATCAGTCCCATCTACACCACATGATTCTTTGTCAGATTCGATTCAATTTGATTCGATTCATTGATATGATTTGATTCAATCTGACATGTCCGATTCATGATTCGATTCAATTTGCATCAAATTGAATCAAATCATGAATCGGACATGTCAGATTGAATCAAATCAAATCAATGAATCAAATCAAATTGAATCAAATCTGACAAAGAATCATGTGGTGTAGATGGGACTGATTCTCCCTGCAGCTTATGACTCTTTTCACAAAACCAGTCTCTGCAGGGGTCTGGTTGCCTAGCAACAATGTAAACACATATAACAGCGATTCCTGCTAGAAGTGGGTTATACCACTGAAAACTATGTAGGCAGCAGTTACGGTTGTAAAAAAAAAAAAAAAAACACCCCTAACAAATGGATTAGCCTCCCAGTCCTTCATACCTCACTATTTACAATACATGTTATATTGATGAAACCATTCATTTAAAAAAAAAAACAAAACTTTTTACACTATTTTAGAAGGATGTTTAATAGTTTATGCATAAACCACTTTTTTTTTTCTCATTCGCGGAATAACCCCTTTAATAAAAACTTACAGTAAAATCATGTGCAAATATGCATTAAGTACGACCTTTTAGTCCCCTAATTTAACCGGTTCGGGATCGGGGTAAGGAGACTATGCTGCATCTGTGGCTCTCTAACTCTAATGCAGTAGATTCTAAGTCTTGGCTTTCCGAGCTGATCACTGCTCCTGGAGGAAATAAACGCTGCTGTCGTGTGACAGGCGATTGCTGTAAAAAGGACTGTTTTGCATATTATTTCCATCAAGCTGAACGCAGCTCTCATTACATTAAAAAAAAAAATAAAAAAAATCAGTTATCGGGGCAGTGATCGGGCAACTCAAATGAGTTAAAACATAATTTCCATCTCTGCCTGTGTTGCATCGCCACTGCAAATGTTTTTACTTGCATTGCGTTATGTGAACGTTATAACGCAACACCCTAGTATAAAACCAGCCTAAATTAAATAAAAGGAGTAAGATCTGTCACTGAGATGCAAATTAGTTTATGCATACAGAATGATGCAATTGTTTATGCAAATTTATGCAATTTGTACATAAACCAATCAAATGCTGCCACTGCAGGATTTGATCTGGTCCATTTTCAAGCTATAAAAATGTGCATAATTCTGCATGAACTTTAATTTGCAACAACACCTGTAAGGCCAGAAACCCACTAGGAGCGATTTTCTGAACGTTTTGCGATTTGAAAACTCTTGCTAATGTAATGCTACGGGTGTGATCCCACTTGAGAGATGTGATTTTATAAAAAGTCCCCATAGCATTGCATTAGCAAGAGCTTTTTCAAATCACTAGCGCTTATTTAGAAATCACTCCTAGTGGGTTTCTGGCCTGAAGGAGTTGGAAGTACCAGAATCTGAGGAGTCAGAGTTAACCTGCTGGCGAGTGGCAGTGTTTAAAATGAAATAAATATGAAAGCCTTCAAAATCTTCTCAATAAAGGGCCTTTTTAAGAACAGTACCACAAAGTGGTCAGTAAGTTGGAATACAATTTGTAGTTATTATTGATTTATTAATTCTTTTCTTCTTCAAAAGTTATTAAAACTTTTGAATAATCTTTAAAAATTCTTTAGTCCGCACTGCAATTGGGAATTAGTCGGTGAGACACCTAGAAAGACGGATAGCTTGGCTGGCAGTCTCAAACGATAACAATTACCTAAAGGAGCAGTAGACTATGCAGGGGAAGGTTGTTTCCTTGGTAAAGCAATAAGAACTGTAGAAACACCTTCTGGAAGCTCAGATCAAGATACACAAACTTTGCAGGGGGAAGAAAGCATTTTTAGTATCTTTGAAAGTGAGAAACAAATATAGACAAGACATTGATTGCAATAATTGATTTAATTTTGAGAAATAAATATATTTAATGCTTTGTGAATTTTTTTTAATGTTTTGATCTCAAGCATGTAAAGCAAGTCTGTAGTGGATTAAAACAAAATAAATCACATACTCTCCTATGGAGAGGGTAGGCTCTGTGCGTAAGTACAAAAAGGATGTCAGGGGAAAAAAGGCGCGGGGTGTAAACGATAATATTGTTTTGTATTTAGTGTACAAATAATGTTTTACAAATCTATAAATTATTAAATAATGTGTATGAAATCGGCAATAGTGAAAACGTTAATCTTCTCTGTTTCAAAAGTGAAACTTAAAATAACGTTTATTAAAAAAATGATAATATATGTTTAATGGTTATAATTGTATGTTATTGTGATTAACCTTCATTTATGGTTTCTTCTTATAATAAAATCTGAAAATATTGTTTATAACGATGATATAAATATAACTACATTCGTAATAAGAGCTGTAAAACATTAGTAAGTATTATTAAAATGTTACTAGAACTATACCTAACCCTACTCTCACACAGAACCCTCCCGGTACCTATCCCTAACCCCTAGACCCCCCTGGTGGTGCCTAAACCTAAGACCCCCCTGGTGGTGCCTAAACCTAAGACCCCCCTTGGTGGTGCCTAAACCTAAGACCCCCTAGTGGTGCCTAACCCTAACCACCCCCCTTAGTGTTCGCTTTATTATGTGGATAATAATGTTTTACAAAAAGTGACTGTAAAAAATATATTGCAATTTACGTTACGTACTGATTGCTTTATTTTGTGAATAATAATGTTTTACAAACAGTAAGGGCTAAAACTTTAAATAATGTTTTAGTTAAATAGGATAAATATGTTTAGTATTTTTATAAACGTTATTTGTCACGGGTGCATTTTCTAAACGTAAATCATCACAAGCAGTTATAAAACATTAAAAAGCTCCGGGCGCCGTTTGTAAAACGTTATTTATCTCCGGCGCCCTTTTTTCCTGCTCGGCGCCCATTAAACGTTATTTATTATGGGAGTGAATGGCGACGCCCTTTTTGTCCACTAGCTGCCTGCGCCTTTTTCCCCGTTCCCAGGCTCTGGATCCTATAGACTCTATAGTATAGAGTCTACAGTACATGTTCATATGTTCCGGACGGTGGTAATTTGGGTGCAGGGAAAAGCTGAGACGATTCTTCCTGCACTAGGGAATCTAGGGGAATATAACAAATATATTTCCCTACTGATTACCTCATTTTATATATTGCCGACATAATTCCGGCTATTGCTGGCACCCGAATGAAAGTGATTTGACCAAAATTAACCCTGTGCCACTATTGCCATAATTAACATTAAAGGAGAACTGTAGTGAGAAGCAGTGGCGTTCCTACCACAGGGCGCAGGGGGGCGTGGCGCACCGGGTGCCAGACAGCCAGGGGGGTGTCGCCACGACCCCCCATGGAGGCAGTCATGCAGGAGCCAGGAGGGGAAGAGCAGCGCTAGGAGGAGGGGCGACAGCAGGGATAGCGGCGGGGAGGGGGGACATATCCCCCCCCTCCCTCACCTGGGTCCCCTCCTTCTGCCTCTCTTACCCCCCCAAAATGCGGGCAGCGGGCCGGAGCAGCGAGCAAGCGGGCGCGGAGAATACTTACGCCACTTCCGCATATCAGCCTGGAACGCTGCGTCGCCGTCACGTGCCTCTTCTGCGCCTCCAATCATTGGAGGCGCAGAAGAGGCACGTGACGGCGATGCAGCGTTCCAGGCTGATACGCGGAAGTAACGTGAGTATTCTCCGCGCCCGCCTGCTCGTCCTGTTTGCTGCCCGCATTTTGGGGGGGGGGGGGGAAGAGAGGCAGAAGGAGGGGACCCAGGTGAGGAAGGGGATATGTCCCCCCCTCCCCACCACTATCCCTGCTGTCACCCCTCCTACTAGCTACACTTGGGGGGCACTATGCTAGCTACACTGGGGGCCACTATACTAGCTATACGGGGGCCACTATACTAGCTGCACTGGGCCTGGGGGTCGCTATACTAGCTATACTGGGGGCCACTATATTACCTATACTGGGGGGGGGGGCACCATACCAGCTACAATGGAGGCCACTATACTAGCTACATTAGGGGCAACTTTACTAGCAACCTTTAGGCCACTATACTAGCTACACTGAGGGCCACTATACTATCTAAACTGTGGGCCACTATACTAGCTATACTGGGGCAACTATGGGGGCCACTATACTACCTATACTGGAGGGCAGCTGTACGGGGGCCACTATACTAGCTACACTGGGGGCAGCAACACTACCTACATTGGGGGCAGCAGCTATGCTACCTATCCTGGGGGCAACTATACTAGCTATATTGGGGCAACTATACTACCTTCACTGGGGGCAACTAGCTACCTATACTGGGGGCAACTGCTAGCTACCTATACTGGGGGAAGTGGCGGCACCGTGGGGGTGCTTTGGGTGCTGAAGCACCCCCTAAAATTCTCCAAGCACCCCCCAGCGTGAACTGACTTTCGGCATCTAATAGATACCGTGTCAGTTCACCGCAGCAGCAGAGCAGGGCTATAGTAAAATGTCCGAAGCCCTGCTCTGGAGACTTTGGGAGTTTCAGTTGCTGGCTGCAGAGGATCGTGGGAGCTGCGCACTGGACGGAGGCCGGAACAGGAGCTCTGCTGCAGGTGAGTAAATGTTTTTTTTTTTTTTATTTATATTTTTACGTTTATGTTCTGGCCAGGTCTGCCGACATGATTGCATGTATTTTCTGGGCAAATCTGCACACATTACGTGTATTTTCATGAGAAAACCTGGACAAGTATGTGAATTTTCTGGGGAAAGGGTCACCAAAACTTGGATCCACTGTCTTTACGTTGCACTTTTAAAGGGAACCCGAGGTGAGAATAATAGTGAGGCTGCCATATTTATCTCCTTTTAAGCAATACCAGTTGCCTGGCTGCCGTGCTGGTCCTCTGCCTTTAATTCTTTCAACCATAGACCCTGAACAAGCATGTTTGTTTCTAGTGTGATTCAGTTCACTACTGCAGCCAAATAGATCAGCAGGGCTGGCAGGCAACTAGTATTGTTTAAAAGGAAATAAATATGGCAGCCTCCATATCACTCTCACCCTGGGTTCACGTTAACTTCGTTATCTCCGCCCTCATCCGGTCACGGCCATGCCCATTTTGTTGCCGCTTCGCATGCCGCATGTTATAGCCCCACCCGGTTTTTTGCCCCTTTCCTTTTTTTTTTGGGGGGGGGGGGGGGTCTTATAATACCCAGCACCGGGTGTCAAATGCCCTAGGTACACCACTGGTGAGAAGTATATGGAGGCTGCCATATTTATATCCTTTTAAGCAATACCAGTTGCCTGGCAGCCCTGCTGATCTATTTGGCTGAAGTAGTGGCTGAATCACACCAGAAACAAGCATGCAGCTGATCTTGTCATATCTGTCAAAATTGTCAGAGAAACCTGATCTGCTGCATGCTTGTTCAGGGTCTATGGCTGAAAGTATTAGAGGCAAAGGGTTAGCAGGATAGCCACGTAACTGGTATACTGTAGCTTAAATGGAAATAAATATGACAGCCTCCATACACCTCTCTCTACAGTTCTCCTTTAAAGAGACACCAAAGCAAAAAAAAATTATGATATAATAATTTTTATGTGTAGTACAGCTAAGAAATAAAACATTAGGAGCAGACACAAGTCTATTGTTGTTTCCAGTACAGGAAGATAACCTCCAGTTATCTATGCAAAAGAGCCACTGATCTGATCTCTCTGACTTTCAAAGTTGCAGAGAGCTCTGTCTTCTGAAGCTTATTATCTCAAGTATCAGTCATTGTATTTTCTTTTTCTCTGCAGAGGACAGTTCATAAGTTCACTAGCCTGCTCTGTAAAAATATTTAGAATGCTGAGTAGTGTGTAAACTGCACATATTAGAGAATGATGCAATGTTATAAAAAAACACTAATATAAATGAAAATAAAAATGAGAATATTTTCTTTGCTTCTACAGGGAGTGCAGAATTATTAGGCAAGTTGTATTTTTGAGGAATAATTTTATTATTGAACAACAACCATGTTCTCAATGAACCCAAAAAACTCATTAACCAGTTCGGCCTATCTGGACGAGCTTCCTCGTCCAGATAGGCACTGCTGCCGCCGGCTGGTGCGCGCGATCGCCGCTAGCCCCCCGATCAGTGAATGGGAATATAATTCACATTCACCGATCTAACTTCCCCGCAGAAATACCGACGCTTTCTCTCCAGAGAGCGCGGTATTTTTGCCCCCAGGAAACTTCTTCCCAGCATTTTAGTTCCTGGATGCGAGATCGTTCGCATCCAGGACTTTTTTCACTGTGGCCATCTTGTGGCCAAATAGTAAACTGCACCCACATACATTTTTAATAAAAAAAAAAATATTATTTTACATTTAAAATTAGCAGTTTCCCTCCCACACCAAAAATTACCCACATACACTTTTTTTATTAAAAAAAAAAATAAAATAAAAAAAAAAATAAAATAAAAAAAAAAATAGTTACCCAAGGGTCTGAACTTTTTAAATATGCATGTCAAGAGAATATGTTATTATATTATTTAAAATTATAAGCTTATAAATCGTGATGGACGCAAATTGAAAAAATGCACCTTTATTTCTAAATGAAATCTCGGCACCATAAATTGTGATAGGGACATTGTTTAAACGGTGTAATAACCGGGACAGATGGGCAAATAAAATACATGAGTTTTAATTACGGTAGCGTATATTAATTTCAAACTATAATGGCCAAAAACTGAGAAATAATGAATTTTTTTCATTTCTTTCTTAATCTTCCTGTTAAAATAGATTTAGAAAAAAATAATTCTTAGCAAAATGTACTACCCAAAGAAAGCCTAATTAGTGGCGGAAAAAACAAGATATAGATCAATTAATTGTGATAAGTAGCAATAAAGTTATAGGCGAATGAATGGGAGGTGAACGTTGCACGGACTGCGGTGCTGAACCAAGCTGAATATTTTTGAAAGTAGTTTTTAGTTGGTTTTTAGTTTTAGCTATTTTAGGAGGATATCTGTGTGTGCAGGTGACTATTACTGTGCATAATAATTAGGCAACTTAACAAAAAACAAATATATACTCATTTCAATTATTTTTTACCAGTGAAACTAATCTAACATCTCAACATTCACAAATATACATTTTTGACATTCAAAAATTTTTTAAAAAATCAGTGACCAATATAGCCACCTTTCTTTGCAAGGACACTCAAAAGCCTGCTGGATTCTGTCAGTGTTTTGATCTGTTCACCATCAACATTGCGTGCAGCAGCAACCACAGCCTCCCAGACACTGTTCAGAGAGGTGTACTGGTTTCCCTCCTTGTAAATCTCACATTTTATGATGGACCACAGGTTTTCAATGGGGTTCAGATCAGGTGAACAAGGAGGCCATGTCATTAGTTTTTCTTCTTTTATACCCTTTCTTGCCAGCCACGCTGTGGAGTACTTGGACGCGTGTGATGGAGCATTGTCCTGCATGAAAATCATGTTTTTCTTGAAGAATGCAGACTTCTTCCTGTACCATTGCTTGAAGAAGGTGTCTTCAAGAAACTGGCAGTAGGACTGGGAGTTGAGCTTGACTCCATCTTCAACCTGAAAAGGCCCCACAAGCTCATCTTTGATGATACCAGCCCAAACCAGTACTCCATCTCCACCTTGCTGGCGTCTGAGTTGGATTGGAGCTCTCTGCCCTTTACCAATCCAGCCACGGGCCCATCAAGACTCACGCTCATTTCATCAGTCCATAAAACCTTTGAAATATGAGATATGATGAGATATGATAAGATATTTCATGGTCCAGGTCTTGACGTTTCAGCTTGTGTGTCTTGTTCAGTGGTGGTCGTCTTTCAGCCTTTCTTACCTTGGCCATGTCTCTGAGTATTGCACACCTTGTGCTTTTGGGCACTCCAGTGATGTTGCAGCTCTGAAATATGGCCAAACTGGTGGCAAGTGGCATTTTGGCAGCTGCACGCTTGACTTTTCTCAGTTCATGGGCAGTTATTTTGCGCCTTGGTTTTTCTACACGCTTCTTGCGACCCTGTTGACTATTTTGAATGAAACGCTTGATTGTTCGATGATCACGCTTCAGAAGCTTTGCAATTTTAAGAGTGCTGCATCCCTCTGCAAGATATCTCACTATTTTTGACTTTTCTGAGCCTGTCAAGTCCTTCTTTTGACCCATTTTGCCAAAGGAAAGGAAGTTGCCTAATAATTATGCACACCTGATATAGGGTGTTGATGTCATTAGACCACACCCCTTCTCATTACAGAGATGCACATCACCTAATATGCTTAATTGGTAGTAGGCTTTCGAGCCTATACAGCTTGGAGTAAGACAACATGCATAAAGAGGATGATGTGGGCAAAATACTCATTTGCCTAATAATTCTGCACTCCCTGTAATGTTTTAGCAATTATCCATACTACACATACAATTCATTATATCATATTTTTTTCCCTGCTTCAGTGTCTCTTTAAGGTCTATGGCAGGACCCAAATCAGGCGAGGCACTAAGTGAGTGCTGCAACAACCTGACTCTGAGCCTTCCCAATCCTCCCTCTGTGTCCTGTTTCAACTGCTCTCTGCCACTTGAATTTGCCGCCTCTAGGAGCACTCGTGTCTCTGCATGCTCGCTTGTGCATTCGCAGTAGGGTGCTGCCTGTCTTCAGTAGCACTCGTGTCTCCGCATGCTCGCTCGTGCATTCTCAGTACGGTGCTGCCTGTCTTCAGGAGCACTAGTGCCTCCGCATGCTCGCTCGTGCATTCGCAGTACGGTGCTGCCTGTCTTCAGTAGCACTCGTGTCTCCGCATGTCCGCTTGTGCATTCGTTGGGACCCAAATCAGGCGTGGCACTAAGTGAGTGCTGCAACAACCTGACTCTGAGCCTTCCCATTCCTCTCTCTGTGTCCTGTTTCAACTGCTCTCTGCCATTTGAATTTGCCGCCTCTAGGAGCACTCGTGTCTCTGCATGCTCGC
The DNA here is from genome assembly GCF_040937935.1 of Hyperolius riggenbachi. Taxonomy (NCBI): domain Eukaryota; kingdom Metazoa; phylum Chordata; class Amphibia; order Anura; family Hyperoliidae; genus Hyperolius; species Hyperolius riggenbachi. The sequence continues at coordinate 284,323,035 of NC_090651.1, forward strand.
TCGTGCATTCGCAGTACGGTGCTGCCTGTCTTCAGCAGTACTCGTGTATCCACATGCTCGCTTGTGCATTCGCAGTACGGTGCTGCCTGTCTTCAGCAGTACTCGTGTATCCACATGCTCACTCGTGCATTCGCAGTACGGTGCTGCCTGTCTTCAGGAGCACTCGTGTCTCCGCGTGCTCGCTCATGCATTCACAGTACGGTGCTGCCTGTCTTCAGGGGCACTCGCGTCTCTGCATGCTCGCTTGTGCATTCGCAGTATGGTGCTGCCCATCTTCAGAAGCACTCATGTCTCTGGATGCTCGCTTGTGACTTCGCAGTATGGTGCTGCCTGTCTTCAGAAGCACTCGCGTCTCCGCATGCTCACTTGTGCATTCACAGTACAATGCTGCCTGTCTTCAGGAGCACTCGTGTCTCTGCATGCTCGCTCCTGCATTCGCAGTATGGTGCTGCCTGTCTTCTGGAGCACCTGTGTATCTGCATTCTCGGCCGTGCATTCGCAGTACGGTGCTGCTGGTCTTCAGGAGCACTCGTGTCTCACTCGTGCACTCTGGGTCCTCAAAGGCATTTTCAACCAATTGGTCGAATACTTGGAAGGGGGTAACAGCACTTGAACTAGGGGACTGAACAAGGACATATAGGATCCAGAGCCTTCCCTCTCCATAGGCAAGCATCTTTGGATTTTACCTGGGCTCCAGGTATTTTTTTTTAATGTAAAATAAATTAGTTTTAACTACTTGCTAGCATGCCCAGGACCACATAACGCCAATTGGCGTCGGGTCCTGGGACTCTTTCGGGCCGGGGATCCGCCGGCAATAGGCTCCACCCACCCGTGACGTCAACCCGCCGGCCGTTCGGAAGCGCCGGCGGGTTGTTAACCCCTCGATCGCCGCGTTACAAGCGTATCATATGCTTTGTAATGTATACAAAGCGTATTCTACAGGATGCCTCCTGCCCTAGTGGTCCCAGTGATTGAGGGACCACCAGGGCAGGCTGAGGCTGCAGCCACCCTAGTCTGCACCCAAACACACTGATCCGCCCCCCCCTGCCCTCTGATCGCCCACAGCACCCCTCAGACCTCCCCCCCTACTCACTCCCTCAGACCCCTGTTTGCACCCAATCACCCATCAATCGCTCCCTGTCACTATCTGTCAACGCTATTTTTTAGATTAGGCCCTTAACTGCCCCCTGGGGGCTCCTGATCACCCACCCCCACACCCTCAGATCCTCCCCAGACCCCCTTGTGTACTGTATACATCTATCCTCCCCTATAATCACCTGTCAATCACCCCCTGTCACTGCTACCCATCAGATCAGACCCTACCCTGCCCCCTGCGGGCGTCTGATCACCCACCCACACCCTCAGATCGCCCGCAGACCCACCGTCGGATCACCTCCCAAGTGCATTGTTTACATCTGTTCTCTCCTCTAAACACCCACTAATCACTCATCAATCACCGCGTCACCACCTGTCACTGCTACCCATCAGATCAGACCCTAATCTGCCCCTTGCGGGCACCCAATCATCTGCCCACACCCTCAGATAGCCCCCCCAGACCCGCTCTGATCAACTTGACAGTGCATTATTTACATCTGTTCTCCCCTCTAATCACCCATCAATCACCCCCTGTCACTGCTACCCATCATACCCATCAGATCAGACCCTCATCTGCCCCTTGCGGGCACCCAATGACCGGCCCGCACCCTCAGATTGCCCTCAGATATCCCCCGATCACCTCCCCAGTGCATTGCTTGCATCTATTCCCCTCTCTATTCACACCCTGAGACACCCATCAATCACCTCCTGTCACCCCCTAGCACTCCTATCCATCAGATCAGGCCCTAATCTGCCCCCCTGCGAGCTTCTGATCACCCGGCCAAACCCTTACCCGCCCCACCGCAGTGCCAGAAATTTTTTCTTCTGATCACTGCTGGTACGACTTAATTGTGGCGAGACCAACCGCTATGCCAATCCAAGAAGCTACTATGCCCAGCCTTAACGATGGAAGCCACTCCAAAATTCCGAATGTAACTTTTTTGGGGGCCTTCTCCTTAACATGGGTCTAGTCAAAAAGAATGTATTGCGGTTTTATTGGTCTACATGCCCATGTTCTCTGCTGCCATGTCCAGGTCACGATTTGAGAACATCCTGCGCTTCCTGCACTTCAGTGCCAATACAACCTGTCATCTAAGAGGCCACCCTGCTTATGACTGGTTCCACAAAATGCAGCCCCTCAGACCACCTGTCATCAAAATTTGCAGATGCTTATACCCCTGAACAGTCATTTTAAGGCATTTGGTTTCTAGACTACTCAAGGTTTTGGGCCCCTAAAATGCCAGGGCCGTATAGGAACCCCACAAATGACCCCATTTTAGAAAGAAGACTCCCCAAGGTATTCTGTTAGGTGTATGATGAGTTCATAGAAGATATTTTTTATCAAAAGTTAGCAGAAATTGATTTTTATTGTTTTTTTTTTCAAAGTGTCAATTTCCACTAACTTGTGACAAAAAATAAAATCTTCTATGAACTCACCATACACCTAACTGAATACCTTGAGGTGTCTTCTTTCTAAAATGGTTACTTGTGGGGTTCCTATACTGCCCTGGCATTTTAGGGGCCCTAAACCGTGAGGAGTAGTCTAGAAACCAAATGCCTCAAAATGACCTGTGAATAGGACGTTGGGCCCCTTAGCGCACCTAGGCTGCAAAAAAAAAAAAGTGTCACACATGTGGTATTGTCGTACTCAGGAGAAGTAGTATAATGTGTTTTGGGGTGCATTTTTACACATACCCATGTTGGGTGGGAGAAATAGCTCTGTAAATGACTTTTAAAAAAAATTTTTTTTACACACAATTGTCCATTTACAGAGATATTTCTCCCATCCAGCATGGGTATGTGTAAAAATACACCCCAAAACACATTATACTATTTCTCCTGAGTACGGCGATACCACGTGTGACACTTTTTTTTGCAGCATAGGTGCGCTAAGGGGGCCCAACGTCCAATGGGTACCTTTAGGATTTCACAGGTCATTTTGAAACATTTGGTTTCAAGACTACTCCTCACGGTTTAGGGCCCCTAAATTGCCAGGGCAGTATAGGAACCCCACATATGACCCCATTTTAAAAAGAAGACACCCCAAGGTATTCAGTTAGGAGTATGGTGAGTTCATACAAGATTTTATTTTTTGTCACAAGTTAGCGTAAAATGACACTTTGCAGAAATTGATTTTTATTGTTTTTTTTTTTCACAAACTTGTGACAAAAAAATAAAATCTTGTATAAACTCACCATACTCCTAACTGAATACCATGTAGTGTCTTCTTTCTAAAATGGGGTCATTTGTAGGGTTCCTATACTGTCCTGGCATTTTAGGGGACCTAAACCGTGAGGAGAAGTCTTGAAACCAAATGTCTCAAAATGACCTGTGAAATCATAAAGGTACTCATTGGACTTTGGGCCCCTTAGCGCAGTTAGGGTGCAAAAAAGTGCCACACATGTGGTATCGCCATACTCAGGAGAAGTAGTATAATGTGTTTTGCGGTGTATTTTTACACATATTCATGCTGAGTGGGAGAAATATCTCGGTAAATGGACAATTGTGTGTAAAAATTCTTTTTTAAAAATCTCATTTACAGAGATAATTCTCCCACCCAGCATGGGTATGTGTAAAAATAAACCGCAAAACCCATTATACTATTTCTCCTGAGTACGGCGATACTACATGTGACACTTTTTTGCAGCCTAGGTGCGCTAAGGGGCCCAAAGTCCTATGAGCACCTTTAGGCTTTACAGGGGTGCTTACAATTTAGCACCCCACAAAATGCCAGGACAGTAAACACACCCCACAAATGACCCCATTTTGGAAAGTAGACATCCCAAAGTATTCAGAGAAGGTCATGGTGAGTCCGTGGCAGATTTCATTTTTTTTTTTTGTCACAAGTTAGCAGAAATGGAAACTTTTTTTTATTTATTTATTTTTGTCACAAAGTGTCATTTTCCGCTAACTTGTGACAAAAAATAAAATCTTCTATGAACTCACCATGTCTCTTAGTGAATACTTTGGGATGTTTTCTTTCCAAAATTGGGTCATTTGGGGTGTATTTATACTATCCTGGAATTCTAGCACCTCATGAAACATGACAGGGGGTCAGAAAAGTCATAGATGCTTGAAAATGGGAAAATTCACTTTTTGCACCATACTTTGTAAACGCTATAACTTTTACCCAAACCAATAACGATACACTGAATGGGTTTTTTTTTTTAATCAAAGACATGTAGCACAATAAATTTGGAAAAAAATGTATACAGAAATGTCACTTTATTTGACAAATTTTATCATAGAAAGGTAAAAAAAAAAATCTTTTTTTGACAAAATTCATGTCTTTTTTGATGAATATAATAAAAACTAAAAATTGCAGCAGCAATCAAATAGCACCAAAAGAAAGCTGTATTAGGGACAAGAAAAGGAGGTAAAATTCATTTAGATGGTAGGTTGTGTGACCGAGCAATAAACCGTTAAAGCTGCAGTGGTCTGAATGGAAAAAGTGTGTCTGGTCCTTAAGGGGGTTTATGACTGCAGTCCTTAAAGAGACTCTAAAGCGAGAATAAATCTCGCTTCAGAGCTCATAGTTAGCAGGGGCACGTGTGCCCCTGCTAAACCGCCGCAATAGCGCCGCTAAACAGGGGACCCTTCACCCCCAAACCCCCCACTGCGACACTTGGTCGCTCCTGGAGGCAGGGCTAATGGCTGCAGCCCTGCCTCCAGTCGCGTCTATCAGCGGCGCATCGCCGCCTCTCCCCCGCCCCTCTCAGTGAAGGAAGACTGAGAGGGGCGGGGGAGAGGCGGAGATACGCGCTGACAGACGCGCGTGGGGCAGGCCTGCGGCGGTTAGCCCTGCCCCAACCAGGAAGCGCTCCCCCGCTGCACCGAGGGGATTTGGGGGATCAGGGACCCCCTTTAAGCCGCAGGATAGCAGCGGTTTAGCAGGGGCACACGTGCCCCTGCTATCTATGAGGTCTGAAGCGAGATTTATTCTCGCTTCAGACTCTCTTTAAGTGGTTAAACAATGTTGGGAAATAAAGCTTGCTACACCCGCTATATGGTTATGGCCGAAGGCTGCAGAGAATCTAGCAGGAATACACCAACCCAGATGCTTTTCTGTTTATTTTAATTATACGAATTATTACAAAAATGTAAATAGTGCATAACATTTGCTACATTTACCTTTATCTACTAATGTTATTAAATATGCTGAAAAAGGATAAAATTTCATGGGGTTTGTACTTATTTAGTTCATATGACTTTCCTCTCTGCTCTAAAAGATAAGCAACAGCATAATACCTTTTAAACAAAAACATTTCTTTGTTACATCTGATATAAATCCTGAAATGGATCTGCAGTTTGTCTACGTCCTGCTTTCATGGAAGCAGACATATTATCCTCTGTTTACAAATGAGCTCTCTGCCATGGCAGTCAGCTGAGGGATCAAATTACAACTTGTGTATAGTCACAAATAAGGGTGAATTAAATTCAACTCTCTAAATACATACAGGGTGCATTTTTCTCCATTTCCCTTCTGTCCTGTTCAAGAGTTCGGGTCCAATTTAAAGGTCCCATATCGTAACGAAATTTAAAATACCAGTACATGTGTACACATACATTATCCCAGAGTAAAAATGCAATACAATTAACTTTTCTCCTATGTTCTTGACACTTACAGTAGGCAGTAAACATCTGACAGGTTTCAAAATCGTTCATCTCCATCCCCCCCATGGGAGATTCTCATGGTGCTCTTTCTTTTTAAAAGCCTTACCCGAATGACAGTCATTTGGCCCCAACTGCCAAAATAGCGTGCAACTGAGAAGGGAAGCAGGCAAGGATTGCTATCATAAAGAATAAAAGATACTGAAAATCCAACATGAGGAGATGGATTAGTCCAAAACCTCTCCGATCTGTCAGATTTGTACTGCCTACTTTAAGCACTTCAGGACGAGAGCAATTTTCAAATATCCGCGCCAATAACTTCATTACTACTTACACCTAAATGATCTATATATTGTTTTTTTCAGGACAAATTAGGCTTTTGGTGTGTGGTAATTTTGTTTTAGTAACTACCTTATTTTTCAGACTATAAAACGCACCAAGGTTTAGAGGTAGTATCTTAGCATAATAAAAAGTTAAAAACCTCTCAAACACAAACACGTTAAATGGAAGGCTGAATTCATTCTGAAAAACATTACTAACTACTATTCAATGTTAAAAAAGGGACATCAGCATCTTTTTTGGAGATGTCTCCTTTAAAGGGAACCTGAAGTGAGAGGTATATGGAGGCTGCCATATTTATTTCCTTTTAAACAATGCCAGTTGCCTGGCTCTCCTGATCCTCTGCATGGAAATTAAAGGTTTCTAACAAACATCTGACTTGATCAGTCAGACCGACAGCATTCCTCTTCTACTCCTACAGTATAGGTGGCCTTTCCCCCGTATAGGTAGCCTCAGCCCCAGTATAGGTAAACCTCCCCGCCCTCCGGCCGTCACTCGTTTACCTGCTCTTCGCCCTGGGTGCTGGCTGAAGCTGGCAGAGGGTGCTGGGTGGGTAGAGACAGGTGAGGGTGCTGGATAAAGCTGGCAGAGGGTGTTGGATAGAGAGACACAGATGAGGGAGCTGGCAGAGGGTGCTGGATGGGGAGAGGCAGGTGAAGGTGCTGGGTAGGGAGACACAGTTGAGGGTGCTGGCTAAAGCTGACAGAGGGTGCTGGGTAGGCAGAGACAGATGAGGGTGCTGGTTGAATCTGGCAGAGGGTGCTGAATGGGAAGAGACAGGTGAGGGTGCTGTGTGAGGCTGGCAGAGGGTGCTGGATAGTGTAGAGGCAGGTGATGGTGCTGGGTAGGGGAGGGGCAAGTGAGGAGGCTGGCTGAGGGTGCTGGGTGGCAAGAGGCAGGTAAGGTGCTAAATAAGGCTGGCAGAGGGTGCTGAGTGGGTAGAGACAGGTGAGGGTGCTGCAAAAGCTGGCAGATTGTGCTGGGTAGGGAGAGGCAGATGAGGATGCTGGTTGAAGCTGACAGAGGGTGATGGGTGGGAAGAGGCAGGTGAGAGTGCTGCATGAGGTTGGCAGATGGTGCTGGGTGGGGTAGTGGCAGGTGATGGTGCTGGGTAGGGGAGGGGCAGGTGAGGGTGCTGGGTGGCAAGAGGCAGGTAAGGTGCTAAATAAGGCTGGCAGAAGGTGCTGGGTGGGTAGAGACAGGTGAGGGTGCTGCAAAAGCTGGCAGATTGTGCTGGGTAGGGAGAGGCAGGTGAGGATGCTGGTTGAAGCTGGCAGAGGGTGCTGGGTAGGGAGAGACAGAAGAGCGTGCTGGATGAGGCTGATCATGTGTGGTGAGAAGCAGGTGAGGGAAAGTGAATGCAGCCCAGTGGAACTCGTAAGAGGTTAGGAGTAATCGCACGATGGATAGAAATGCGTAGGGGCCATGGTGGCACAGGCACTCACTGAGCAAAAACAGCCCTGCCTCCCCTGAACTAGTGTGCGATTACTAAAAGGGATGTAGAACTTGACCGAAACAGAGGGGAGAATCCTCTGGAGGCTGGAGAGGAGGGGTCAGGGTGACGTTCTCATGCTGCATGTTGCTACAGCATTCTGGGAGAGCTGGAGCTGGGGATTTAATGAGGAGAGAGGACACCAGAATAGTTAGTGGATGTCGAGTATCCTCGGGGTACGTGTACCACGTGCTGAGGAACCTTGGTTTAAATACGTCAGCCTCCATCTACCTCTCGCTTAAGGTACCCTTTAAAGCCAACAGTCTACCATGCATCATACATTTGCAGAATTATTAAGATATACACGTTTTGTTCATTCACAGATATGTTTAGTGTCATGTAAGAATGACACTAAATAGGTATTCCATGTATCTTGGAGTTTACATTCAGGATCACTGAGGAACAAAGACACCATGAAAGCCGTAAGGCATCTGTACAGGCACTTCTGCTCTGGCAATCTCTGTAAAGTCCTTTGCATCCAAGATCAACAGGAACGTATTTAAATTCTGAAAACAAAAATAGACAACGTTTATACAAAGGAAAATGTATTCATAATATCAAATCAAAAGTAAAAGAAAAAGCAAGAATCTTGTTTCCCGGCACAGGGTCCTTCTCCATCTTCTGAGGAGTGCATCAAGACTGGGCATGCCAATTAGAACAAGCCACTTGTGCACAGCTTTTCTCCTTTGTGTTTGAGCGCTTTGTTGTGCTTGGCATGCTCAAGCCTTATTCATGCATGCCCAGTCTGGATGCTGTCTACCACGGTCGGGGAGCCCAGCCAGAAGAAACCTATTTAACAAGCTTTTACCGAATAGGTTTAGAGTGACCGTGTGCTAAAACTGTGAGCTGTAGGAGACCCGTGAAGCCTCTTAACCATCCAGTCACAACATCTATTCCAGGGACTAACCTGACGAGGTGTAAGAACTGCAGAGAGAATCACACCATCATCCTCTTCAACAGAGTCTGGCTTAGGCACAAATATTGGCTCTGAGGGATAAAATCCATCTTCTTTCCACTCCTGTGATATTCAATAAACAAGGAATGACAATTAATCCTGACCTGCACAGTATCATCAAAGCAAGCAATGTTTACTTCATTTGACTTTCCACTGCCATCTACAGTAGATAGCAGTTTGAGAACTAACATTTCACCTATTCTCAGTACAGTATGTGTAAATTGAAGTAGTTGTCTAAAAGGAGAGCTTAAAAAGGACTCTGAGCAGAGGAATGAAATAGAAATCTGAATTTACCTGGGGCTTTCTCCAGCCCCCCGTAGCCCGTGAGGTCCCTCAGCATCCTCTGGGTCCCCAGCGTGGTCCCGCTGGCAGCTCTGTTAGGTGCGCGACTTTGGATAAAGTTGTGCACAACTGCACATGCATGGCTTATCCACATGCCCCGCTCGATCACGCCTCCAACCTCATAAGTATTCTGCACAAGTGCGGTTCTCAAAAGACCGAACCGTGCATGTGCAGGGTGTTTACGGCAACGGGCACGTGATCGAGCCGGGCTCTTTAGACAGGCCATGCATGCGTAGTTGTGCATGACTTCAGTTGAAGTCGTGAACCTAACAGAGCCGGCAGCAGGACCATGGAGGGGACCCAAAGGATGCCGAGCAGCGGTGGGCCGAAATTTCACAACGAAATTCGCATTTCCGCACTGTAATTGTAATGCAAAACTTCAGTGAAAATTATAATTAATGTTGTATGTAATAGTAATATTTCATAATTTTCTCATAATTTCTTTGTGTAATTTTTGCGAAATTTTGTGCCGACTTAAAGTGGATGCGAGATGAACTTTTACTCATTGCATAATTGTGTTCCTTTCCTATTGTTTATAGGGCATTCCGCAAGCCAAATACTTTTTTTGTTTTAATACTCTAATTCCCTATAAACTAAACAAGCCACGCCCACAAGTTTTCCGAGAGCCAAGGCACTTTCAGACAGTAGCAAGGGCTCATGGGAGCTCAGTCTGGGCAGGAGGAGGGGAAAGTATTACTAGCCAGAGATTTCAGAGGCAGAGGGAAGGAGGGAGGAGGAGGGGAGATTAGGTTTTTTTGCTCAAGATACAGATAAGCCTGCCTCTGTGTAATGTTTACAAACAACATGGCTACTGTCGTATCAAAGGAAGAAATAATCATATTCTATTAAAGCTGTTTGCAGCTAGATTTGCTGTGTAAACTTTAGATAAGATATATATATATATATATATATATATATATATATATATATATACACACACACACACACACACACACACACACACACACACACACACACACACACACACACACACACACACACACACACACACACACATATATATATATACACACACACAAGTTACTTGTTATAGTTAGTTTTTCATCTCGGATCCGCTTTAACCACTTAAGGATCGGCTGAATAATGTAAGATCTGTGCTGCATGGGCTCTTCAGCCCCCAGCACAGATCTGGTTTCAGGCAGGGGATCAGACTTCCCCCCCCTTTTTTTCCCTACTAGGGGGATGTCCTGCTGGGGGGTCTGATCGCCGCTGCGCTGTGTGGCCTAGCGGGGGGGGGGGGGGGGGGCTCCTCAAAACCCCCTTCCGCAGCGCAATTCCCCCTCCCTCTCCTTCCCTCCCTCTCCTCTATGGGCGGTACAGGACGGCGATCCGTCCTGTACTGCCTCTGATAGGCTTCAGCCTATCAGATGCTGGCGATCCCCGGCCAATCAGAGGGCGGGGATCGCCGATCTCCTTCACAACACTGCTGTCACAGCAGCGCCGTAAGATGTAAACACAGGGGATTTCTTCCCCGCGTGTTTACATTTCGCCTGCGAATATGTAAAAAGGGGAGAACCGAGAGCCCAAAATGGTGTAGTACGTTAAGACAATTGGTATTAATGAAAAGGAGTAAGTAATATACTCACAAACCAGGGTTACCTCCAGGCAACCACTGTATAGGCAGGTGAGGAGATTGACCTGTCCCCACTCAGGATTAAGAAGTCGCTCTCTGTAGGCGTGAAGAAAGAAAGGGGTATCCCCCTCCACCAAGGGTGGATATGTACTTTGTTATGAAGTGAACAGAGGCGCCAAAAGGATAAAAACAAAATTTAAAACTTTTAAAATCGCTTGGGAGGCAGTGGTGGACTTACCCCCCTCTAGCAGACACACAAACTGTGTAGTTTGACAACAATAAATTTATTAGTACACTCCAGAGTTTTGCTATGGAGTGTACTCCAGCAAAACTCTGGAGTGTACTAATAAATTTATTGTTGTCAAACTACACAGTTTGTGTGTCTGCTAGAGGGAGGTAAGTCCACCACTGCCTCCCAAGCGATTTTAAAAGTTTTAAATTTTGTTTTTATCCTTTTGGCGCCTCTGTTTACTTCATAACATTTCGCCTGCGAGCCGCGATTCCCCTCCGTGAACTGACAGGAGCCCCCCGCCGTGAACTGACAGGAACCAGCCATTTCCATGGAAATACAGAAAGGACCAGCCTATCGGCGGCGGCTGGTCGTTAAGTGGTTAATAGCTAAGCCCCTATACATGCTATTGCTACCAAAATTGCTACGTATGTTAAGGAGAATATTCGGTACAAGTACAAACATTTTTTAAAAAGACATTGTAGTTTTTGAGAAAATCAATTTTAAATATGCAAAGAAAAATTGTTTTTAGACGGTCTTTCTTTTGTTTGTTTAAAAACAATTTTTTCTTTGCATTTTTAAAATCGATTTTCTCAAAAACTACGTCTTTTGGAAAATTCTTTTTTTGACTTGTACCCATTATTCTCCTTAACATGTGTATAAAATAGTAATTACATATAAGTGTAAATGTGAAAATTTACGCTAAATTTTGCCTCATCGTAATTAGCTGATTACGATCATTGCTGGGACCTCATGGGTTACAGGGGGCTGGAGGAAGCCCCAGGTAAGTTCAGATTTCAATTTCATTCCTCTGCTTAGGGCAAATTTAAATTTTCCAAACAACCATCGCTATAATTTGAGGCCTATTTTAGAGTAGCTATCTGTGCACAGTTTGCAATTTATTTTTTTCTCCACTTTTGAAATCTACCCTCCAAGTTTTTAAAACCATATTTATAAAAGAATGAATGGGTATTTTTCACAGTCTGTATTTTATGTTTGTGTGTCAGTACTATAGGTTCTGTAATATAAAAAAGTAGAATGCTATACTGTGAGGGTGGCTGATAAACTGACAAACTCCACTTAAGTGTGAAAAATCTATAAAACTTATGTTGTCAATACAAAAGCCATTTTGTATCTGGATGCTACTGCAAAGCAGGGCAATAGTATATGGCCAGTTGTAAAGGAATTCACAGACTCATGTCTCCACTTGTGTTATTGGTAAAGAAGTCTGCACAAAGTAAGAAATGACATTTCACACATTTGTACCACTACAGCTTTTCAACACATTAATTTCACAGGCTGCATGTCCATGGGTGTGCTGACAAAGTGTACCTGGCAGTTTGAATGATCATTCCTGTCTCACCAGCAGCTGCCAGCAATGTAACACAGCTACAACAGTAAACATATGCCGAGCCCCAGAGCAGTCACCAGGGTAAACATATTTGTATATTATACAATAATAATACAATACAATAACATTTGTAAAGCGCTTTTCTCCCATAGGACTCAAAGCGCATAGCTGTGTCTCAGATTAATACAGGGTTTCAGGCTGGGTTGTGTTACAGAGGAGATAGTCAGATGTTCATGAATGCCAGACTGAAAAGGTAGGTTTTCAGTTTAGACTTAAATGTTTCCAGGGATGGGGCTGTCCTGATTGGGTGTGGCAGGGAGTTCCAAAGTGTAGGGGCAGCATGACAAAAGGCTCTGTCTCCAAAGGTTTTGAGGTGGACTCTGGGGGTGACCAAGGTGTTACGTCCTTTTGATCTAAGATTGTGGGGGGTGTGATGTAGTTGCAACAAGTCCTTCAGGTATCCAAGGCCCAGATTGTGCAAGGATTTGAATGTCAGTAAGCCAATCTTAAACAGAATTCTCCATTTTATCGGTAGCCAGTGGAGTGAGCTCAGGGTTGGTGTTATGTGGCAATGGCGGGGTTGGCTCGTTAACAGCCTTGCGGCGGCATTCTGTACTAATTGCAGGCGGCGTAAGTCTTTCTTATGCAGGCCTGTGTAGAGGACGTTGCAGTAGTCTAACCTTGATGTGACGAAGGCATGAACTAGGGTTGGAAGATCCTCTGAAGGAATTAGGTGTTTAATCCTTGCAATATTCCTTAGGTGAAAGAAGGAATGTTTCACAACAGCTGAGATTTGATTCCTGAAGCTTAATTTCCCATCAATCAGTACTCCCAGGCTGCGCACACAGTCTGAGTTGTTCAGGTCTGAGCTCCCTATCCTTAGCGGTGTTGGTCGAGACTGGAGCTGCTTTGCTGTTGAGCCCTGGCCCTCGATAACAAGAACCTCTGTTTTGTCAGCATTAAGTTTTAGCCAATTATTATTCATCCACTCCTGAAGCTCAGCTAAGCATGCGTTTATTTGTGGAGTAGGGTCTGTGACGTCAGGTTTGAATGACAAATATAGCTGGGTGTCATCAGCATAGCAATGATATGTCAGGCCATGTTTTTGTATGATTTCTCCAAGTGGCAGCATGTATATGGTGAACAGTAAAGGGGATAATATTGCGCCCTGAGGTACACCGTATTTTAGTGGTACAGGGTTGGAGAGGAAGGGCCCTAAGGCTACCCTTTGTGTTCTGCCAGCCAGGAAGGAGTTGAACCACAGGAGAACAATGCCATCTATGCCACAGTACTCTTGTAGCCTGTTGAGTAAGATTTCATGATCGACTGTGTCAAAAGCCGCTGAGAGGTCGAGCAAAATCAGGATGGATCATTGACCCTTGTCTCTTGCAATGAGCAGATCATTGCAAATCTGGGTGAGGGCTGTTTCACAGCTGTGATATTTCCTGAAACCAGATTGAAGAGGGTCAAGGATGTTGTTTCTGGAGAGCCTGGCTTCAAGTTGGAGGTAGACAGCCTTTTCAATAACTTTTCCCAGAAAGGGGAGGTTTGAGACAGGTCTGTAGCTGTTTAGAGCATCTGGGTCTAAGGATGGTTTCTTGAGTAGAGGCCTGACGATTGCTTCTTTCAGAGTAGAGGGAAACCACCCTTCTTGTAAGGAGCCGTTGACTATTTTGTGGAATGCCGGTGTAAATAGTTCAGGGCATTTCAACATGAACTTAGTGGGGCCAGGGTCCAGATCGCAGGTAGTCTGGCGAAGGTTTGAGAGGATATCCAAGATGTCTTTTTCAGTGATTACCTTAAAATCAGACCATGGTGGTAGGCTATTTTTGCACCTGTTATATGGCTCTGCATGGGTTTCTGGGGCTGTGAATTGAATGGCAGATCGTATGGAGGAGACTTTGTCTGAGAAGAAGTGGGCAAATTCCTCGCACAGTTCCTGTGAAGGTCTGATGCTGGATTTCCTGCAAGATGGACTGCAGAGACTGTCAACCGTGCGGAAGAGTTGGGCAGGTCTGTTGGCTGCATTTGCAATTTCGTGAGACAGGAATAAGGACTTCTTTTTGTTAATCATCGTTTGATATTTTTTCAGGTGAGCAATTAGGGAAAGTTTGTCATCAGGAGACTGATGTTTGCGCCACCTTCGTTCCAGTCTGCGTCCCTGTTTCTTTAGTTCCTTTATAGAGTTGTCAAACCAGCGAGCATGATGTAATGGTGCGGAACGTTTAATCTTTAAGGGAGCTATGGCGTCAAAAGCGGCTGAGACATCGTGGTTATATTTAAGGACCATGGATTCAAGGCCGAAGTTGTGATCTGTCAGTCCACCTAGATTGAGGCTGTTCTGAAGGTGTTGGGGTGTCAAACCTTTCAAGGAACGATATTTTATTAGTTCTTTCACTTGGTGTTTTGTAGCCGGTGCTGTAAAGGAGAAGTGGACAGTGTGGTGGTCTGACCAAACTACTGGATCAATTTCCACATTGGATATTAGGAGTTCTGAATGGAAAATGAGGTCCAAAGTGTGTCCTTTTTTGTGGGTAGGGAGGTTACTTGATAAGGATTGATTTTTTTTGGAGGTGGTGGAGCCTACACATTTTTAAAACCTCTTTGCCTAATGTTATAAAACATCTATTTTATTGTGACCTATAAATTTAAGAAATAATCAGTGTACCCTATTCTGTAGATATAAGCAAATAAAAGGAAAAAATAAATAAAAAAGGTAGTATCTATAGCAGCCTGCTGCCATTGTTTCAATAAACTGAAAGGGTACAAGGTAAATGGCAGTCAACAGTAGACAGTCAATACCTTGTGTACACTTATTACTGCTTAGATGCATCTACATTGTCTTACCTTTGTTTTCTTGGTCTCCACATCCATTTTAATCAAAGAATCCCCGACCATGTGCTGGAAGCCACAGCCATAAAAGTAGCGGTACTTCTTTGTATTGTACTTGGCATAATTTATTTGTGGAAATTCTAATCCATGAAAGACTTTGTCATCATAGAGGTTTTCATGGGTACACCAAATCTGCAGAAATAATGCTAGTTAAGAATAGCAATAACATAATGAATAAGTCCTGCTCATCAATGGGAAAAATAATAAAAAATAATTACTTTAAAAAAATATTTATATTCCGGTGTATAAGACGTCCCCCCAACTTTTCCAGTTTGTGATATACTCACCGTATAAGACTACCCCTCTTCCAACACACCAAATAAACATTTTAAAAAATCATATACGTGTGCTATGCATGACAGTATGAACAGTTACTGGTGCTGTACTGCATGTGGTACCCAGTATATAACACTATACAGGGGATTGACTGGTTGAATTGGTCAACTCTCTCTCTCTCTCCCTAAGGGGATTGGTCAGCTCTCCGTTTATCAGAGTGGTATGGAAGAATAGATTGCACTGTGCCTGTAAAACATGCCTCTTTCACCATTCTGGCCCACCCTTGTATCCTATTTACATTTTTCTCTTTTCTCTGCCTCTCAGATCCCACACATGATAGATACAGTAAATAGATGGTAAAAAGAAAGAGAAACAACACAACACATCATCCTTGTAGATGCAGAATACAAAGTTCTTTTGCCTGGTACACACCATGCAGTTTCCCATCAGATTGATTGTCGGATCGATAATTTCCAACAGATCCAATCGTTTTTCTGATCGGTTTTGTATAGTAGCGATTGGAAAATAGATCAGAAAGAAGATTCGAAAGTCAGATCCGATCTGCTGGAAATTATCGATTTGACCTTCAATCTGACGGGAAATTGCATGGTGTGTACCAGGAATTACAGTTGTTATAAGGAAATGTAAGTAACCACGCAGCTGATCAGCACAACTTGTAAATTGCGTAAAGGTGGTTACAATATCATCTTAGAGATTACAACAGTAGCACATATAAAGCATCAAATAAGCTGATCCCACTTATGATGGGAATACACGACAAGAATTTTCAGTCGATTTACTGTCCGATCTTATTTTCGATCGATTTTAAGATCATCAATTTCTATTCACTGCTATGAGAAATCGATCAGAAAAATGGTCGAATATAAGATCGGACATGTCGGAAATAATCTCTCAAATCATCTATCTACTGAAAAAAAACTTATGGTGTTTTCCCAGCATTAGAGGCTGCATCAGTTCCTTCAAAGCGGGCATTAACCACTTGTGGACCGCAGTGTTAAACCCCCCTAAAGACCAGGCTATTTTTTCCCTAATTGGCCACTGCAGCTTTAAGGCCAAGCTGCAGGGCTGCACAACACAGCACACGATTGATTCCCTCCCCCCCCTTTTCCCAGAGAGCTCTGTTGGTGGGGTCTGATCACTCCAATGTTGTTCATTTTTTTTTTTATGAAAATATGTTTTTAATTTTTTTTCCCCTGCTCCCTCCCTCACCAGCCATTCAGGGTGATCAGCTGCCCAACCTACGGAGGGGACAGCCGCGCTGCTGCCGATCGCAGCGCTGTACATGTAACGCCAACTAACAGTCTCCCGAGCGGCAATTGCCACTCGGAGACTGAAGGCGGGGCGGAGATCCGCCCCCCGAGAAGGACATGCGCACACAGCCTGCGCGCAATCTTGTTCAGTAGCCGGCTCCAGGACCTGACGCCAATTGGCGTTAGGCGGTCCTGGGGCTGCCGCCGCGGCCACGCCCGTTGGCGTGGATCGGTCGTAGAGTAGTTAAACATCGAAAGATAAGGCTGGCTAAGCTCAGCTGCTGACCTTATATGTGTATTTACCCGGCTCAGTCAAACACATGATGGAAGATGCTCAGTTTATGACCAGAATCAGAATCATTTATTTCGCCAAATACAGCAGAGCTATACTCAGAATTATTTGTGGTACACATGGCATGGGCATAGTATAGGAAGACGTCTTGCACAACACAAACAGTTGGAATAACAGTAATTACAGTAATAGTATAGGTTTGACCCTCATTTGTGACAGACCCCGGTCGTCAGTTAGTGTTTTTCCTGCCGTGCAGGAACAGTCCAATAATAATAATAATAATAATGATGATGATGGTGGCCCCCCCATACTGCCCTGGGCAGCGAGAATCAAGGCAGCAGCGTCGAGAACTGGCTGGAAGGCCCCGCTAGGGCACGCCAGGAGGCGGTCCTGACAGGGGGAGGTTAGAGTTCTGCAGCCGAACTGCTTGAGGGAAGAAGGTGTTCTTCCGTCTGGTGGTTTTGCATGGCAAAGTCCTGTAGCGGAGGCCCAATGGGAGAAGCTGCCTGAGTGGGAGGGGTCACGGGAGATCATAGTGGCCCTCTTCATCATCCTAGCGGAGTGGAGGAGATCAAGGGGTGGAAGAGGAGACCCGATGATTCTCTCTGCATCAGTTATGACTCTCTGCAGTTTGTATTTATCGCTGGCCGTTGCGCCCATGTACCAGACGATGACCAGTGACTGGAGCATCGATTCAGCAGGTGCACAATACATACTATACAGTAACCTGTTCATTCTCACTTACCTCACTATTGTTACAAAAGTAATTGTTACAAAAGTACTGTTACTATTGACTACAAAAAAACTGGCGATGGCACGCATCTAGAAAAAGAATGTGAAAGGTGCAATCTACAACTTTTGCCAGGCATTCCACTAAACCATGCATACTTCTCAGGTACTACACACTCTCAGCTGCTTCTTAAAGGAAAGCAATTCATAATCTGTTTTGTGCAATAGATTGCCCACCTGTCCATCACCTTTCTTTGCAGCTGTAGCTGTACTGTAGGGCAGAGGCTGGGTGCTTTCTCCTTTGCCAGAGGATTCCAAAGGGAGAACAAACCTGCGTGGGAAAGCTGTGGCCGCATTCTTGTATACCTGCAAATCAGATAAAATTAATGAAATTATCTCTGGCCAAAGTCCACCTGCAATCCGCACTCAAAACATAAACCTAAATAGCTGCATGGTCCTCAGAGTGACTCCATATAGTCCTTGAAAAATTCCAGCGCCATTCCTTCTTCAATTTAACCCCATTTACAACACACCACATATAGAACAGAGCTTACCTCATGCATACTGAAGTATGAGGCCACAAAACGTTTAGTGATCTACTCCCTGCCTATAGTATCCCCAATTATATGGAACGCTGCACTCTGATGCCTCCAATTAATGTTTCCACATTTGGGTCATAAATTAAATAAAAGTGTAAAAATGCTACAGAGAGTACCATATAGTACTTTAATCAGCACAATTTAAAACCTTACAACATTGTCAAAATGTGGGTCTTTGTGTAAGGAAGCCTCACATGAGAAAAAGTCTGAATATATCAGATACCGTTTACATGTACTAATTGCCAACTCTTCCCAACTGGTGTCGATAAACAGCTTCATCGGGGGCTCTTACAATAAAACTATACTACAGCAGCTTTGGGAGTTAGGTGGGGAACTCTAATTCCACATAATGTGGCTTCTGTCTTTGCATGTGGCTGTGCAGTGTGGGGCTGCACTGAAGAGTACTGCTCTTTAGTAAAATATGACATATTAGAGCTTCTTTGCCTGAAACAGCGGGGCTGTCGCTGAAATGCAGCCCCTTCTTTATATATTTATTTTTAAGATGTTTACATAAAGAGCTATGTTTTACTGAAGAGCTGAACTATTACATGGAGGTGACAACCAAACTCCACACGGTACAGGAGGTTCATGACATTTTATGTGAATTGCTCAGGTGTGCAGACTGTGATTTACTACCCTATGAGCATGCGTAACCCTACAAGCAGCACTGGGCAGATTAACAGTAGTAGCATAAACTTGTTTTGCATGCCTTGCCTATTATCCAGTATCTTCAACATCAAAGGATTTTAAAACTCAGTTCTGTCCAATAGTTGGTTATGGTCCAGTTACCTCATTGAGAGCCTCCCCGGATTTACGTAAATTCTGAATCTCAAATAATTCAACAGCTCCCCCATCGTCCATGCAGCATAGATCAAGCACAATGCAGCCTTGGTCCTCAAAGGCATTGATCTGGTGAAAAGTTGAGAATGCTTTTGTACGATAGGTCACTGGGTGTTTCTAAAGAGACACATTAAGAGGTTTTCATGTTACTATAATTAACTCCAGTAGCGCATTATCACAGCACTGCACAAGTATTCACCGATTCACTTTAACAAATTCATACCTCCCATTGTAAGTGAGCACACAATCCTTACAGTAATTAGAGCAAAGCTTATCTGACATTTTTACTGTTGCCTTCATCTATGTGGTATCAGTCTTCATCCTATTCCTAAACTCTATTTAGGACTGTTTACACTTGTACAGAATTCTCACAGTAAGTGACATACAGTCATGGCTGAAATTGTTGGCCCCAGAAACATTTCCAGAAAAAGGCTTTGCAGTACTGCTGTTGTATTCTGGAAGTGATAATATGATATATATACTCAAATATAAACTGATCCCAATATAAACCGAGGTACCTTTTCTACCTTCAGACACTGACAAATTTGAGTCGAGCATGAATCTAGGGTAGAAATCAAGGTTTCTACTGTTAACATCCCCATATTGCTTCTCTGGTGGTCTAGTGGCCTCCTCCCCCTTACAGTGTACCTGGTATTTAATGGTTCCCCTCCCATATTCAGCATACCTGGTGTCTAGTGGTCCCCCTCCTTACCCCATAAAGTGTACCTGGGTGTCTAGTGGTCCCCACCCTTTTACAGCGCACTTGGTGTCTTGGAATCCTCTCTCCTCAGAGTGTTCCTTGCTGGTCTAGTGGTCGCCCTTCCTCCACCATACATTGTTCCTGTTTTCTAGTGGTCCCCCTTCCTCCCCATACACCGTTCCCTGGTGTCTAGTGGTCTCCCTCCCTCTCCTGTAGAGAGTTTCCTGTTGTCAAGTGGCCGACCATCCTCTCTCTTCGCGTCCCTTAATTGCAGGGTGTAGGCAGCGGAAGAGCAGCTCACCTGATCCGGGATCGTACACACTGCACAATGACTCTACCTGTCTCATTTATTTCGCATCCGGCCTCTAGCGTTTAAACTTGCTGAACTAGGAAGTGGATAGTGAGTTAAAATGCTAGAAGTGGTGCAGCAGTCGTACACTGAAACAACTGATATGACTTGTTTGTTTCACATGTCCGAGTGATCATGTTTATAGGTACCATTACAGGTAAAATAAACCTGCCACCGCTGTTAGCGAATAATTTCACAACATTTTTACAGAATAAATTTAAAGCAAACATGTAAAATAAAAATAGAAAAGGTTAGTTACCTCAGTAGAGAGAAGCCTCTGGATGATGCAGCGGCTTCTCCGATCCTCATCTACCCCACTGCTACTCAATGGGACCCTCTCCTTTGCGGCAGCACTCCTGTCCATAAGTACGACCCGTGCCTCCGCAGTAGCACAAAGCCGCTTGTGCATGGAGGAAAAATCAGCGTATGAGCAGCTCCGTACTACTGTGCAGACACGGACCGTACTTGTGTCTCTTTTTTTTCTTACAGGTACATTTTAACCACTTCCACCCCCCCCCTCCCCCCGCTAAAAACCAGGTCATTTTCTTCTACAATAGGCCACTGCAGCTTTAAGGTCAAGCCGCAGGACCGCACAACACAGAACACAAGTGATTCTCCCCCCCTTTTCTCCCCACCAACAGAGCTCTCTGTTGGTGGGGTCTGATCGCTCCCCCAGTGTTTTTTTTTTATCAATATTTATTTGTATATTTTTATATAAAAATATGTCTTATTTTTTGTATTTGTACACTCCTCCCTCCCTCCGCCATCCAATCCCTGTGATCAGCTGTCATAGGCTTCAGCCTGTGCCTCTGGGGGGGGACAGCTGTGTCACACGAGTGTCCCCGGTACAGAGCTGCTGTAGATCATATCACTGTACACCCTAAATAGAGAACAGTTTCAGCGTCTAACAGTCTCCGAGTAACGATCGCTCCACCTACCAAGCAGGCGATGCACACGCAGTCTGCGCGTGATCTCCTGCAAACTGAAGCCCTAGGACTTTACGCCAATCAACATCAGGCGGTCCTGGGTCTGCAGCCGCGGCCACGCCCATCAGCGTGAAGTGATTGGCTAGTAGTTAAAGTGACACTGAAGCAAAAAAAAAAAAAAAAAAAAAAAAGATATAATGAATTGGTTGTGTAGTACGGTTAATTAATAGAACATTAGTAGCAAAGAAAATAGTCTCATATTTGTATTTTCAGTGATATAGGTTTTTTTTTTTGTATAACATGGTCTCATTCTCTAATAATTGCAGTTTATACATTATACTCAGCATTCTAAATGATTTCACAGAGCAGGCTAATGAACTTTTGAACTTTACTCTGCAGAAAACAAAAACAAAATACAGTGACAGCCAGTTGAGATAATAAGCTTCAGAAGACAGAGCTCAGCTCAGATAAGCCCTTTTGCGTAGATAACAACTGGAGTTTCATAACTCTTCCTGTGCTGCAAACAATATTAGACTCATATCTGTGCTGCTAATGTTTTATTTCTTAGATGTACTAAACATACAAATCATTATCTCATAAGTTTATTTTCACTTCAGCTTCCCTTTAAAAAGAGGCGTATCTGCAAGTTTATTCTTTAAAGCCCAAAACCGAACAAGGTGTATTATGATAGCATACAGAAGTCCCAGGCACACAACAGAGGGAAAGGGATAAGCCACCAAGTTAGCCTTACAATGTTGTTTTAGGTTTTTTTCTTCTGAAACGTGAAACCCAGATTTTTGCTGCCTGTGTCGGTATGGTCTGCTAAACGAATTGTTTCAGCTGTCAGTGTGAAGATCCTTATCCTTTTCTTCCTTATTTGCTCATCCATATTCAGGATTATATGCCCCCCGCATAGTAACAGAGTGCGTCGTCAGCTACAGTGGTTTGTAAAAGTATTCGGCCCCCTTGAAGTTTTCCACAATTTGTCACATTACTGCCACAAACCTGAACCAATTTTATTGGAATTCCACGTGAAAGACCAATACAAAGTGGTGTACATGTGAGAAGTGTAACGAAAATCATACAGGATTCCAAACATTAAAAAAATAACTGCAAAGTGGGTTGAGTCAATACTTTGTAGAACCACCTTTTGCTGCAATTACAGCTGCCAGTCTTTTAGGGTATGTCTCTACCAGCTTTGCACATCTAGAGACTGAAATCCTTGCCCATTCTTCTTTGCAAAACAGCTCCAGCTCAGTCAGATTAGATGGACAGAATTTGTGAACAGCAGTTTTCAGATCTTGCCACAGATTCTCGATTGGATTTAGATCTGGGCTTTGACTGGGCCATTCTAACACATAGATATGTTTTGTTGTAAACCATTCCATTGTTGCCCTGGCTTTGTCCTGCTGGAAGGTGAACCTTCACCCCAGTCTCAAGTCTTTTGCAGACTCCAAAAGGTTTTCTTCCAAGTTTGCCCTGTATTTGGCTCCATCCATCTTCCCATCAACTCTGACCAGCTTCCCTGTCCCTGCTGAAGAGATGCACCCCCCGAGCATGATGCTGCCACCACCATATTTGACAGTGGGGATGGTGTGTTCAGAGTGATGTGCAGTGTTAGTTTTCTGCCGCACATAGCGTTTTGCATTTTAGCTAAAAAGTTCCATTTTCGTCTCATTTGACCAGAGCACCTTCTTCCACATGTTTTCTGTGCCCCCCACATGACTTGTGGCAAACTTCAAATGGGACCCCCACATGGCTTGTGGCAAACTGCAAGCGGGACTTCTTATGCTTTCTGTTAACAATGGCTTTTTTCTTGCCACTCTTCGATAAAGGCCAACTTTGTACAGTGCATGACTAATAGGTGTCCTATGGACAGATTTCCCCACCTGAGCTGTAGATCTCTGCAGCTCGTCCAGAGTCATCATGGGCCTCTTGACTGCATTTCTGATCAGCGCTCTCCTTGTTCGGCCTGTGAGTTTAGGAGGATGGCCTTGTTTTGGTAGGTTTACAGTTGTGCCATATTCCTTCCATTTCTGAATGATCGCTTGAACAGTGCTCCGTGGGATGTTCAAGGCTTTGGAAATCTTTTTATAGCATAAGCCTGCTTTAAATTGCTCATTAACTTTATCCCTGACCTGTCTGGTGTGTCCTTCAGACTTGATGGTGTTGTTGCTCCCAATTTTGTCTTAGACAACCTCTGAGGCCGTTACAGAGCAGCTGTATTTGTACTGACAGTAGATTACACACAGGTGCACTCCATTTAGTCATTAGCACTCATCAGGCAATGTCTATGGGAAACTGACTGCACTCAGACCAAAAGGGGCTGAATAATTACGCACACCCCACTTTGCAGTTATTTATTTTTAAAAAATGTTTGGAATCATGTATGATTTTCATTCCACTTCTCATGTGTACACCACTTTGTATTGGTCTATCACATGGAATTCCAATAAAATTGATGCATGTTTGTGGCAGTAATGTGACAAAATGTGGAAAATGTGGAAAACTTCAAGGAGGCCGAATACTTTTGCAAACCACTGTATATAGCGGAGTTCGTATCTGTACAGCCCAGCAATGTCACTCAAGGGGATCAGGTCCCGTTCCCCAACGGACGAGGTTCACATTCCCTCACTTCCTGTGACACCAAACTAAATCAATAAAAATCTTCTCAATACAGTCAAGAACAGTAATAAAAGCCTACAGATGTCCTGACCTTTCCTGTGTGCTTATTGACCACATGAAAGACAGTATCCAGCTCAGGCTCCCAGCTCATTATTCCCGAAAAAGACTTTCCTCTTAGCTGGTTGATCAGTAACTTTATTAGATTTAATCTCAGAGGTTGTTCCACAAACACCACATAATTCTCACTCATTCCTAATGATAAAAGAAAACAGCATAAGATAATGCAGCTAAAGCATATAACTGTAGCTTATGTAAAACATAAACATAAGGGCCAGGAACTTATAGGTGTCAGCTCTATACAGGTAGTCCCCGACTTACGAACAACCCGCCGATAAGAAAGGCATGGATTCTGTGTTTCCATGGGAACAAGTCAAAAAAAATTTCAAATTGGACTTGTGATTTTTGAGAAAGTTGATTTTAAAAAATTCAAAGAAAAAATGGCTTTTAAACTTGAATAAGCAGGTACAGAGGGTAGAGGTGACACAGAGGGGGACCCTGGAGGCACAGGGGGGCAACACAGGAGGTACAGGGGACAGAGATAGTACAGTGTTCTGACTTAAGAACAGATTCAGGTTAAGAACAAACCTACAGTCCCTATCTTGTTCGTTAACCGGGGACTACCTGTAATTCTACTGTCAGGTTTTGCACTCCTGTATATGTAAAGTTTGACTGTTATAGGGTGCTGTCTATTACAGGGGGCCGTTGTGGGGGCTGTCCATTACAGGGGTCTGTCATGGGACACAGTCTGCTACAAAGAGTCTGGCACACGGTGCTGTCTGTTAATGGGGTCTGCCCTTCCCTCCTTGGTAGTACATTGTTTGAATTGTTCTTCTCCACTCTTTAACATCAATGTACAGACCCCCAAACATGCTGAGTACAGAGACTAGTTTTGTACTGTAAAGAATAGTGACATGCCTGTATCTAAAAGGCTCCGCCCCGCCTTCAGTCTCCAAGCGGTGATCGCTGCTCGGAGACTGTTAGATGGCGAAAGCCCCATCTAATCGCCATGTACAGCATATAACATATACGCTATAGCAGCATAGAGGGTGATATAGCGGCTGGGAACGCGGAGAATCACTCGCGTTCCCAGCCTGTCGGCGGCTGTCGACGAACCCGGAAGTAGCCGCCGGTGGGGACAGGACGATCGGAGCGAGGCTGCAAGGGCACCATACAGCTTCAAGGGGCTGAGGGATGCCCCAGGTGAGTAAAAATCTTTTTTTTTTTTTTTTAACTTAAGTATCCCTTTAAAGGGGCACTCCAGCGAAAAACTGTAAAATGTAAAATATGTGCAAACATATACAAATAAGAAGTCAATTTTTTCCAGAGTAACATGAGCCATAAATTACTTTTCTCCTATGTTGCTGTTACTTACAGTAGGTAGTAAATCTCACAGAAGTGACAGGTTTTGGACTACCGGTAGTTCATCTCTTTCTAGGGGATTCTCAGGGATATATTTATTTTCAAAACCACTTAGTGAATGGCAGTTGCTCTGTTCAACTGCCAAAAAACTGTGTAGGGAGCAGAGAAGCTGGCCAGCATCATTGTTTAAATCCTTTTTAGGGAATATCTTTATAAAGAATACATGCCTTACTGAGAATCCCCTATGAAGAGATGGACCAGTCCAAAACCTGTCACTTCTGTCAGATTTCTATTGCTTACTGTAAGTGACAGTAACATAGGAGAAAAGTAATTTATGGCTCATTTTACTCTGTAAAAAATGTACGTCTTATTTGTATATGTTTTCACATATTTTACATTTTACAGTTTTTCACTGTAGTGCCCCTTTAAGGAAATATAGCCTTTTTTGTTAAAAAAAAAGCACATAAATATTTATAAACAAAAAAATAAACAATGTAGGGTGATCTAACCCCACCAACAGAGAGTTCTGTTGGTGGGGAAAAAAGGGGGGGGGGGGGGGGGGGAGATCACTTGTGTTGTGCGGCCCTGTAGCTTGGCCTTAAAGCTGCAGTGGACTAATAGCAGAAAAATGGCCTGGTCTTTAGGGGGGGGGGGGTTTAGCACTGTGGTCCTCAAGAAGTTAACTACATTTAAGTATAAGTACATTAACAATTTAATACAGACTGACTATCTTTACCATTGTAGTTAACAGTACCATGCAGATCCATTTTTGGTCTTACCAAATCACCTTCTCACTGCGTTACTTAGGTAGAGGCACTAAAGGACTCTGTGTAAGTATCTAGACTATCTAGACCCAGAAAGTTATTGGGGGTGGGCAATTAATTAAAAAAAAAAAAAAAAAAGCTCACTGGCCTAACTGCCCAGTAGCAATGCTGCACCAGAACCAAAATCCCAATCTGAGAGGTTCCCAACTAAAAACAACAAATGGAAAACATTTTTTTTTCTAAAATTAAACAACAGTGTATAAGCCAACTCACCAAAGCTGTGATAGTAGGCAGGCTTCATTTTCTCCTTTGGCTGTATGGCGCATACCACTTGTGCTCCATCCAATGTCTCCTCCAAGCTGGACTTCTGAGGAGGAACTTTTATTATATTGTAGTGTGTTCCTGTAACAAATACAATTATTTTACATCAAGCCCTGGATTGTTTTGTTTCACCTCCCTGGCGTTATGATTTTTTCCTGATTTAGGATTTAAGCTTTTGGATCCTAAAAAGAAAAAAAAAATACCACAGAGAGATCTGCAGCAGCTCCTGCATAACTCACCAAGGCAGGGGATTACCCCTCAGAGCTGCGGATTTCTGTTCCCGAGCCTGACTCGGGATTACCGCTAAAGCCCCATACACACACTCTAAAGCAGTCTTTTATGCGACACAATTATCAAGCAACTTTTGTTGTGAAAGTGGAAGTTGAAGAACCAAAAACAAGTTGCTTGCTATTGTTCAAAGAACTGATAAAACTGATGAGCCAACCCAACTGTTGGATTGACGTCTTAGTCCTTTGAACAATAGCAAGCAACTTTTTTTTGGGTTGTTCAACTTGTTTCACAATAAAAAGTTGCTTGATAATTGTGCTGCATAAAAGGCCGCTGTTGAGCATGTGCATGGGGCTTTACTGAGGCTTAACCTCCCTAGCGTTCTGGATGAGCTGAGCTCGTCCAGAGACGCCGGAGGTCACCGCTCAGGCCCTGCTGGGCCGATTTGAATAATTTTTTTTCAAACACCCAGCTAGCACCTTGCTAGCTGCATGTTTGCTGCGATCACTGCCGCTCGTCGCCAATACCCGATGCTAAAGAGGCCCCCCCTCCGCAGACCCCGTGCGCAGCCTGGCCAATCAGTGCCAGGCAGCGCTGAGGGGTGGATCGGGACTCCCTATGACGTCACGACATCGATGACATCATTCCGTTCGTCGCCATGGTGATGGGGAACGCCCTGAAGGAAATCCCGTTCAGAACGAAATTTCCTGATGGACATAGGCGCCGTGCGGCTGCGCATAATTAAAACGCCAGGGAGGTTAGTTAGTAATGCTTCACAATCTACTAGTGTCATCTTTCAAATCCAACTTTCCTTATTCAGAACCCTGGATAATGTTGTCCAAAGCACTTCAGCCCCATTACTTGCGGGAGAGGGTCAAAGGTCATGGCGAGGTCACAAGCCATCTGCATGCCACCTCTTGCATTGCCATGAACAACACTTCAGTCAGAAAGATTTAAGGGGAGATCCCATCTCGTACAATGCCCAGAATACATAGAATTGGAATTGTGTTTATAGGACACCCCATTTTGTCATGTAAAAACTTTGTGATCTGCTTCTAATAGTCCAGTACCACTGTGCAATCCCAGATGAGATGAAAGAATGGGAGTGAAGGGGAGTGGCAGACATGAATCAATTCAATAATACAGCACGAGGCGTAGTGGTTAGTGCTCTCGCTTTGCAGCGCTGGGTCCCCAGTTCGAATCCCAACCAGGTCAACATCTGCAAGGAATTTGTACGTTCTCCCCATGTCAGCGTGAGTTTCCTCCAGGCACTCCGGTTTCCTCACACATCCCAAAAACATTCAGATAAGTTAATTGTCTTCCTCTACACTACACAATACATATATAGACATGACAATGGTAGGGACTAGATTGTGAGCTCCTCTGAGGGACAGTTAGTGACAAAACAATATAATCTGTACAGCGCTGCCTAATATGTTTGCTCTATATAAATACTTAAATAAATAAATACAAATAATACAAGATTTGAAAGGGAAAAGTAATTTCACAGTCATGTACATCATTCTTTTAAAAAGGACTGTTTTTTGTTAAAAAAAGAGCTGATAAAAAAAACTATTTGAAGCACCAGACAGTGGCATAGCAATAGGGGTTGCAGAGGTAGCGACCGCATCGGGGCCCTTGGGCCAGAGGGGCCTCATGGGGCTCTTCCTCAACCAAAGTATTATCTGTTTATTGGTCCTGTGGTGGTAATAATCACTTCTATAGATACTTTGAATAGTAATAATCATTAGCAAACTGTTCCCCATCCCCTTCTTGCACCTCTAATGCTGGGGATACACGGTACGTTTCTGTACCGTGTATCGAAACGTACCGTGTATCGACCAGCTGATCCGACCAGCTGATAATATTCAGCTTGCCCGATCAAGGCTGGGGGACGAACGCGAATCAATCCGCATGTACGGGCGGGGACCGATCCGGTGGCTAATAGACAAGACAAATAACATTTATATTGCGCTTTTCTCCTTGCGGACTCAAAGTGCCAGAGCAGAGCAGCAGCCACTAGGGCGCGCTCTATTGGCATTTGCAGTGTAAGGGAGACTTGCCAAAGGTCTCCTACTGAATTCGTGCTGGCTTACTGAACAGGCAGAGCCGAGATTCGAACCATGGTCTCCTGTGTCAGAGGCAGAGCCCTTAACCATTACACCATCAGCCAACTGCTGCCGCCGTATCGACCCATGTATGCCCAGCCTTACACTGGATGACCTTGGCAGGTTTTGTTGCACCGTATCAAGTGTTACCTATAGAGTGCTTGGGTGCTTGGGGGGGGGAGGGGGGCATGTAAAACTCGCACCGGGGCTCCTTAGCTACGCCCCTGGCACCAGAGCTGGATGAAGATGGAAGCTCCACATAGAGGAGTAACACAGAAAAGCTGCCTGAAAGTAAGGAAGATTCCCAGCAGCCAGAAGAAGCCATACATCAAGATATGAAGTCTATCAATTCTAAGAACAAGATGAAGAATTAGAACACGTGTGGTATGCTAAGTACAATTTTAAACACAAGCCAAATACTGTAAGATAAGGGGGTCGGGAAAAACACCCCTTTTACCCATTTTCTTGAGTAAGGACTCAAGAGGACTATCTGTGCATGCTTTTTGTAACTAGATAAACCCAGAAGCCACATGCATTGTATTACACACATCTTTTTACTGAGGCACACTGATCTCTGCAAACCATAAAGTACACTAACCCAATGTCACCTGGATCACTGACTTGAAAGAGACCCTGAGCACGCATTAAAAAAATGAAATTGTGATTCACCTGGGGCTTCCTCCAGCCTACTATAGGCCGCAAGGTCCCTCGGTGTACTCCTGGCTCCTCTCCCAGTCCCGCTGGGGGCTCCGTTATGATATGACTTTGGCCTGAAGTCATCAGGGCTGCTTCGCGCTTTGCTGATATGCGTAATCACGCCGGCAGGCTATGCGTCATCATGTCAGCCGGCACGAGAGTCCTGCACATGCGCAGTTCTCTAATATTGAACCCCGCATGCGCAGGACTCTCTCGCCAGCCGGTGTGATGATGCGTAGCCTGCCGGCGTGATTACGCATATCAGCAAAGCGAAAAGCAGCCCTGACGACTTCAGGCCGA
The DNA here is from genome assembly GCF_040937935.1 of Hyperolius riggenbachi. NCBI lineage: Eukaryota > Metazoa > Chordata > Amphibia > Anura > Hyperoliidae > Hyperolius > Hyperolius riggenbachi. The sequence continues at coordinate 284,352,378 of NC_090651.1, forward strand.
AGGCATATCATAATGGAACCGCCAGCGAGACTGGGAGAGGAGCCAGGAGGACGGCAGGGGGACATTGCGCCTACAGTGGGATGGAGGGAGCCCCAGGTAAGTCACAATTTCATTTTTAATGAGGACTCAGGGCCCCTTTAAAGGACACCTGAACTGAGAGAGATATGGAGGCTGCCATATTTATTTCCTTTTAAGCAATTCAAGTTGCCTGACTATCCTGCTGAACTTCTGCATCTAATACTTTTTATTATTATTATTATTTTTTATTTATATAGCGCCAGCATCTTCCGTAGCGCTGTACATAATACAAACAAATAATGGGGAACAAATATACATAAGAAATAGAAGACACTGTACAGTCATGACATTGAATAGAATAAATACGGATACATACATAGTTGATGTGTAGTTGGTACATGTACATATGTTAAAATAATATCAGCATAAGAAACACTAGGAGGAGGTCCCTGCCCTTGCGGGCTTACAATCTAGAGGGTAGTGGGGAGGAAACAAAAGGGAAGGAAACACAAGGATTAGTTGGTGAGCCAGTGTGCCTTCAGTGCTGCCTATAGCAAATTATAGGCTTGTCTGAACAGGTGTGTTTTCAGAGTACGTTTGAAGGTTTCCAGACTCGTGGCATGATGAACCGGCTGAGGGAGGGCGTTCCAAAGGAGAGGGACAGCCCGTGAGAAGTCTTGGATGCGAGAGTGAGAGGAGGTGACTAGGCTGGAGGACAAAAGGGTCTCCTGTGAGGAACGGAGGGTCCGGGAAGGGAGGTATCTGGAGATTAAAGAGGAAATATATGGAGGCGATAGCTTGTGTAGAGCTTTGTATGCAAGTGTGAGAAGTTTAAACTGGATCCTTTGGGCAACTGGTAGCCAATGGAGGGATTGGCAGAGAGGGCTGCCTCAGAGGATCTAGAAGAGAGGTGGATGAGACGGGCTGCAGAGTTTAGTAGGGATTGGAGAGGTGCCAGTCTGCTTTTTGGTAGACCACAGAGTAGGGTGTTGCAGTAGTCAAGACGGGAGATGATTAGGGCATGCACAAGCATTTTAGTTGCTTCTTGTGAAAGGAAGGGACGGATTCTGGAAATGTTTTTGAGATGGAAGTAGCAGGAGGTAGTTAAAGTGTTAATATGTGGTTTAAAGGAGAGCTCAGAGTCCAGAGTTACCCCTAGGCAACGAGCTTTGGGGGTTGATGCTATTGGGGTGTTATCTACATTGATTGTGACAATGGGAGGTGGAACAGCGAGCGAAGGTGGAAATATCACAATCTCCGTTTTGCTCATATTGAGTTTAAGGAAGCGGGATGACATAAATGTAGATACAGCAGATAGACATTCGGGGATTTTTGATAGTAGTGTGGAGAGGTCTGGGGCAGAACAATACATTTGGGTGTCATCAGCATAGAGGTGATATTGAAACCCAAAAGAGCTTATTATCTGTCCCAAGCCATGGGTGTAAATAGAAAAGAGGAGGGGTCCAAGGACTGACCCTTGTGGTACTCCGACAGTGGGCATTAAGAGGAGTTGGTATTGGCATAGGAGACCATGAAAGAACGTCCAGACAGGTAAGAGTTAAGCCAGGAGTGTGCTAAGCCCTTGATTCCCAGTGTTGAGAGGGTCTGGAGAAGTAGGGTATGATCAACAGTGTCGAAGGCAGAGGACAGATCTAGGAGTATTAGTACCGAAAATCTGCCTTTGGCTTTAGCAGCTAGGAGGTCATTGGCAACCTTAGTGAGAACGGTTTCCGTAGAGTGTTGAGGGCGGAAGCCAGACTGGAAGGGGTCCAACAGGGAATTAGCAGAGAGAAAGTTAGACAACTCTGAGTAAATGTGGCGTTCCAGAAGTTTGGAGGCAAAGGGAAGGAGAGAGACTGTGCGGTAATTAGAAAGGGCAGTAGGGTCTAAAGAGGGTTTTTGATTAGTGGTGTTATGATAGCTTGTTTAAATGAAGAAGGAAAAATGCCAGTAGAGATGGAAAGGTTAAACAGTGATGTTAAAGCAGGAATGAGGGGGGAGGAGAGCTGGGGGATAAGATGAGAGGGAATAGGATCTGAGGCGCATGTAGTAAGATTGGCTTTAGAGATTAGTGCAGAAAGACGCTGTTCAGTTAAGGCTGAGAAGATTGTTAGCGGGCAGGAGGTTTGAGTGGGTGAGTGGGTATGTGGAGAGGGATAGTTGATAGTAGGGGAGCTGCCGGGCAGAGAGGAAAAAGGAAGAGTTGATTGGACCGGTGAAGAGGGTTGCTTTTGAAAACTGTAGTGTTTCAATTTTGCTCACAAAATATGCTGCAAAGTCTTCTGCAGACAAGCTTGTGGTTGTAGGGGGAGCCGGGGGGTGGAGAAGAGAGCTGAAGGTGTTGAAAAGTTGTTTAGGGTTATGGGATTGTGAAGAAATGAGTGTAGAGAAGTATGACTGCTTTGCAAGTGAGAGAGCGTCCCTGAGCTGCAGCAGCGTGTTTTTATAGTGGGCGAAGTCATCTGCATTGGAGCTTTTCCTCCACTGCCGTTCTGCTGCCCTTTTATCCATAGACCCTGAACAAGCATGCAGCAGATCAGGTGTTTCTGACATTATTGTCAGATCTGACAAGATTAGCTGCATGCTTGTTCCTGGTGTGATTCAGACACTACTGCAGCCAAATAGACCAGCAGGGCTGCCAGGCAACTGGTATTGTTTAAAAGGAAATCAATATGGCAGTCTCCATATACTTCTCACTTCATGTTCCCTTTAAGTCCAAAACATCTGATCTGCAGATAATCAGCAGGACAGCCAGGCATTGTGCATTGTTTAAAAGGACAGTACTTTCCACATTAGAGTAGATGAATGAAGATGTGACTGGAGTATCCCTAACAGAAATTCAGGGGAAATCTCTCCAACTGAAAACAGTAAAAGTTATTTGGATTTTAGTATAATGTTCTATGTCATTTTATGCTGCACCTAATAAAAGACCGCATGACATATAAACGTCACAAAGTTATATGATTATCACACACACTTACCATCCTTTCCATAAGAATTTCCCATATTGTATGTCGTCCCATCAGGATCATAATGAGGGTGTGCTGTGGCGCCATTCACAGCAATAAACTTACTCCAATCCACCTATTAGGAAATACAAAACAGGAAAATTAATGCCACCTGCTGGAGACAAGATGGTATTGCAAATACAGTCATGGCCGAAATTGTTGGCACCCCAGAAATGTTTCTAGAAAATCAAGTATTTCTCACAGAAAAGTATTGCAGTAATACGGGGATAATAAGGGGAGGAAAAAAAGCAAATTGTACATAAGGTGACACAATATTTCAAAAATGGGCTGGACAAAAATTATTGGCACATTTGTTTGCACACCCTTTGGAAAAAATAACTGCAATCAGTCACTTCCTAGAACCATCAAAAAGCCTCTTCTACTTCTCACCCAGAATTTTGAACCACTCTTCCTTTGCAAACTGCTCCAGGTCTCTCTTATTGGAAGGACACCTTTTCTCAACAGCAATTTTAAGATCTCTCCACAGGTGTTCAATGGGATTTAGATTTGGATTCATTGGTGGCCACTTCAGAACTCTCCAGCGCTTTGTTGCCATCCATTTCTGAGTGCTTTTTGACGTATGTTTGGGGTCATTGTCCTGCTGGAAGACTCAAGATCTCAGATGCAAAGTCAGCTTTCTGACACTGGGCTCTACAGTGTGACCCAAAATCCTTTGGTAAGCCTCAGATTTCATGATGCCTTGCACACATTCAAGGCACCCAGTGCCAGAGACACCAAAAACAACCCCAAAACATAATTGAATCTCCACCATATTTCACTGTAGGTACTGTGGTATTTTCTTTGTAGGCCTCATTCCATTTTCAGTAAACAGTAGAATGATGTGCTTTACCAAAAAGCTCTATCTTGGTCTCATCCGTCCACAAGATGTTTTCCCTGAAGGATTTTGGCTTGCTCAAGTACATTTTGGCCAACTGTAGTCTTTCTTTTGTATGTCTCTGTGTTAGCAATGGGGTCGTCCTGGGTCTCCTGCCATAGCGTTTTATTTAATTTAAAGGTTGATGGATAGTTTGTGCTGACACTGATTCTCCCTGAGCCTGCAGGACAGCTTGAATTTCTTTAGAACTTGTTTGGGGCTTCTTATCCACCATCCAAAATCACCTGCGTTGCAACCTTTCATCAATTTTTCTCTTCCATTTACGTCGAGGCAGATTAGCTAGAGTGCCATGGGTTGCAAACTTCTTGATAATGTTGCGCACTGTGGACAAAGACCACTGTAGATCCACAAAACTTTGGTCGTTATCGGCCGCCTTAGTGTACAAGGCTTTAGACTAATTTGCTGGCATTAGTCTGAATTTAGGGCCTAGTCTGAATTTAGGGCCTGCAAATTATTCAGGATTTTGTTTTGGATATCTTTTGAAGGACCAAAAAAATAAATAAATATGGGAATAAATTCCCCTTAAAGGGAACCTAAACTGAGAAAATCCATATCCTTCTCAGTTTAGGTTTCCTTTAACACATTACCTTGTCTAGAGTTTCCAACGTTGCAGGATCCACTTTCCTCATGTAGTTGGTTTCTGTACTAGCATAATAATCTCCTTTATAAAGCACATAATTTACACTGCAGTTGTCAGTGGATTCTACAGAAAAAGGAGAAATTAATATGGATGAAGAAAGAGATGAACATCACAACACAAAGTGGTCATCTGCTGCATGGTGACTTCAGAGGTGACAACACAACTGGGTCTCACAAGTACAGTGGCAAATAGCAGCAAAACACAGATTATACAGAGTATGACCACTTACATGCAACACTTTCACTGCACTTATAGTGCTCTTATATTGTGAGAAATTTTCTCAGGAATTTACACGATAGCCAGCCATGTGCAACATTACACATCAATTTAGATCAGTATTATTGATTGATATAACACCAGCATCTTCCTTGGCGCTGAATGTAGTCACGTATAAAGAGTGTGAGACAGAGTGGGTTATAAAAGCTACTTGCAACACTCATGCCCTTTTTTTACTACCTGCTTGTAACATTTGTGTATGGATCAGGCAACAACTGGATATCTGAAGGCGGGCCAACCTCAGCCAGACTTGTGTAACAGAGAACAGAAGTGTTGCATATATAACATGAGTTACGCAAATTATGTAATAGGTTATGTCATTTGCATAAATCTTGGTAGACTTAGTGTGCGCTGCTTGTACACGTTAAAGGATACCCCAACTGAAATGTGACATAATGAGATAGACATGTGCATGTACAGTGCCTAGTACACAAATAACTATGCTGTGTTCCTTTTTTTCTTTCTCTGCCTGAAAGAATTAAATATAAGGTATGCAAGTGGCTGACTCAGTCCTGACTCAGACAGGAAGTGACTACAGTGTGACCCTCACTGATAAAAAATTACAACTATAAAACACTTTTCTAGCAGAAAATGGCTTCTGAGAGCAAGAAAGAGATAAAAAAGTGGAATTTCTTATCAGTGAGGGTCACACTGTAGTCACTTCCTGTCTGAGTCAGGACTGAGTCAGCCACTTACATACCTGATATTTAACTCTTTCAGGCAGAGAAAGAAAAAAAGGAACACAGCATAGTTCTTTGTGTGCTAGGCACTGTACATACACATGTCTATCTCATTATGTCACATTTCAGTTGGGGTATCCTTTAAATATAACTGGATTTAGTGGATATACTCCATTGGTTTATAAGTCAGCAAAATGCGGGTAGTAAAACTTATTACATTTTGCAACCCTGCTCGCTAGCTGGGACTACAGCAATGACACATTCATTTCACATGGGGAGGAATTTTAAATATCTACAGGGATTCTGCATCTACACACTGTGTCTGGAGCAGTGGTTCTCAACCTTTTCAGCACATGTACCCCTTTGTGGGTCATCCCTAAGCAAATGTACCCCCTACCGAATAAGATGCCGCATGAAGCACGCCTCAGCGGAAAAAAAGTGGGTGTGGCCTAGACATAATGTGGGTGGAGCCAAATACTAGCGAAATACAGGTAGTCCCTGGTTAACAAATGAGATAGGCAGGGACTGTGTCCGTACTTTAAAAAAAAGTTAATGCGAAATCTGCGGTTGCATATTTGTAGCAATTTTGGTAAAATCTGGTATGAGAGGTGACAGCTGACAGCGTATATCTGCAGAGGCGTATATCTGCGCTGAGCAGGAGTGACAGTACGATTGCCTTGCACTAGTCACGCAGTATAACAGCACACACAATGAAAATCTATGGGCCTCAGCAAGGAAAACAACTTAGAAAAAAAATAACAGTTTTTTTTTCCACCACCACCAGCCTACCTATCCAATTCACTATTAACTCCGCTCCTTCTCCTAAGAATAGCTTTTATAAAAGCTTTTGGGATTAGTATTTTTGACAGTGATACACAGTGAGAGCTCCCTCTCACACGTCTAGCCACATGTAGCAACATGACCTGGAAACCTGTGACCCTGTCCAGGAGCTGATTATTGAGGACTAGCAAATGACTCGCGGGAGTGTATTGGGTTTATCATTACCACTATCCTAAACATACGCAAGCTTTCAGTAAAGTGGGTACCAAGATGCTTGAACCAAGATCAGAAGAAAGAACAAGCTGAAGCATCCAAAGCAGTTTTGACTGATTTTGAACCTGCATAGGACTTTTTCGCTAGGTTAGTATGCAATCTGGCTCCACATTTATGATCTTGAAACCAAGGAACAGCCAAAGAAATGGTGGCACAGCGGGTCCAATTGGCTGAAGAAGTTCCGCACCCAGAAATTGGCCAAAAAGGTCATGACGTCCATTTTCTGGAACAAGCACGGTTAGTAAACTACCTCAGGACTCTAGTATAATTGGAAAGTATTATGCATACCTCCTGGACCAGCTGAAGGAAGCAATTAAGTAGAAACACAGTGAAAAGTTGACCAGCACACAGCCAATGTTGTGGCTGACAAACTGAACCCCCTTGGTTTCCAATTGATCCATCATCCCCATACTCACCTGACCCTTTCGAACTACTATTTGTTCCCAAACTTGAACAAACACCTTAAGGGGCAATGTTTTGAGGACATTGCTGACGTCAAACGTGCTCCTGAGAGCTGGTTTAAATGGTCTAGAGAAGAGCTGCAACTACGCTGTACCACATGCATCACTCGGGAAGGGCGGGGGGGGGGGGGGGGGGGAGAGAGAGAATGTTGAATAAATGTGTCCTTTCATGACTGGCTCTCTTTTTTTTCTGAGCAAATCAAGGACCAGCAATGCCTTTGTATGTAAAAAATGACTCATCAGACCAGGGCGCCTTCTTCCCTTATTGGAAGAGTCTGATTAAGGCTCATACACAGGATCCGTCGTTTGGACGTCTGGTCGTTCAGTCGTCCGGATATGAAATCGGGCGTGTGTACAGTCCGTCGTTCAGCTGATAAGACTGGTCTGTACACACGCCAGATTTGCCATCCGGTCGACTGAATGACCGGACGTCCAAACGACGGGTCTTTTAAAAAAAAAATATAGACGTGTGTATGAGCCTTTACAGACCTTACAGTAAACATATAGCATATGTAGCTAAGCTGGTTTAAACTACGTTTGAATGCTTAAACAGTCACATTTTTGTTCAGTTTTAAATCTTTTATGCAGTTACAGTATAATTTTTCCTGATGCACAACCCCAAAATACAGGTTAACGAGCATGCATATGAACCCTAGCTCTTACTTTCTTCATGCTGCCCCCATCTTAGTTGCAAATGGTATTCAAAGGATTAAAAAGTTTCAAACTTTTCTGTTTTTAAAATGGACCACAAACCATAGTGCTATCATTTCGATCATAACAGGAACAGGACATACCTTTTTTCAAGGTAAACCTGGATTTCATGCGGTCATACACTGACGTGCAGGGGTCTGGCATTGCCAAAGTACCAAACTCTGAGGCAACAATCCGATTTGCCTTCTTATTCTTTATATATGAGTCACTTTCCAAAAATTTGCTCATGTAGCTGACAGCGCCATTGTCAATCCTGAAGTTGTGCATGAGAGCCATTCCATCAAACCAGTGATTGTACCTGAACAGGAACAGACAGCATTAAAGCAAACCTGTACTGAATGTGCATAGTAAGGGCCTGAGCACACTAATGTGCTCCGGTCCACTTTTCAGCAACACATCAGTTAGGCCTTATTTACACTATGAAGAACATTAGTGTGCTCAGACCATAACTGCTTAAGGTAATGATGTATTTGTACATTCTATACATCTTTATAGGCCAGCTTGGAAAGTGCTGAAAAGTTAAAGATAAGATGATATATAGATAAGAGATATGGGTTTTATTTATCAACTTCAATATATGTTTCTGAGGCTGGAGGTCCTCTATGTTAAAGGGATACTTTAACATAGAGTTTCCCATTAGAAGCCCCGGGTAACTTCAACTCATTTTCCCCTGACCCCCCTACAGTGTCCCTTTAAGTGACAAGACAATTTACTCTGTACAGCGCTGTAGAAGATGTCAGCACTATATAAATACTCAAACAATAATAATCATAATATTAATACTCAAACCTCTACTTCACTGAGAGGCTAAATGATAAGATTGTCGTTGCCGTCCAAAATTATGAAATTGGTTCAAGCTACTCAGCCATGCAAAACAGAGCTGAAAATCTTTTGTTGTATCCAGGGGAAAGCAGAGAAATCTCTTTACCTTGTTTGCACAGCAATTTCTTAATTACAAGTCAATCTGATAATGTGTCCCGCAACTGCCAATGTGATCATTAGGCTTCAGTGAATAGGCTTTCAAATGACGTTAGACCAGACTTTTAATGTTAATATTTGTTTGTTTGTTTTTTGCTGTGTTCAATGTTTTAGAGCAATATTTTTGAATTTCATACCATTTTAAAAGCTCAGTCAAAATCTGTAAACTAAAAGTGAGTGCAGACCTTTTGTTAATCTCTTGTAGTTAGCTTTCAATGATTACATTTCAGCATAGGTTCATTTTGACCAGTTTTTCAAAACCTAAAATACATCTAAAACATAAAAGTTAGTCACTACCTTTGGTAATGGGAAGCCTCAGAATGGTCCGGAGGCTTCCTAGATCCTCTTACAGACCACCGTTCCCGTGAAGCTGAATATGCTTTTTTCGAGTCACACTCATGGACTCATCCTGACTAGGCATATGCAAGTATGGTCATTACCAGAAGAAAGATACTGCTTGTGCAGAAGCGCTTCATTCTACTGGCATGTGCAGAACTTACTCATCCACAGTTAAAAAGAAACTAATGTGAGTCAAATATGTTTACAAGGACAGTTTTATAGAATGGCCGGCTGTAAGTAAAGTACCCTAATAATTAAGCGAGCCAGGTGAAAAAGGAGCAAGAGATTTGGGTGCAGCTGGCGCCATAGGCAGTAATCTGAATTACAGCTATAGCGGCGCTCTGTCAGTAATCTGAGGGCAGTCAAAAGATAGAGCCCAAATGACGTTAAAAACAGCACAATTTGGCAGCCAGTGACACCTGAAAGCCAAATTGTGTCTTACCCCTGACTCAATGGCGGCCTGGAGGGGGAATAGTAATTAGTGCTGCCGGGACTTTTGCAGGAGCAGGTTAGGCTGTTTTTTACATGTATAACTAAAATGTCTCAAATTTACTTCAGCTTGACATTTTTTTTTACTTTCTTTTAGTAGTTTTTCACTTGGCAGCTGCTGAAAACATATTGTAGATAAGATGAAAAAAGATGTGAAAACTGAGGCGAATGGTGAATTGATTTGAGGCCTCTGTATTTTGTTACTTTAATATTAAATACAATTCTTACTTGTCATTTCCAAATTCAAATTTGCCAGGTCCATTGCGCAGCAGACTTCCTCGGATCCACTTTGGGATTGTACCCGTCACCTTGGTTGGGATTGGCTGTGGGGTTTCTGGCACACTTTGGAACAGGGGACCTATGTATTCCAAATTAGCTTGTGAGGAGAAACATGCTCTTCCCCAGACATGAAGCTCTTTAATAGCTGCAACAAAACAGAAGCATTATAAAAGAATTAAAATAAAGAAATTAAGACATGGGAAAAAGATCGGGTCTGGAAGTACATCAGCGACATAGTGGGCTGTTGTGTTTTTTTTAGCTTTTGGGGGGGGGGGGGGGGGGGGGTTGCGGCGCGCTCTGTGTTTATGTTTTGTGTGATTGTTTGGATTGCGAAAAAGTGTGTTACTATCAGAAACATACGCGTCGTGATAGAAAAGTCACAAATTAGTCACTTGCTCTGTGCAAGCAGGGGGGGGGGGGGGGGTTTCCTAGCTCTCGAAAAGAAGGAATAAAATAATCAAGACCCTTCTCAAAAAATCTTCTCTTATGGATACAGATGCAACGAGCAGCTACAGACCTGCCTTCAAAGAGAATCTGTATTGTTAAAATCGCACAAAAGTAAACATTCCAGTGCGTTAGGGGACATCTCCTATTACCCTCTGGCACAATTTCGCCGCTCCCCGCCGCATTAAAAGTGGTTAAAAACAGTTTTAAAAAGTTTGTTTATAAACAAACAAAATGGCCACCAAAACAGGAAGTAGGTTGATGTACAGTATGTCCACACATACAAAATACATCCATACACAAGCAGGCTGTATACACCCTTCCTTTTGAATCTCAAGAGATCATTTGTGTGTTTCTTTCCCCCTTCTGCTCTCATGCACTGAAGTTTCAGGCTGCTCTTTTCTTCCTGCAAACAGCTTTGCCCTTGTCTGAATTTCCTTAGTATGTGAAAGCCCAGCCAGCTCAGAGGACACTTTATCCAGCTTGTAAAAGATAGGAGAGCAGAGAGAAGCTGCACTAATCTAAATATCACACAGGCAGTGTGCAGAGAGGGGCCTGAAAGGGGGAATTCATAGCAGAACCACAACACTGAAGAACTTGGCAGCCTTCCAGACACTGGCCGACAAGTCTGACAGGGGAAAGATACATTGATTTATTACAGAGACTGTGATAGCACAAAGTGTTGCAGTAAGCCAGAACACATTAGAATATCTTTTGGAACTTGTAGGATGATAAAAAACACGATGCAATTTTTGTTACGGAGTCTCTTTAACCTCCCCTTTTTAGGGAAAGTTATGGAAAAGGCTGTCTATCTTCAACTTGAAGCCAGCAAACAAAATCTTGGACCCTCTAAAATATGGGTTCAACAAACGCTGCAGCTGTGAAACAGCCCTCATCCAAGTCTGCAACGATCTGCTCATGGCAAGGGACAGAGGGGAATGCTCATCCTAATCTTGTTGGATCTCTAAGCAGCGTTTGATACAGTTGACTATGACATCTTGCTCAACAGATTGCAGGAGTACTGTGGCCTCAGTGGCTCAGTCCTCCAGTGGTTCAGATCTTTCTTGACTGAAAGAAAAAGTGAGAGTATCCATAGGACCTGTCATGTCCAGTCCTGCATCTCTAAAATTTGGAGTGCCACAAGGCTCAACCCTATCCCCAGGGCCGGTTCTAAACTATTTGTTGCCTGAGGCAAACTTGTGAGGATGCTTCCCCCATCCCCATCCGATTTGGAATGATCGCACAGCACCCGAAATTTGCTTTGTTTCATTTAATGTTCTCACATGACATGCTGCAGCTCAACACAATAGCACCCTGACTGGCTGTGAGTCTCGTTCTATTCCTACTCTGACTGTTTGCTTATCGATAGGGAACTGAGCTTTATGAACCAAATCTCAGTTGTACTCAAACATTCCTACTTTCATGTGAGGAACATTGCAAAAATTAAACATCTCATTGCCCCAGAGGATCGAACCCTAGTTCATGCCTTCATCACATCACAGCTGGACTACTGCAATGCCCTCTATGCAGGCCTCCTAAACAAGGACCTGTACAGACTGCAATTAGTACAGAAGGCTGCTGCCAGATTGCTAACAAACTAGGCTCGCCACTATCACATTACACTGATATTTCACTTACTGCACTGGCTCCCCAGAAGCTTCTTCCATCCCCTCGCTGCATAAAGATCTGCATAAACACAATTATTTGTATCTCATTGACTGTCCCCAAGTAGAAAACTATGGAACATATTGCATTTTCAAAGCACAAAAACATCTGATTGCACAGAATCACACCTGAACTGGTAAAGAAAACAAACATTAAAAAAAAGCTGTTTTTACCTTACATGGGAATTCTGTCAGCAATGACCACCCACCCACCCAGTTGTGCCACAGTCACCCCTCATTATAAGCTCCTGGGTCAACAGGGATATGTGAGGGAGCAGGCTAGTGTTGTACTTTATTTTCGGGTTGAACTCGATGGACGTATGTCTTTTTTCAAACCAAATAACTATGTAACTATAAAACCCTTCTCGATTGCTCTCCCATGGCCAGGAGTGTTCTGCACATGCGCAGTTACAATGTGTCGCGATTGAGGAGGTGCACAGACGGGACAGAGCATGCTCCGTAGCTGCTTCCCAGACGGGTGGGAGTTTTTTTTTTTATTATTATAACACTTTTTATTAGCAAAAAGCAATTATAGAAAATGGGGGGATTTTCAGTATTTAATTTATTCGTTTATGAAAGCACTCCCTGAAAAGGATTTGTACAAAGATGCAGGGCACCCCCATACCTGTTTGCACACCATTCTGGCAGTTGGTTTGAGAAGCTGCAGTTCAGGAAAATTCTTTTGAAAATAAGGCCTCTTTTCCACGGACAGTTGATAGGCAGTGAAATGCCTCTCAAACTCTCACAAATGCTTGCTGCTGCCTGATAACTGCTCACTGCTGCCTGGCAACTGCTTGTTGAGCACACAGTTCAACTGTCTGTGGAAAAGAGGCCTAAAGAAAACCCTGAGAATCACCCATGAGGGGATGGGTTTCATTCAGATTTCATCTGCCTAATTATTGCACCTGCGTGTGTGTGTTAAACCCCGCAGGCGTCTTCTTTAACCTGTTCCACGGCGCCTCCCACTCTGCGTTCCAAGCAGCAGGCACGTGACTACAAATACCTCCTCCTTCCGGGTTGGAGGAAGTGTTTGTAGTCACGCGACGCGGCTTGGAACACAGTGTGGGATGCACCGTGGGGCGAGTTAAGTGTAACCCCCCCCCCCCGCGCACACCCACTCAGGTGCAATAATAGGGATGAAATCCATCTTTAATCCGTAGCTCATACCTACTCTGATGTGGCGCTTTTTAGTGAGATTTTCCACTTTCCTATACTTAACATTGAGGCTGAATCGCCTCAGAAAAGCACAGAAATGCTGCAGGACCTGCGTTTGCATTTGCATTTGGGGAAAAAAAAATCACATCGCTCGTGTGATCAATCCCATTCAAATACATTAGCCAAGCGCTTTTCAAAGCACTGGCGTTTTTAAAATTGCTCAGAAGCGCTCTCGGTGTGCATCAGCCCAAAGAGTAATTTCACTGCCTATCAACTGCTTCTGGAAAAGAGGCCTAAAGAACACAGGAGGATGCAAAAAGCCCCAGGTAAGGCAAAATCAACTTTATCTTTTTTTTTAACCACTTAAGGACTGCAGTCAAAATCCCTCAAAGAGAACCCGAGGTGGGATTTACTTATGCTATTGGGGCACAGAGGCTGGTTGTGCACACTAACACCAGCCTCTGTTGCCCCATGGTGTGCCTCCAAGACCCCCCTGCGCGCCGCTATACCCCAAGCAGTGCTGGCGACACGCAGCGTGTCGCCAGCACAATGTTTACCTCTGCCTGCCTGTTCTTGCCGCTCCCCCGCCTCCTCCGTATCGGCGCTACCCGCCCGCGTCACTTCCCTGCAATCAGCGGGAGGGAAGGGACGCGGGCGGGTAGCGCCGATACGGAGGAGGCGGGGGAGCGGCGCTAACAGACAGGCAGAGGTAAACATTTTGCTGGCGACACGCTGCGTGTCGCCAGCACTGCGGGGGGTATAGCGGCGCGCAGGGGGGTCCTGGAGGCACACCATGGGGCAACAGAGGCTGGTGTTAGTGTGCACAACCAGCCTCTGTGCCCCAATAGCATAAGTAAATCCCACCTCGGGTTCTCTTTAAGGGCCAGACACTTTTTTTCCATTCAGACCACTGCAGCTTTAACGGTTTATTGCTCGGTCATACAACCTACCACCTAAATGAATTTTACATCCTTTTCTTGTCCCTAATACATTTTTCTTTTGGTGCTATTTGATTGCTGCTGTGATTTTTAGTTTTTATTATATTCATCAAAAAAGACATGAATTTTGTAAAAAAAAAAGTTTTTTTTTTAACTTTCTGTGATGACATTTTTCAAATAAAGTAAAATTTCTATATACATTTTTGTCCAAATTTATTGTCTTTGATAAAAAAAAAATCCAATAAGTGTATATTTATTGGTTTGGGTAAAAGTTATAGCGTTTACAAACTATGGTGCAAAAAGTGAATTTTCCCATTTTGAAGCATCTCTGACTTTTCTGAGCACCTGTCAGGTTTCATGAGGTGCTAGACTTCCAGGATAACGGAAAATTGTATACTTACCTTCGGTAATTTTCCTTTCCTGTCGAATAGCCATGGCAGCATACTATGGGTTAACCCCCGCCCCTTAAAGAGAAACTCCGACCAAGAATTGAACTTTATCCCAATCAGTAGCTGATACCCACTTTTACATGAGAAAAATAATGATTTTCACAAACAGACCATCAGGGGGCGCTGTATGACTGATTTTGTGCTGAAACCCCTCCCACAAGAGGCTCTGGTACCGTACGGTACTGCTGGCAAACTGCCACAATGTAACAATGTTCAGACAGGAAATAGCTGCTTACTGCTGTCTGTTAAAGCCAGACCAGCTACATAATCTGCCCACAGTAACAATGTCACCATGTAAAACATGTCAGAATGTGAATCTGGGAGAGGAAAGATTTTACAATGAGCAAACACTGACTAAATCATGTATACATAATTATTGTAAAAATGAAGCACTTTTTTTATTACATTATTTTCACTGGAGTTCCTCTTTAACCAATCAGGACTGGTAACTATAAATCTGTCCACCCAATATGGTTCCCTGCTTTTGTAACTATGTCCCCCTTTTGACTGTCTCCTTCTAGGGTGGGTATCCCGTATGCTGCCATGGCTATTCGACAGGAAAGGAAAATTACCGAAGGTAAGTATACAATTTTCCGTTTTCCTGTCAAATCCATGGCAGCATACTATGGGATTTAACTAGACCAAAAAAAGACTAGGGAGGGCAGAGTATGATGCTTATATACATTTAATGTTAATTCGTAATTACAATGATATATATATACATGGTATGTAATTGAGAATTATATTCATTCTCATCTTTCATTTGAAGTTCTGGCTGCCGTTAGTACCGCCCTACCAAATTGGACCGTCGATGAAGCAGCCGGATCTACCTTGTAATGGTTAATAAATGTACTGGCCGATGACCAGTTGGCGGCCCTACATATAACATCTGCTGACACACCTGCTTGTGCGGCCCATGATGATGAGATTGACCTCGTTGAGTGTGCTGTTACTCTCGTTGGGGCCGTATTGCCCATAATGCTGTAGGTTGCACGTATTATTTTAACTAACCAATTGGCTATGGTTCGCACCGAGGCCGCCTGCCCCTTGCGATAACCGTCTGGGATCACAAAGAGTCTATCTGAGTTACGTATGTCCTTTGTCATGTGTACATACTGCCTTAATATTTCAGGAATATTCCATGCTGAGGGTGTTTGTGACCCATTGTCAATGAAGTTAGGTAAATTCCACTCCTGTGAAAAGTGAAAGCTTCTGGCCACTTTTGGTATAAAATGCGCTATGGGTTTCAGTGTTACCCTATCTGGAAAGAAATGTAAATAGGGTGGTAGCCACCCTAATGCCTGAATTTCTGACACGCGTCTTGCCGACGCTATGGCTACCAGGAACACTGTTTTCAATGTTAAATTAGTTAAATTACACTGCTGTAATGGTTCAAATGGAGGTTTTGCTAGGCCTTCCAGTACTGTGGGTAGATCCCATTGTGGATATAGGTTGTGAACTGACGGTCTTAACTTGCTTAAAGCTTTCGTAAACTGCAGTACTAGAGGATTGGTTGCTAACCGAAGATCTAGAAGCGCTGATAACGCCGAAATCTGAACCTTGATTGTCCGAAGTCCTAACCCCATATCCACCCCTCTTTGTAGGAATTCTAATATTGTGGGTATCCTTGGGTTCATGGGATTCAAGTTTTTCTCCTCTGCAAACTGTATGAATCTATTCCATACCCGGTGGTAAGTCTTATTAGTCGAATGTTTTCTCGCGCTCAATAATGTGTTTGTCACTGACTCTGAACATCCTAAAGCTATTAGTTTGGACCTCTCAGTTTCCATGCCGTTAAAGTCAACAGTTTGGGATCCGGATGGAGTATGTCTCTCTGAGTCAGTAGATCCCTGGGACAAGGTAGGATCCAGGGTGGTTCCACCGCTAATTTCCTCAGCAAGGGAAACCAAGGCCTCCTCGGCCAATATGGAATTACTGCAATCACGACTGTCTTCTCCCTCTCTATACGTCTGAGTAGTCGGTAGATGAGAGGGACTGGTGGGAAGGCATAGGCCAGTTGATACTCCCATCTCGCCGTCAGTGCATCCCATCCTGATGCCTGTGGAAATTTGTACCTGGAGAGGAATGTGGCACATTTGGTGTTGTCCGGGGTTGCCATAAGATCCACCTCTGGGTGTCCCCATCTCTTGAATATCTGGTTGAATATTTCCGTCTTCAACTCCCACTCGTTGTTGCTGAACCAACTCCGACTCAATGTGTCTGCTAGTGTGTTCTTTGCTCCTGGTATGTGTACCGCCCGGAGCGAGGATAACGTCTGCTGCGCAAATTCCATAATTGGGAGTACTTCTTCCAATAGTGTCTGGCTTCGCGTTCCCCCCTGGTTGTTTATATAGGCGACAGCCGTGGAGTTGTCCATTCTGAGAGTCACTTCCCGCCCCCGGATCTGCTTCCTGAAGCTGAGGAGTGCGTTGTGGGCTGCGCGAATCTCCAACGAGTTCGCCTGGACTCCATTGACAGGCTCTTTCCATGTACTCTGTACGTATCTTGTTTCTGAGTGGGCTCCCCATCCCCAGAGGCTTGCATCGGTTGTTATGTAGTATTGGTCCTTGCTCTGTATACTGTGACACCTGCTGAGGTTGTGGTCCTGGAGCCACCACGTTAGTTCTGTTTTCATGCACTGTCGAAGTTGAATTGCTTGGCTCAGGTTCTCTCCGTCCCACTGCTGTAAAAAGTTGTTCTGACATGCTCTCATGTTCCACGCCGCCCACTTCACCATGGGAATCGTCGACGATAGCGTTCCCAAAATTCTCATGCACTGCCTGGCTTCTAGGACCTGGAAACTCATTACTTCCTGTATTCTCTGTTTGACTTGCGTCTTCTTCACTTCTGGTAGAGATATAGTGTTGTTTTCTGTATTGATTAGTGCCCCTAGAAATATTAATGTTTGGGTCGGCTCCAGCTGGCTCTTCTTCTGATTCACTATCCAGCCAAACTCTTGTAATGTGTGTATGAGTACCTTCCTGTGTCTCGTTAATTTGTGTTTCGAGTCGGCTATCAACAGAACATCGTCCAGGTAATGGTGCACCCTTAGATCTTGTTCTCTTAGCAGTGCTATTATGGTTACTAATATCTTCGTGAATGTCCTTGGTGCCGTACAAATCCCGAAGGGTAGTACCTGGAATTGAAAGTGTCTGTCTTCGACTGCGAATCTTAAGTATTTTTGAAAGTTTGTATGTATAGGGATATGCAGATATGCATCTTCTAGATCCGCTGAAAGTAACCAATCTCCTACCTGGATAGAGGGAATGATGGTTTGTAGGGATTCCATTTTGAATTTGTCCTGCTGGATTCGTATATTCAATAGTCTTAGATCTAAAGCTGGCCGTAAGTCCCCTGATTTTCTGGTTACAAAAAATAGTGGTGAGTAGAAACCGCTGTTCCTCTCTTGTCGGGGGACCTCCTTGATCGCCTCTTTGTATATCAATTCGTCTATGTATTGCTGTAGTATTAGTTTCTTGTCTATCTTGCCTGGTACTCTTGTTGGCACAAAGTGGTTTGGTGGGGGAAGGTCCTTGAAGTGCCATGAATGGCCCCATCGTATCGTATTCAGCACCCAAGGGTCCTGTATTTTGTCCGCCCATACCTGTATGTAGTTTCGTAGTCGTCCTCCAACTACGTCCAGGCGGGCGGGCCTCATCTCAGAATGACTTGGAGTGTTGTGTGCTGCCAGTATTGCGTTGCTTGTTGAATCTAGATAAGTTTGACTGTGCTCCCTGCCATTGTTTGCGAAACCCCTGGTTTGCCTTCTGTGTTCTGTAGCCTCTGTTTCTTGACTGAAAAGGCCTTTTGTCTATTTGTCTTCTGGGAGGGCGCCTATCTTGAG
This sequence comes from Hyperolius riggenbachi, assembly GCF_040937935.1. Classification (NCBI taxonomy): domain Eukaryota; kingdom Metazoa; phylum Chordata; class Amphibia; order Anura; family Hyperoliidae; genus Hyperolius; species Hyperolius riggenbachi. Next base: position 284,370,699 of record NC_090651.1, read on the forward strand.
GGAGCAATCCAGACTTACCACCCGTCACCCTTGCGATCGCTGTATCCATCTTGCTTCCAAATAAATTATTGCCATCAAAGGGAATTCTACACCACGCCGTTTTGGAATTGGAATCCGCCGACCAGGGCTTTAACCACATCGCACGCTTCGTCGTAACATCATATAACATACCTCTCGTGGCGCATCTTAATATATCAAACGACGCCTCACCGATGAAATCTGATGCAATACGGAATTCGTCTAGTCCTGCTATTAATGTCTGTTTATCTGCGTCAGCCTGGATTGCCCCCTCAAGATTATCGGCCCATACCTTAATTGCCTTTGCTATAGAAGTTAGTGCTATCGCGGGTTTACATGCCCCTCCGGTACTCAAGTATGCCTTCTTTAAGTCTTGGTCCATTTTTCTGTCCATTGGATCTCTAAATGCCACTGAGTCCTCCAATGGTAGGGTCACATGTCGGGCTAACCTCATTACCGACGCGTCCACTAGGGGCGCGCCCTCTAATTGTGTTGCTAAATCACCCTGGATAGGGTATAATTTAGATAAACGGTTCACAATAGAAGGTTTCTTTTCCAGTTTGGACCATTCATCCTTTACTAACTCCGTGACCTCATCCATAACAGGGAAGGATACTGTTCTTTTCTTTAAATGAGGATAATATTTCATCTTCTTTGCCTGGGGCTCCTGGGGGTCCTCCCACTCAATGGCCTCTCTGACTGATTTTATGAATGGTTCTACCAGTGAGAAATCGAATCCTATCGATAAGTCCTCCTCCCTCTCATCTTCCTCCAATGATGGACAAGTATCTGTCATGCTGGAGGCTCCTCCTATCGGTTTATTATCAGAAATATTTGCTGTATTACGTTCCTGCAAAGACTGCTGCACTATTTCCTTAATTAGTGTGGGTAAATCTTGTTGCTGAGTCTCCTCTTCTATTGGAAAAGTGTAGAAACAATCCATACAGACTAATTTCCCAGGCATTGTCTTTTCACCACATGCCCAGCAATATCTTTTATCCGGCCTCTCAGGAAGTCTTTGAGAGTCCTTCTGTGGGGTCTTATTGGCTTTTGATGATGGTTTTTGCCCTGAAGATGAGGAAGTGGACGCTCTGTCTTGTGGGCTGGGAAGAAAAAAATACACATTTGTGTATTAGTTCCACCATGAGTCTTCTGCCTCTATTATATTCCCTAAAATACCTACCTGACTAAGGCCTTACCTATTCTCTGATTTCTGATCTCTATCGCAGGTAGAACCCTCCATTATTTTCTCTGTAAAACTACAAACAAAATAATGATGCACCATGAGTAGGATGAACTGTGTCTAGCATATATACACATAAGCAGAAAAAATAAATACCACAGCAATAATATCATGTTGATACCATTTAAAACAATATGAACATAGTATACCTGCCAATGTAGTCGAGACGTCAAGGAAAAATGCAGTAGCTTAATAGCAGCCCCAGACTTCGGCGTGCTGTAACATAATATAGCAAGGTAATCATAATATGGTCCTGTAGCTGCCCCGCAGCCTGACCTAAACATAAGCAACTAGCAAATGGCAAATGGCTGTATCAACAGTACCTGGCTTGTCCTCCACGGGCCAAACAAAAAGGAAGGATGCTGGAACAAAAGAAAACACACAATATGCAATCAGCTACCTGGCTCTGAAGCTACTCTCCTGCCGCTCACCACAGCATCCACCTCTAACATGTCTTTGGAGCACTTACTTTGTGTCGCAGACGCACAGTGCTCTCCTCCCCGCCAGCAGCATCTCGCATGTCGCTTAGCGTCCTTTTACCCTTCCGCACTGACGTGCTGACTCCGCCCCTTCCGGAATTCCGTGACGACAGTTCCGGAAAATGGAGCGCATCACATGGGGGGGAGGGTCCGTCAACCAGGAAATGCCCTAATCCTACTGGTGCTGGTTCTACCCCAGAGCGGAGCCGCATTGCAGCCCATAGTGCCAGCGTATAATCTCCTATCTTCCCCGGAGAGACCAGCAGACAGGGGGGATCTCCGCTCACAACACTCCTTTAGAGGTTTTTAGAGGGAGCTTCGCGCGAGGGGAGGCACCCTGCGCGGAGACTACATGATGCAGTCAGGTAAGGCCAAAATTAAAAATGTCCAGTACTGAAAAAGTACGACCAGTCCGAATGGTTTGGACTAAGGAAAAAAAAAGCAGGGAACCATATTGGGTGGACAGATTTATAGTTACCAGTCCTGATTGGTTAAGGGGCGGGGGTTAACCCATAGTATGCTGCCATGGATTTGACAGGAAAGTATAAATACCCTCCAAATTACCCCATTTTGGAAAGAAGACATCCCAAAGTATTCACTGAGAGGCATGGTGAGTTCATAGAAGATTGTATTTTTTTGTCACAAGTTAGCGGAAAATGACACTTTGTGACAAAAAAAATAAAAACAAGTTTCGATTTCTGCTAACTTGTGACAAACAAAAAAGAAATCTGCCACGGACTCACCATGCCCCTCTCTGAATACTTTGGGATGTCTACTTTCCAAAATGGGGTCATTTGTGGGGTGTGTTTACTGTCCTGGCATTTTAGGGGGTGCTAAATTGAAAGCACCCCTGTAAAGCCTATGGGTGCTCATAGGACTTTGGGCCCCTTAGCGCACCTAGGCTGCAAAAAAGTGCCACACATGTGGTATTGCCTTACTCAGGAGAAAAAGTATAATGTGTTTTGGGTTGTATTTTTACACATACCCATGCTGGGTGGGAGAAATATCTCTGTAAATTAGTTTTTTTTACACACTATTGTCCATTTACAGAGATATTTCTCCCACCCAGCATGGGTATGTGTAAAAATACACCCCAAAACACATTATACTACTTCTCCCGAGTACAGTGATACCACATGTGTGGCACTTTTTTGCACCCTAACTGCGCTAAGGGCCCAAAGTCCAATGAGTACCTTTAGGATTTCACAGGTCATTTTGAGACATTTGATTTCAAGACTACACCTCACGGTTTAGGGCCCCTAAAATGCCAGGACAGTATAGGAACCCCACAAATGACCCCATTTTAGAAAGAAGACACCCCAAGGTATTCAGTTATGAGTATGGCGAGTACATGCTGGGTGGGAGAAATATCTCTGTAAATGGATAATTGTGTGTAAAAAAAATCAAACAGTTGTCATTTACAGAGATATTTCTCCCACCCAGCATGGGTATATGTAAAAATACACCACAAAACACATTATACTACTTCTCCTGAGTACGGCAGTACCACATGTGTGGCAGTTTTTTGCACCCTAACTGCGCTAAGGGGCCCAAAGTCCAATTAGTACCTTTATGATTTCACAGGTCATTTTGCGACATTTGGTTTCAAGACTACTCCTCACGGTTTAGGGCCCCTAAAATGCCAGGGCGGTATACGAACCCCACAAATGACCCCATTTTACAAAGAAGACACCCCAAGGTATTCCGTTAGGTGTATGATGAGTTCATAGAAGATTTTATTTTTGTCACAAGTTAGCGGAAATGACACTTTGTGGAAAAAAAAAATCAATTTCTGCTAACTTGTGACAAAAAAATAAAATCTTCTATGAACTCATCATACACTTAACGGAATACCTTGGGGAGTCTTTTCTAAAACGGGGTCACTTGTGGGGTTCCTATACGGACCTTGCATTTTAGGGGCCCAAAACCGTGAGGAGTAGTCTAGAAACCAAATGGCTCAAAATGACTGTTCAGGGGTATAAGCATCTGCAAATTTTGATGACAGGTGGTCTATGAGGGGCCGAATTTTGTGGAACCAGTCATAAAGCAAGGTGGCCTCTTAGATGACAGGTTGTATTGGCACTGAAGTGCAGGAAGCGCAGGATGTTCTCAAATCGTGACCTGGACATGGCAGCAGAGAACATGGGCATCTGATGTATTGGGTGCGTAGACCAATAAGACCGCAATACATTCTTTTTGACTAGACTCATGTTAAGGAGAAGACCCAAAAAATCAGGTGCCCACAAGGGGCAGGTTAGGGTCTGAGCTGATGGGTGGCAGTGACAGGGGGTGATTGATTTGTGATTACAGGGGAGAATAGATGTATACAGTACACGGGGGGGGGTCTGCAGAGGATCTGAGGGGGTGATCAGGAGCCCCCAGGGGGCAGTTTAGGATCTAATCTAAAAAATAGCGTTGACATATAGTGACAGATGGGTGATTGGGTGCAAACAGGGGTCTGGGCAGGGGGGGGGGGGTCTGAGGGGTGCTGTGGGCGATCAGGGGGCAGATCAGTGTGCTTGTGTGCAGACAGGGAGGGCTGCAGCCTGCCCTGGTGTTCCCTCGATCACTGGGACCACCAGGGCAGGAGGCAGCCTGTAGAATACGCTTTGTATACATTACAAAGCGTATTATATGCTTGTATTGCGGCGATCCAGGAGTTAACAACCCGCCGGCGCTTTCGACGTCATGGGTGGGCGGAGTCTATTGCCGGGCGGATGCTCGCGCATCACAGCGCGGGATCCCCGGCCAGCTGGAGACCCAGGACCCAACGTGGTCCTGGGCATGCCACTTTGCCGCCGCACTTTGGCATGGTGCGGTCAGCAAGTGGTTAAACTGGTTCAGGTGTGCTTCAGGATTACCACTGTTCAAAGTACATTCAAGAAAGATAATTATCACTATCACACCAATGAAGACCTATTGCAGCAATTTATGTCTGGTACACAGCATGCAATTTCTCGTCAGATCAAATTGATTATTTCCGACAAGTTCGATCAGGTTTTCAAACAAATTTCCAATCACTTGTGCACAAAATCGATTGGAAAATTGATCAGGAACTTGATCAGACCTGTCGGAAATTATCATTTCGACCTGTCGATCTGATGGGAAATTGCATGATGTGGTCAAAGATACCCCTTATTCCACGCCATTTCTCAAGCGCTGGACCACTGGAATACAAAACAAAGTTTGCCAGGTAAACAGGCAAAATAAGCAAACTTTTTTCGGCTTAACATTATAGTAAGAGGGCTTATTGATTATATGGTTCACCATGAGCTTGTTGGGTAATCTGTAACATTGAATTGAAATGTTATTCTGGTTACAAAACTTAAAAAAAAAAACAGATTCGAGGACTCCAGAGGCCAGAGCAATCTTACAACCTGCTTTGCTTCATCTTCTAAAGTCTCCTTGTTAATTATTATCAGCAGAAGCCAAACTTGCACAGGTTTAGAAGTAGCACCCTCCCAAACCAACGTCTTCCGGGCTTCCGGTGTCCTTCTGACACTCGCGCAGAGCCGATAGAAACGGACAAGGGGCAGAGTTGCTTCCCTAATATTAGCTTAATTAGCACTAGTCTACATACCTGCCGCCCGCAGCGCCCCGCTCATGCTGAGGAGCCTCATATTCCTGCCGTCACCCCAATACTGAACGCTGCGCTGCACTCACTCGCTGCCTGCAGGCAATGGCTGCTGCACACGTCGCTCAGCCACTGAACTTTACTCCGGAATCGGCCCCTCGTTAATGTTATGCAACGAAATTCTATAGTCTTTAGGCGCAGCGGCAGACAGTTCTATACAGTTGCCTTCCTATACTGTGACAGCTGCATTGCCTTTAGGCATTTATTTTAGCAGATGCAATCATTTTAAACTTCGTACACACAATGAAATACTCTCACACAGCCACAATGATTGTTGCCTGATGGGATTGCACCCCTCTCAACTTTTGCAGTCAGAAAAGAGGGACATTAGGATGCATACACACGTGCAATTTTAATTGGCCAATTCAGCACTCTTGTGGGCTGTCAGCACACAGGCACGCGTTTGCTCTCTCCACCCACTCCGGTATCCAGGCATGCGCACATCAGTGTAATCAGCAGTCCGTACTGTGGACAAGTGCAGTAAAAGCAGCGGAGGAGATTTGGGCGCCACCATGGATGGTAATAGGAATTATGGCTAAAGCAGTGCTCAGTGAGTAATTTGGGCGCCATCAGAAGACGGAGCACAAATCACTGCAAAAACACTAATTCTGCCGCCAGCAATACCTGGAAACTGAACTACCTCTTCCCCCCCCATTATCCATGGCGGCCTGGAGGGGGAATAGTAATGAATGCCCACGGGACTTTACCACAATTTATCGGCTTTCCCCAATAAAATCTGCCGCGGCTATTTTATAGGTTACCGCCTGTGGAGACGCGCTGGTGCCTGTATAGTGATGGCATTGAACGTGCATGCTGGTACACAGGAGCGGGGGGAGCGAGCGGGCGTCTGTGCGTTGATGGCATTGAGTTCGGCCACAAGGATGCTGAACGGACATACTGCACATGCATGGTGCAGTATGTCCAGGTCATAGGTTAACCGGGTCAGCCACAGGGCTTGCTACAGGAGAATGGCAAGTGGCAGAGGGGAAAGGAAGGCTCGGTAAGTAACTACTAATAACACCCCACACACAACATATGCCCATTTCACCAGACTCCTTCAGCTTTGATATCCTTTCAGGCCTCTTTTCCACAAGCAGTTGCTCAGCATCAGCAAGCAGTTACCAGGCAGCAGTGAGCAGTTACTAGGCAGCAGCAAGCAGTTGTGAGAGTTTGATAGGCATTTCACTGCCTATCAAATGCCCATGGAAAAAAAGGCCTCACTCTTATCCTTTTTATCCTGCCCCATCTCTAATCACGCCCCACCATACACCTTGCCATGCATATCACAAAGCATTCAGAATCAAAATATGTAGTTTTATCATTCAAACCAGACGGGTCCTTTCTATCATCATTAAAGGGATACTGTAGGGGGGTCGGGGGAAAATGAGTTGAACTTACCCGGGGCTTCTAATGGTCCCCCACAGACATCCTGTGCCCGCGCAGCCGCTCACCGATGCTCCGGCCCCACCTCCAGTTCACTTCTGGAATTTCAGACTTTAAAGTCAGAAAACCCCTACGCCTGCGTTGCCGTGTCCTCTCTTCCCCTGATGTCACCAGGAGTGTACTGCGCAGGCACAGACCATACTGGGCTTGTGCTATACACTCCTGGTGACATCAGTGGGAGCGAGGACACGGCAACGCAGGCGTAGGGGTTTTCTGACTTTAAAGTCGGAAATTCCAGAAGTGAACCGGAGGCGGGGCCGGAGCATCGGTGAGTGGCTGCGTGGGCACAGGATGTCTGTGGGGGACCATTAGAAGCCCCGGGTGTGTTCAACTCATTTTCCCCCGACCCCCCTACAGTATCCCTTTAAGGCCTCATCACACGAGCAGTTGATAGGCAGTGAAAAGACTGTCAAACTCTCACAACTGCTTGCTGCTGCCTGGCAACTGCTCACTGCTGCTTGGTAACTGCTCACTGGGTGCGCAGTTCAGCCACCTGTGGAAATCGGTCTGTAGTTTTTCTTCATTTTAACATTTGAAATAGATCAATTTAATTGATGGGAATACAGTTTGGAGTCAGTAAGGCCTCATTTCCACGGACTGTTAATAGGCAGTGAAATGCCTCTCAAACTTTCACAACTGCTCACTGCTGCCTGGTAACTGCTTACTGAGCACACAGCTGAACTATGTGCTCAGCAAGCAGTTGCCAGGCTGCAATGAGCAGTTACTAGGCAGCAATGAGCAGCTGTGAGAATTTGCGAGCAGGGCTGCTCATCTGAATTCCGGATATCCAAACTTTTTTCCACTATCAGATTCCGGATTTTTTTAAAAAATCTAAATTTGGCCGCATAACGCGGATATCCATGATTATTGCGGATATCCGGATCCAAAATACTGTAACTAAGGAGATAACGTACTGGAGCCAATCAGAGGGCTCCCAGCAGAAGCCCTAGCAACCAATCACAGAGGGGAACCCTGGCCAGCCCCACCTGACCTCACTGAGCCAATCAGAGGGCTCCCAGCCTAAACCCTGGCACCCAATCACAGAAAGGAACACTGGCCAGCCCCCCCCCCCTGTATATTAAGGAGGGCTGCCATAATGAGACATATCGTCTTAGCTTGCTGATGCTGTCTGAGAGACATGCTCCAGTGCTGGTGGCCTAGCAAGGGCGTACACAGTTATAAACCAAAAGCTGTTCAGTGATTAACCCCTTCACTATCACTACACTATTGTTAAATCGTTAATTAGCTTGATTGATGTCATAGTGTGACAGTCATTGTGTGCTCCAATGCTGCTGGGCCTAGCAAGGGCTGTACACAGTGATAAACTGTTCAGTGATTAACCCCTTCACTGCTATCAGTACACTATTGTTAAATAGTTAATTAGCTTGATTGTATATTGTATAACAGTTAATTAGCTTGATTGTATATTGTATAACAGTCAGAGTGTGGCACTTGGCTTGTGTCACTTGGCGCGTGTGACTTGCCACATGTCACGTGGCAAGTGCCACGTAAGACGTGGCAAATGACACGTGACACTTGGCAAGTGATACTAGGCAAGTGACACATGGCACGTGACGTGCCCAGTGACACATGCCAATTGCTACATGCCATGTCCAGCATACGTTACACCTGCTGCTGCTTTATTTCCCTGCTCCTGCTGCCTGTGCAGCTCCCACCGCCAGGCTAGGGTGCCACAGGCCACTGATACCACCTATATTTAACCCAAAACACAATTGCTGCATAATTTTTTGGAGGTGTCTTGGCCGAAAACTGCCATGTCCCAGTTGTGCGGTTGGACTTTGGACACAATGGGCTTGATTCACAAAGCGGTGCTAACTGTTAGCACGCCTGTGAAAGGCCCCTTAGCACACCTAAAAGAGCTAATTTCCGCAAGAACTGCATCGCGCGCAAAGTTATGCGCACAAAACTTTATGCGCGTAAACTTTTATGCGCACAGTAAACCTTTATGCGCGCATAAAGGTTTACACGCGTAAAGTTTTGCGCGCATAACTTTGCACGCGATTTCTTAAAGCTTTGTGCGTGCTAACTACTTAGCACCCTAGTTAGCACGCCCAAAGCCTTTAGGTGTGCTAACTAGGTTAGCACCGCTTTGTGAATCGAGCCCACTGTGGGCTGCACAACCGCTGTCTGGAACCTAGGCCTAATGTTAATTAACAGCCATTTTTTTGGGGGGAGGGGGGGATTTTAAGTCCCTACATTATCAATTAGTGTTCCCTGTTAAAAAAAATAATGATGCTACATGCCTCATTTACCCTAAAAAAACATTTTAAAGCAATTTAAAGGGCACTTCTGTTTTTTCTATCTGGATATCCGAATCCACCTGGATAGCCCGGATAATGCGTTCGGATATCCGCATGAACGCGGACATCTGAAAGTTCGGATATCGGATCAGGATATCTGGGTATCCGGATCAATTCGGATTTTGAAAAGGGGTATCCGAACACCCCTATTTGCAAGGCATTTCACTGCCTATCAACAGTCTGTGGGCAGCTGACAAGCAGTGAAGTCACCACCTGTCTGCATCTCTCCTGCTTTGGCTTGGCTTTTGTTAGTGCCTGGTACAGAGCATGGAGCAGCAGCGTGTGTACAGAGAATGGAGCAGTAGCGTGTGTACAGAGAATGGAGCAGCAGCGTGTGTACAGAGCATGGAGCAGCAGCGTGTGTACAGAGCATGGAGCAGCAGCGTGTGCACAGAGGATGGAGCAGCAGCGTGTGCACAGAGCATGGAGCAGCAGCGTGTGCACAGAGCATGGAGCAGCAGCGTGTGCACAGAGCATGGCGCAGCAGCGTGTGCACAGAGCATGGCGCAGCAGCGTGTGCACAGAGCATGGCGCAGCAGCGTGTGCACAGAGCATGGCGCAGCAGCGTGTGCACAGAGCATGGAGCAGCAGCGTGTGCACAGAATATGGAGCAGCAGCGTGTGCACAGAACATGGAGCAGCAGCGTGTGTACAGAGCATGGAGCAGCAGCGTGTGCACAGAGCATGGAGCAGCAGCGTGTGCACAGAGCATGGAGCAGCAGCGTGTGCACAGAGCATGGAGCAGCAGCGTGTGCACAGAGCATGGAGCAGCAGCGTGTGCACAGAGCATGGAGCAGCAGCGTGTGCACAGAGCATGGAGCAGCAGCGTGTGCACAGAGCATGGAGCAGCAGCGTGTGCACAGAGCATGGAGCAGCAGCGTGTGCACAGAGCATGGAGCAGCAGCGTGTGCACAGAGCATGGAGCAGCAGCGTGTGCACAGAACATGGAGGAGCAGCGTGTGCACAGAACATGGAGCAGCAGCGTGTGCACAGAGCATGGAGCAGCAGCGTGTGCACAGAACATGGAGCAGCAGCGTGTGCACAGAACATGGAGCAGCAGCGTGTGCACAGAACATGGAGCAGCAGCGTGTGCACAGAACATGGAGCAGCAGCGTGTGCACAGAACATGGAGCAGCAGCGTGTGCACAGAACTTGGAGCAGCAGCGTGTGCACAGAACATGGAGCAGCAGCGTGTGCACAGAACATGGAGCAGCAGCGTGTGCACAGAACATGGAGCAGCAGCGTGTGCACAGAACATGGAGCAGCAGCGTGTGTACAGAACATGGAGCAGCTGGGGAACTTAACAGAGTCAGGTATGAGCACAGCCCTTTGCCCTGCTGTGTGAATGCTTCACTTTTCCCTTCATTAGCAATCTCGGCTGTCCTCATTATTATCTGTATCCAAACGGCTCCTGATCGATCCCGCCATCGATCGGGAGCAGATCGGACATTTAGGAAATAATTGTCAGATCCTGTCAGTCAGAAGGGAAATTGCATTATGTGTACCCAGCATGATGTCCTACCATATTATTATACTGTATTGTGCGTAGCTGAGAGAAGGGGCCACTAGACACCATGGAATTGTTTAGGGATGTGAGGGGGGAATCAGTAGACATCAACAAACTGTATAGGGGAGGGAGGTGGCCACTAGACACTAGGGAACTGTATAGGGGAGGGAGAAGGGGCCATTTGACACCAGAGAACTGTATAGGGGAGGGCACGCTACTAAACACTAGGAACTTTAAAGGGGAGGAAGAGAGAACTGCTAAATACCAGGGTACTGTACAGGTGAGAGAGGACCACTAGACACCAGGGAACTGTATAGGGGAGGTAGGAGGCATTAGACACCGAGGAACTTTATAAGGCAGGGAGAAGGCCACTAGACATTGAGGTTGGACACCAACTTGGTCCTAGTGTTCAATTTCAGCCCACTTTGTATTTGAGTTTGACACATATTGTTGTGCAGGAACAGGTGCGCTTCAGAGCGCACCCCCCGGCACTGTCAGCTGCCTTACTAATTGGCAAAAGGGAACATGTTCCCTTGTAGCCAATTAATGACCCCTCCGCGGGTGAACGATCATCGCTGTAGCAAACAGCATGATCATTCATTTCTCCCCCTCCGTGGTCGGATCGTAAAAAAAAATGCCCCTGCAAGATGAATATCTCACCTTACCTGGTTCCTGCGATCATCCTGCAGCTCCAGCCTCCATTCACCGCTCTTCACTTAGCCCCGTGACGCTAAATATCTGGGTCCTAGCTTGATGACGTCATCAATAGGGCTGATTGGAACAGCTGAATTCCGATTTCGTCGAAATTCCGTGTACCGCACGCGAAAACCAAATTTCGTGTTCCGAATTGTCGTGTTCCGAGTGCATTTCTATTGAATTAAATAGTGCCAACTTCTGCGGTTAATTGTAAAGCCCCCGTACATGCTATCATCACCAAATTTGGCATGTATATTAACCATTTCAGCCGCCCAGACGTGGAGCTCACATCCGGGCGGCTGCTCAGCTGCGCTCTCCCGCGCGCGATCGCACCCCCGTGGTGTTCCCTGGTAGCCCTGGGCTCAGTGAAAGGGAACATGGTTCCCGATCACCGATCCCGGTCCCCCGCAGAAAAACCAAAGCGCTCACTCGTGAGGCTTCGGCTCTTCTGCTCGGCAAAATCTCCGCATCCCCCTTGTACTTCCGCATAGCAAGAAGTACAAGGAGGGAAACCAAAAATGAAGGTGGCCATCTTGTGGCCAAATAGTAAAACTACATCAACACATTTTTTACATTGCAATTTACACACATGGCAACATTAAAAAATCACTGTTTATGTCCCACAACAAAATATTTCCCAAATAAAATTTTTAATAGAAAAAAAAAATTACAATTGAAAAAAAAAGACGTAAATAGTTACCTAAGGGTCTGAGCTTTTTAAATATGCATTTGAAGGGGGTATACTACAAACATTTTTTAAATTATAAGCTTGTAAATCGTGATGGGTGCAAAACGGAAACAATGCACCTTTTATTTCCAAATAAAATATTGGCGCTATACATTGTGATAGGGACAAAATTTAAATGGTATAATAACCGAGACATACGGGCAAATAAAATACATAGGTTTTAATTATGGTAACATGGATTATTTTAAAGCTATAATGGCCGAAAACTGAGAAATAATGAATTTTTTTCCATTTTTTTCTTATTAATGCTGTTAAAATGCATTTACAGTAAAGTGGCTCTTAGCAAAATGTACCACCCAGAGAAAGCCCAATTAGTGGCGGAAAAAACAAGATATAGATCAATAAATTGTGATAAGTAGTGATAAAGTTATTAGCGAATGAATGGGAGGTGCAAATTGCTCCAATGCATAAGGTGAAAAATCCCCACAGGCTGAAATGGTTAAGCAGATGAGTAGGAACATGGTAAAAAAATGTTTGGTGAAAAGACCTTATAGTTTTTGAGCAAATCGATTTCAAAGTTTCATATGAAAAATGTTTTTTAAACTGTGTAAAATGACAGTGCTGCAGTACAGGTTACTGCATTCCGAGTTCTGTATACATATTGTATACATTTCATGAAAACAGACAGCCTGGGGTCCCCCCCTCCCAAGCCTCCTTAACTCCTTGTCATCGACGTCGTGACGTCATTGGGAGTAACGATCCACCCCTCAGCGCTGCCTGGCACTGATTGGCCAGGCAGCGCACGGTGTCTCGGGGGGGCGGCGCGGCGGATAGCGCCGATTCGGTGCGGAGCGCCGGTGATCGGTGTGCTCACGCAGCAGCAAAGAAAAAATTGTGCAAATCGGCCCAGCGGGGCCTGAGAAATGCTCCTGCGCGGCCTACGTTCGAGGTTACCGCCAGGAAGGTTAACATACAAGCCAAATTTGGTGATGATAGCATGTAAGGGGGCTTTACAATTAACCACGGAATTTAGCACTATTGACTTCAATGTAAATGCGAATTCGGTACTCGGAATTGCCGAATTTTCGAGTTTCGAGTGTTTACTCGGAACTGCCAAATTCCGATGGCAAACTCGAAAATTGGAATCCGAGAGCTCGGCCCTAGTCATCAAGCCAGGACCCGGATGTTCGGCATCACAGGGCTGAGTGCACCGCTGTGAATGAAGGCTGGAGCTGCAGGATGATCGCAGGAACCAGGTAAGGTGAGATATTCATCTTGCAGGGGCATTTTTTTAACGATCTGGCTACGGGGGGGGGGGCACATCTGGCTGCCCATAACAGAGGGTGGGGGTTCTAAATCTGAAAGGGGGGTTTGAAATCATTATTGAGGCCCATCAGGGTAACGGGGTGGGGGATTTCATAACGGGGGGCACATCTGATGGTCCTGAGGGACATAACTGAATGCTGGGGGCACATATGGCAATAATGGGGCGGGGGTGCTAATCCTGGGGGCACATCTGGCTATAATGGGGGACACTGATCCTGGGGACACATCTGGCTATAATGAGGGGTGCTTTATTGGGGTACGCAGCTGTGTATATATATATATATATATGTGGGGGGTAGCAAATGCGGGGACATAGCTGGCTATAATGGAGGCCGATATTGGGGGGCACATCTGGCTATACTTGGGGGGGGGGTCTGATACTGGGGCACACATCTGGCTATCTATCTTTGGGGGACTTAATACTGATGGCATGTCTTTTACCTACTGTAGCACTTTTTATTTTTTACTTGAATTGAAGAAACCCTGAGAAATAATGCAATTTTAACAGTTTTTCCTCCTTTTTTCCCGCTAAAAAAAATTCTCGGGACAAAATATCCCCCAATGAAAGTCTAGTTTATACTGAAAAAAAACGATATCTAGATCATTTAGGTGTTGTGAGTAGGGATAAAGTTATTGCTGATTGAATAGGGACATAGCTAGAACGTCAAAACTGCTCTGGTCAATAAGAGGAAAACAAGGTCTGGATGCGAGGTGGTTAAAGGATACCTAACCCAAGGCAAAGCAACCTAAGGTAAGCACAGAGGTATGTTCATCCTGGATCCACATACTACTATGTGTCATCTGTTCCTCTCCTGGGGGATGAGTAGAGGAATGGAAAGCGTACAGAGTTATATCCAGCAAGAACATACCTCAGTGTTTACCTTAGGACCCATTTGCACAATCATTGGTGTGCGTTAGTACGCGTTTTTCCATAGCAGTGCATTGTGAATTAACTGAAAGATTTCAGTTAAAACGCATTAAGTATGAAAGGTGCCATAGGAACACATGGGCATTACTTTGAAAATCAGTTTTCTTTCAGTCATAACTGAGAGCAACTAATTGTGTAAACGGGGCCTTAGGTAGCTGTGCCACGGGTCAGGTGTGCTTTAAGGCCAACTGTCTACATACATTTATATTTACTTTACTTTTCATTATTATTGATGATTTACATTGTGAATTGTGTGTGCATACCATAATTGTATAGGGACTAACAAAACAAACAGCATTTCACAAGACACAAAGAGAGAGAGAGAGACATGCCCTTACCAGATTGCAATCTAAATCAAATTCACAGAATCATTAACCATTTATTTTGATATTTATTTATGGTGGTAAGTGCTGGGGCTGCTGCTCTGTATATGCGCCCAGTATGAGAGTGCCCTCTGCTGGATAGTAAGCCATAGTGGTGAACCTGCCTAGCTCTGCCCGGCAAGCTGAGTTTGAAGTGCTTTGATGGACTTGGAGGAGATACTTGCAGAACTCTAGATGGAAGATTTCTGTTGGTCTGGAGTCCCATTTTGATTGGTCTGGGTAGGTGACTGGGCCCCATATCTCACTGCTATAGAGCAGGATTGGGGTGATGATGCTGTCGAATATCTTTACCCACACTCTCACTGGTGGTTTTAGGTGGTAAAGCTGTCTTCTGATGGCATAGAATGTCCTGCAGGCTTTTTCTTTCAGGGCCTGTACTGCTGGTTTAAAGGTTCCTGATTGGTTGATCTCCAGCCCCAGGTAGGTGTAGCTGTTAGTGGACACCAGTGGGGAGCCATTTAATATAAATGAGGAGGCGAGGGTTTTATTTCCATTCTTCCTCTGGAACACCATCACTTTTGTCTTCTTTGGGTTGATGGGCAGTGCCCATGTGGTACAGAAACTCTCCAATACTGCCAGGCTATCCTGTAGCCCTTTCTCTGTTGGGGAGAGCAGCACAAGGTCATCTGCATACAGCAGGAACTTCACCTCACGGTCATGCAGGAGGAGGCCTGGAGCTGGGGAGGATTACTCGTCATCTCCTCTCTGCAGCTGCTGTCACTCACTCCATCCTGACCTTCCGGACCGCCCCCTCCACGCTCCAGTTGGCCCTTCACTGATCTCTGGCTGGCCTGGCTCCTCCCATATTCCTCGAGTGAGCTGCAGTCAGTGTGGGAAAGTCGTGTTTGTCACCTGCAATTCTGCTGAACTGCTGCCAGTCAGTGGGGAGGTCGAGGAGTCTAGAGCTTTGTAAGTCCAGGCTGCGTTGCCTCTCCTACTGTGTCCCTATCACTCTCCCTAGTTCCTATGGTTGTCTCCCCCCCCCCCCCCCCCCCGTGTCCCTGTCTCTCCCTATGGCTGTCTCCCTCCGCCCCCTGTCCCTGTCTCTCCCTATGGCTGTCTCCCCTCTGTGTCCCTTTCTCTCCATATGGCTGTCTCCCCCCATGTCCCTGTCTCTCCCTATGGCTGTCACCCCCCCCCCCCCTGTGTCCCTGTCTTTCTCCCTATGGCTGTCTCTCCCCCCCCCCCCCCCCCCCCCCCCCAGTGTCCCTGTCTCTCCCTATGCTTCAAATGTATAATCACTGCTGCGCTCCTCAGATCTGTGCCTTCAACAAAAGAATATAGTGACCTTTCCTTGACCTGCAATGAAAGCTTCACATAGGGTGATACCGTTCTGTAACATTAAACAAGTCTCTATAATTCGCATGCAAGCTCCACCAGGTGACAAATCACATCCGTGTTCAGTGCTCTCATTCCGTGCTCATTCCGTGATAATCCCCAACTGATGTA
Source organism: Hyperolius riggenbachi (assembly GCF_040937935.1). Classification (NCBI taxonomy): domain Eukaryota; kingdom Metazoa; phylum Chordata; class Amphibia; order Anura; family Hyperoliidae; genus Hyperolius; species Hyperolius riggenbachi. The sequence continues at coordinate 284,386,813 of NC_090651.1, forward strand.
TGCCAAAACGCTCACCAGATGTAGCCCACCTCAGATTGCAGGTGGAAAATTCACTTTTGGCCCACTGCCAGTCAATACCACAGCCTCAATTTGTCACAAGTCTTCATTTATTCCCATAAAATCAGCTGCTGCCCGTTTTGGTGCCTGCTGCTTCCTCCTGGGCATGTCGCCTCTTCCTATCCTAGCAGCTCTCTTCGTTACGTCTCGCTGCTGCTGGCGGATCCGGGGCTGGAGGAGGCTCTGCTAGGCTGCCTGTCTCTCCCTATGGCTGTCTCCCCCCCCTGTGTCCCTGTCTCTCTCTATGGCTGCCTCTCCCTACGGCTGTCTCCCCCCCGGTGTCCCTGTTTCTCTCCTTATGGCTATCTCTCTCCCTATGGCTGTCTCACCCCCCCTGTGTCCCTATCTCTCCATATGGCTTTCTCTCCCCTGTGTCCCTGCCTCTCCCTATGACTGTCACCCCCCCTGTGTCCCTGTCTCTCTCCCTACGGCTGTCTCCCCCCCGGTGCCCCTGTCTCTCCCTATGGCTTTCTCTCCCCGTGTCCCTGTCTCTCCCTGTGGCTGTCTCCCCCCCCCCCCCCCTGTGTCCCTGTGTCTCCCCATGGCTGTCACCACCCCGTGTCCCTGTTTTCCCCTGTGACTGTCCCCCCCCCCCCTTTGTCCCTGTCTCCCCCTGTGGCTGTCTCCCCCCCCGTGTCCCTGTCTCTCCCTGTGGCTGTCCCCCCCCCCCCCGTGTCCCTGTCTCTCCCTATGGCTGTCTTCCCCCCATGTGTCCCTGTCTCTCCCTATGGCTGTCTTCCCGTCCCTGTGTCCCTATCTCTCCCTATGGCTGTCTCCCCACCCCCCTCCTGAGTCCCTTTCTCTCTCCCTGTGTCCCTGTCCCTCTCCCTGTGTCCCTGTCCCTCTCCCTGTGTCCCTGTCTCTCTCCCTGTGTCCCTGTCTCTCTCCCTGTGTCCCTGTCTCTCCCTATGACTGTCTCTCTCCCTCTGTCCCTGTCTCTCCTTGCCCTCGTATCTCTCCCTGTGTCCCTGTCTCTTTCCCTCTGTCTCTCCTGTGTCCCTGTCTCTCTCTGTGTCCCTGTCTCTCTCCCTGGCTATCTATACTGCGGCACCTACTCTTGGCTACCTATACTAAGGCACCTATTCCTGACTACCTATACTGGGGCACCTATTCCTGGCTATCTGTACTGGGAGCACCTATTATTATTATTTAGTATTTATATAACGCCAACATCTTCCTCAGCACTGTACAGAGTATATTGTCTTGTCACTAACTGTCCCTCAGAGGAGCTCACAAGCTAATCCCTACCTGGCTACCTATACTGGGAGAACCTATTCCTGGGTTACCTATACTGGAACACCTATACCTGGCTACCTATACCCTAGGTACCTGCACCTGGCTATTTAATGTAGGGGGGGAACAGGTCCAAATTCCGCATCGGGGCCCTGAGGTTTGTAGCTACGCCACTGGAATCAACTAATTAACTCTAAACACCTGCAAAAGATTCCTAAGGCTTTTAAAAACTCCCAGCCTGGTTCATTACTCAAAACCGCAATCATGGGTAAGACTGCGGACCTGACTGCTGTCCAGAAGGCCATCATTGACATCCTTAAGCAAGAAGGTAAGACACAGAAAGAAATTTGCTGTATCAAGGCACCTCAGTGGGAAGTCTGTGGGAAGGAAAAAGTGTGGCAGAAAACGCTGCACAACGAGAAGATTGTGGAGAAGGACAGATTCCAGACCTTGGGGGACCTGCGGAAGCAGTGGACTGAGTCTGGAGTAGAAACATCCAGAGCCACCGTGTACAGGCGTGTGCAGGAAATGGGCTACAGGTGCCGCATTCCCCAGGTCAAGCCACTTTTGAACCAGAAACCGCGGCAGAAGCGCCTGACCTGGGCTACAGAGAAGCAGCACTGGACTGTTGCTCAATGGTCCAAAGTACTTTTTTGGGATGAAAGCAACTTTTGCATGTCATTCGGAAATCAATGTGACAGTCTGGAGGAAGACTGGGGAGAGGGAAATGCCAAAATGCCTGAAGTCCAGTGTCAAGTACCTACAGTCAGTGATGGTCTGGAGTGCCATGTCAGCTGCTGGTGTGTTGGTCCACTGTGTTTTATCAAGGGCAGGGTCAATGCAGCTAGCTATCAGGAGATTTTGGAGCACTTCATGCTTCTATCTGCTGAAAAGCTTTATGGAGATGAAGATTTCATTTTTCAGTACGACCTGGCACCTGCTCACAGTGCCAAAACCACTGGTAAATGGTTTACTGACCATGATATTACTGTGCTCAATTGGCCTGCCAACTCTCCTGATCTGAACCCCATGGAGAATCTGTGGGATATTGTGAACAGAAAGTTGAGAGACACAAGACCCAACACTCTGGATGAGCTTAAGGTTGCTATCGAAGCATCCTGGGCCTCCACAACACCTGAGCAGTGCCACAGGCTGATTGCCTCCATGCCACGCCTCATTGAAGAAGTCATTTCTGCAAAAGGGTTCGCGACCAAGTATTGAGTGCATAACTGAACATAATTATTTGAAGGTTGACTTTTTTTGTTTTAAAAACACTTTTCTTTTTATTGGTCTGATAAAATATGCTAATTTTTTGAGATAGGAATTTTGGGTTTTCATGAGCTGTATGCCAAAATCATCAATATTAAAACAATAAAATGCTTGAACTACTTCGGTGTGTGTAATGAATCTAAAATATATCTAATGTTTATCAGTACATTACAGAAAATAGTGAACTTTATCACAATATGCTAACTTTTTGAGAAGGACCTGTGTGTATATACATATATGTGTGTGTGTGTGTGTGTGTGTGTGTGTGTGTGTGTGTATATATATATATATGTATGTGTATATATGTGTATATATATATATATATATATATATATATATATACTTACATACTGTTTATGCTATTTCACACTCCTCTCCAAACTAGAAATGGGAAGTCCGGATCTTTTCAATGATTCGAATCGGATCATTGAAAAGATCATTGAAAAGATCCGGATCTTTGAGAAGGGGAGGGGGTGGACAGAGAAGGGCAGGGAGTGAACAGAGAAGGGAGGAGGTGGACGAAGAAGGGTGAGCAAAGAGCAGAAATGTTTTTTTGCACACATTACCCACATGTTGCAATCATATGCTTTAAATATATTTTACCTATATGTTAATCTGTATACTCTGAATGCAAACGTCTCACAGTGAAAGAAAGCATTCCCCTTTTCTCACCTGAACGCTCATCATAAATGTAGGGAGAAGTGAAGTGCAGCTGTTTAGAGCCGAGTGCAGGAGGATCATATTGCACTGCAATCACAGTGCCTGCCCTGTCATTCTAGCCCAGCACACTGTCTGCAAAGTTACTGAGCTGTGCTTCTCAGCCAAAAGTTTCCCATTTGTTCACAACTACGGAACAGACAGCCTAAAATCAGCAGCACATTGCAGCCAGTATGTGTGCTCTACACATATCTGGCAGTGGCACCCATGTCCCCTCTCTCATCTACCTGTCCTTATGCAAGGCTGGCTCTCCTCCAATTCAGCAATCCATCTCTGCTTTGCCTCCAGGACCCCGCTGCCCGCTGAGGCTCCTGGCTCCACCCCCTTTTTGATCTGAATCGTTCATTTTGCTGATCCGGATGATTCGACTCACAAAAGAGATTCGGATCAAAGGTCTGAATCGTTCATGATTTGGACAACACTACTCCAAACAGCAAACAATCCAATTGACAACTCCCCTCTAGGCCAAACGCCAATTCACAATATGGTTTCTCAAACCTCTAGATCAGGGGTCTCAAACTCAATTTACCTGGGGGGCCGCAGGAGGCAAAGTCAGGATGTGGCTGGGCCGCATAAGGAATTTCACAATCACGGCGCATCGCCGCCTCTGCCCGCCCCTCTCACTCTTCCTTCACAGAGAGGGGTGGGGAGAGGCGGCGATCCGTGCGGCGATTGACGTCAGGAGAGGCAGAGCTAAAGCTGAAAGCTCTGCCCCTTCCAGGAAATGCCGGCGGATTGCCCCCGGGAGATTTGGGGGCTCTACAGCCCTCGTTTAACGGCGGGGATGTGGCAGATTACTTGGGAGCACTGAAGCGAACTATAAGGAAGTTTTTGCTGGCGAGGGCCACAAAATATTGTATCGAGGGCCGCAAATGGCCCGCGGGCCGCGAGTTTGAGACCCCTGCTCTAGATGAATAAGTGAAATTTAATGTTAAAGGAGACGCCAGCCGACTAGTCCATACTGCTAAAACATTTTAGGACCTCCCACACACCCGTGCACATACACCAATCTATGATCAGGTAAAACATGATTCATATTGTGTACCCATTGTTGAACAGTCGGGTAAATAATTGCCATCCAATGTAGGACCACTGTCTTCCTAGCCATAAAGAGTGCCTCTTTAAAGGATAACTGTAATGAGAGGGTTATGGAGGCTGCCCTATGTATTTCCTGTTAAACAATACCAGTTGCCTGGCAGCCCTGTTGGTCTATTTTGCTGCAGGAGTGTCTGAATCACACCAGAAACAAGCATGCAGCTAATCTTGTCAGGTCTGACAATAATGTCAGAAACCCCTCATTGGTTGCATGCTTGTTCAGGGTTTATGGCTAAAAGTATGAGAGGCAGAGGATCATCAGGACAGCCAGGCAACTGGTATTGTTAAAAAGGAAATAAATATGGCAGCCTCTATATCCCTCTCCTTACAGTTGTCTTTTAAGGAGGACCTTTTGAAAGGTGTTACCTAGCCCCTCTTCCACAATTCCCAGAATGAAAAGCTTAGGTGTAAAGCTAACTGGTATTTCCAGTACTTAATATAATAGTTTGGGACTTGGAACCAGAAGAGTTGCATCAAGTGCATTCCCACAGAAGGTGCCACAAGTTAGCATTAGCTAAAGTACATTTCGGAAAGGTCCAGACAGACGGTCTGTTGAACTTAGAAAGCGTATTAAGAGCGAGGTACTACACTTGTTGTAAGAGATAAAATTGTATTAGCTTATTATTTGCTGCTGGAGATGCCTGTGAAGGAGATATCCATATCATCCCACTTCCCATCATCTAGATCCACCATATATGCATCCCAAGGCCGGATTTATACTTTTTGTACCCCTAGGCCAAGTATGTTGTGGCTCCTATTTCTTGTGCAGCAGCGCCCCTCCCATTCCATGTGAAGCCCTCACTTCCATGTATGCTGTCCATGTACAGCAGCCCCTTTCTTTAAAGAGACTCCGTAACAAAAATTGCATCCTGTTTTTTATCATCCTACAAGTTCCAATAGCTATTCTAATGTGTTCAAGCTAACTGCAGCACTTTCTACTATCACAGTCTCTGTAATAAATCAATGTATCTTTCCCCTGTCAGACTTGTCGGCCTGTGTCTGGAAGGCTGCCAAGTTCTTCAGTGTTGTGGTTCTGCTATGAACTCCCCCTTCCAGGCCCCTCTATGCACACTGCCTGTGTATTATTTAGATTAGGGCAGCTTCTCTCTGCTCTCTTATCTTTTACAAGCTGGATAAATCATCATCTGAGCTGGCTGGGCTTTCACATACTGAGGAATTGCATAAGGGCAAAGCTGTTTGCAGGAAGAAAAGAGCAGCCTAAAACTTCAGTGCATGAGAACTGCAGGGGGAAAGAAACACACAAATGATCTCTTGAGATTCAAAAGGAAGGCTGTATACAGCCTGCTTGTGTATGGATGTATTTTCTATGTGACATACTGTACATCAACCTACTTCCTGTTATGGTGGCCATTTTGTTTGTTTATAAACAAACTTTTTAAAACTGTTTTTAACCACTTTTAATGCAGCGAGGAGCAGCGAAATTGTGACAGAGGCTAATAGGAGATGTCCCCTAACGCACTGGTATGTTTACTTTTGTGCGATTTTAACAATACAGATTCTCTTTAATGAACAGCTCCCTTGAGCATCTGTTTCCCATTTGCATGCTTTCCTCACCATTTTCAGCTTCCTCTTCCATGTGTAGCAAGCCTTCTTTCATGTCCAGGTGCCCCCTGGGCTGCAGCAACCCAAGGCCCAGGCCTTTGTGGCTTTTCCAGAAATCTGTCCCCAATGCATCCCACCTTACCTTTCCTTAAGTTTCCGTGAATGTGGCATAGAAACATCCTGTATCAGGGAGGTATACAGAGAAGAGACGTTTCTGTACTGAGTTTATCAGAGTCAGTGGCGTCACTAGGGGGTTTGATCCGGGGCACCGCCCCCAAACCTGTTGCCATGGTGCCCCGGATCCATTCTCCCTCCCCCAGGGCCGTTTCGGCTGGAGGGGGTATGCTGGACGGAGCGGGAACAGGAAATTACAAACTCACCTTCCTCCGCGATCCCTACCTGAAGCCTCAAGCTTCATTCTATTTCCTCCCCCGGCGTCCATCCTGGTTACAGCGCCTGCTGTGATGAAGTAACCGCATGTCATCAGATGAGGCGCTGTTTCCAATGGATGGACGCCGGGGAAGGAAGTAGCAAGAAGCTGGAGGCTTCGTGCAGGGATCACGGAGGCAGGTGAGTCTGTAATTACCTGTGCCCACTCCCCCTGCCGCTGGAGGCACCTACCTAACCTATACTGGGGAAACCTACCTATCTAGCCTATACTGGGGAAACCTACCTATCTAACCTTTACTGGAGGAACCTACCTATCTAACCTTTACTGGAGACACCTACCTATCTAACCTATACTGGGGAAACTTACCTATCTAACCTATAAATTATATATGATCAGCGCAGAGTCCAAAAACAAAAGACGAGTCTTCAACAAAGAATAAAAGCAGGTAAAGCTCTACCACAATAAATATTGGGTTCAAGGCACAGCTCTGCAATCATGGATACCCAAAAAGGGAAAGAGGCTTACCAGCTGGTGACAACCCACATTATAAGGTTGTATCAACGCTTTGGTAGGACATCAGGAAGCAACAGTCTGTCCAGGATCCACCAATTCAGCAATGATTCATCTCACAAATGGATATCAGTAAACATCATAAAAAACAAACGGCAACTCTAAGTGTAAACCGTTTAATATAGAGTTTTCATAGTAAAAACAGCTTAAAAATAGCATAAAAACAAAACTTACGGGCCCATGCAACGGGAACCCCGAGAAAGTTGCACGCGTGTATGGGTCAGCAGTAAAGGACAGTATGAAGGTGCTGCATGTCTCCTTTCCTACCGGTTTCGCATCAGGGAACCCCCTGATGACGCTAGTTTGCGAAACCGGTCGGGCATATATATATGTGTATATATACTCTCTCTCTAAATCTTGACCTCAGAGAAGGCATTGAGACGTTACAACTGTGAACCTACTTGTATCTTGTGCCTTGTTTTTTTATATGACCTAGTGCGGTCTGTTACTCCTAATTATCGTTGTCTGTAACTCAGTTTACTTTTACTAACAATTTTTATATAGTTTTATTCAGGAAAGAGATACAGAACTGTGCCAGTACAATATTGGTGATGGTAAGGCACAGCAATACAACAATTTGTCTGGCAGTTGACAATCTGTAGTACAAAACAAGCAACCTTCCCCCTAAAAAAAGAAAGGGACTGTAGGTTCATTCTTAAACTGAATTTGTACATAAGTCAAAACACTGTGCTACCTATTCACCTGTGCCTCCTCTGTTACCCCAGTGTCCCCCTCTAAGCCACCTCTGTCCTCCTGTGACTCCTTTGTGGCAACTCTGTGCATCCACTGGCCTGTACTGTCCCCCAGTTCCCACTTCTGGTCCATTTTCCCTCTCTGTGCCTTCTCCTGTCTTTTTGTGACCTCTGCTCTTGGAGGCCCCTCACGATTTTGGTCCCATCTCCTTCATCACCAAAGTGATGTCATTGTGACTAGTCATGCCATTTGTAACAGCAGTGGTGAACAGGAAAAATGTTGTCAAAGTGGTACAGACAAGTCAATTAAAAAAGCAAGATTTTGAACTACAGTACTGCATTTATATTTACATATGAATGTCAGAATTATTTTGCAGACTATGTATTCAAGAATGCAGATAAATGTCATAAATTACACCCAACCCTATAAAAAAGGGCTGTACATTGCCTTGCAAATCTAGCAACATAAGTATCTGATTTGCAGTGTAATCTTCACTGATAATCGCTATTCATTGTCTTCTTCCATCCCCTCTGTGTTTCACCATGCTTATGTGACAGCACGCTACCTTTGGCTGACAGGAAACCAAAAATGACTGACAGTCACCAAAGGGAGAATTTTTTGTTTACTATAACTTAGTTTTTTGCTTTTTTCAGGGCTGTGGAGTCGGAGTCGTGGAGTCGGAGCAATTTTGGGTGCCTGGAGTCGGAGTCGGGAAAAAATGCACCGACTCCAACTCCTAATGAATTTTTTAACTGTAATTAAAATAGAAAATATGATAAAATGTTCTATTTCTCAGATAATAGTCATTAAAAATAATGTATTCAGCAGATAGAGTATAGAAAACAGAACAGGCACAGCAATATTCTAGCAGCAGTTGACAAATGACAGTGTTAGTAAGCAGCTATGGTTGACATTCAGAGGTATCAGACAGGGTAGTTTCATGCCAGGATATGCGTGCTCAAGCCAGGAAGGTATAGAATAATCAGACATATGGAGAAAAGAAGACAGGCTGGCACTTGCAGGGTTCCAAAGCATAGCAGCCTCTGAAGACGCTCAAAGAGCGAAACGGTCGTTAGGCGACCCCACCGCCCCCACCACACCCCACAGCCATCAACAGAAGGGTAGGAAACGTTTTATATTTGTAACTTATGACATGCATATCTGAAGATTGTCAGCCGGATGGAATAAAGCTGCTTTTACGCTTTGGAACCCTGCAAGTGCCAGCCTGTCTTCTTTTCTCCATATGTCTAAAAATAATGTATATATACAGTATATATACAGTAATAGCTGTGTTCAGTCCACAAAAATGAAATAAACCAATCAAAATGAGTTACTTGTGCTGCTTCAATAAAGCAGTCCCCGTATTTTTAAAGTCAGATATACAGTACATATTTGATTGTGACTGTACAGTATATATGATGTGTACACAGGAATCTCTTATATATACGAAATAACATCTATGCTGTAAGTATAAAGCCTGATGTGTAGCCGTGTCACTAATAGAGATGGTCAATGAGATGCAAATAGTTCTGCATTGATGCTGGTTTATGCAAATGTATGCACTCTCTTTGCTCATGAAATCAAATAATTTGATATGTTAAAATTTAGTTTGGTGACCACAAATTAAAGGGTACCTGAGACGGATGAAAAGAAAAGTGTTATACATACCTGGGGCTTCTTCCAACCCCCTTCAGGCTAATCAGTCCCTCGCTGTCCTCCTCCACCACCTGGATCTTCTGCTATGAGTCCAGGTAATTCAGCCAGTCAGAGCAGTCTGGCTACGTGCTGCTTCCACAGCCAGGAGCATTCTGCACATGCGCAATAGTGCTGCGCAGGTGTAGTACACTCCCGGTGGCGGAGTGTGTGCATGTGCACTACACCAGACTGGCTCAAGTACCGGGACTCATAGCAGAAGATCCGGGTGGCAGAGGAGGACAGCGAGGGACTGATTAGCCTGAAGGGGGCTGGAGGAAGCCCCAGGTATGTATAAAACTTTAATTTCATCTGTCTCAGGTTTACTATGTTACACAGTAGTACTATTCCCTAAATATGCTCTCCCCACAGAGCTGCAGGGAATCCACTGAGAATGTTGTGCACATTGAACACAGAGGTGTTGTCTATCACCCATAAACCTGGTTCAGATTGTGCATGAAGAATGTGTAATAGAGGAAGAATCTCCTCATTCCCCTGCAGAGTACCTGCACATCATTCTTACATGTACCCACAGTCACATTGCCTAGGGCCTGATCCATGTTCAGATGTGTAATAGAGGAAGAATCTCCTCATTCCCCTGCAGAGTACCTGCACATCATTCTTACATGTACCCACAGTTACAATGCCTAGGGCCTGATAGATGTTCTTTGTTCCGGTCTGTACCTTTTACAAGTACTCTTACCAAGGACTAGTTTTAGTCTATGAAAGGGAAAAAATATAGCAGTCTCCATATCCTTCTCACTTCAGTTGTCTTGTAAAATTCCTAAGCGTTGGCAGTTAAGAGACGAATTTCACGTTACATACTGTTAATCAACAAAATTGTAATATGCAAATTAGAGTAGTCGGAGTCGAGGAGTCAGAGGAATCCTAAACTGAGGAGTCGGAGTCGGTGGATTTTTGGACCGACTCCACAGCCCTGGTTTTTTTTTTTGTACTGTTTTACAATGATACATGCTACACAAACTCAGCAGAGGGATACTTGAAGAGTGTGATCATAAGGAGAATCTGGGGGTTCTAATGATTTTGCAATGGGTGCCCATCACTTATGGTTAGGTACTTCATTGGTTAGTGCTGTAATATGTACGAACAGAGGCGCCAAGCAGAGTAAAACAATGTTCTAAAAATTATAAAAAGAGGGAAGTCGAGGTGGACTTACCTCCCTCTGGTAGTGGACATATACTCAAATGCAGAGTACAAAATATACAATTTATTCACATATTTATTTATATTTATACAATTTATTCATATATTTTTTACAATATATATTTTTTACTCTGCATTTGAGTATATGTCCACTACCAGAGGGAGGTAAGTCCACCTCGGCTTCCCTCTTTTTATAATTTTTAGAACATTGTTTTACTCTGCTTGGCGCCTCTGTTCGTACATATTACAGCATGATTAAGTCCACCCCTGGTGGAGGGGTTCTTTCCCCATTTTCCTATCTACAGAGAGCGACTTTTACACCTGAGTGGGGTCAGGTACTAATACTCCCCACCTGCCTGTCAAGTGGTTACCTGATGGTAACCCACCTTTGTGAGTATAAGAACCTTTGACATTACATTATATATTGAGCTTAACAGACAATATTGCACTATTGGGCTCTTGGTGTCCTCTGTTTTGTTTTCACAAGTTCATTGGTTAGTGTTATGGTTAAGGGCTCTGCCTCTGACACAGGCGAGCTGGGTTCGAATCTTGGCTTTTCCTGTTCAGTAAATCAGCACCTATTCAGTAAGTAGTCCTTGGCCTAGACTCCCTAACACTACTACCTACTACTACTACTGCCTATAGAGCGCGCCCTAGTGGCTGCAGTTCTGGCGCTTTGAGTCCCCCAGGAGAACAGCACAATATAAATGTTATTTGTCTTGAACAATATCACTCTGACAACAACTTTGCCTTTTGTCATCACTCAAGAGTGTGCATTTATGATTTATTCCTGCCTAACATGGAGCAAAAATGAGTTCATAAAATAAATACATGTGAGTGTTAACCCAGTTTAGGGATATTTAAATGAGACCAATGGATGAGACCGTAAGACCAACTTAAAGATTTATTATTTTATAGATTTATTATATTACAACATAGAATGCAGATTGCAAACCTTCAATAGCAATAAGCCCCACACAATGGGCTTGATTCACTAAGACAAATAGCATGCCTTAAGGTCCGTACACACGCTGGACTGGAGGCAACGACGGGTCCGTCGTCACCTCCCGCTGGGTGGGCGTTCCAACGACAGTCCGGCGTGTGTACGCACTGTCGGCGGACTGATACAGCTGCGTCTGAGCGATCCGCCCTGCGGATCGCTCAGAAACAGCCGTATCAGTCCGCCGACAGTGCGTACACACGCCTCACTGTCGTTGGAACGCCCACCCAGCGGGAGGTGACGACGGACCCGTCGTTGCCTCCAGTCCGGCGTGTGTACGGACCTTTATCAAAGTTAACACGCCTTATCAGAGTAGCATAGCGAACTTATGCCTGCTAATTGGCAATGATGAGAGCTTCACTCGTCCTGCCCTGAGCCCCTGCAGGTTTGTAGCGCTCACTGTGCTGCTCTGATAAGGTGTGTTAACTTTGATAAGGTGTGCTAACTTTGATAAGGCATGCTCTTTGTCTTAAGGAACGTACACACGGCATACTTTAGCAAAAGACAGTCTTATCAGTCTGCCGACAGCTTGTGCACACGTGCTACTGTTGGCAGAATGTCCGACCAGCGGAAGGGTCTGATGGACCCATTGTTTGCTAAAGTACGGCGTGTGGAGGCGCCTTAAGTGATTCAAGCCCAATATATTGGCGCTTTATAATTTAATAATAATTACAGCATCACTACATCATATTTTTGGGGGGATTCTAGGAGTTACAATGAAGTGTCCAATCAGAATATGATTTAAGGCCACACATGATCAATTTTACGGAAATTCAATAAATATGATCGGATCTCCCGAAAAAGATCTAAAGCTTTTTTTCATTCGACTGAAAATTCAGATCGGATTTCCCATTTTTGTTTTTTTAGCCAGAATGCTGGAATTTTTTCTAAAGATTGTATGGTGTGTGTTAGATTGTCAATTTATTAATATACACACCCTAGCAACTTCCTTTCAGTTTCCAATCATTTTTAGCATAATTGGGGAAAAATTGAACATACAGTATTGTGTGTGGTACATGGGTCAGATTTTTTAAATGTTACAATCCATCAGAAAAATTGATTGCAATTCTTGAATTGAACAGATATTTAAAAAATTGTATGGTGTGTGGCCACCTTCAAGGTGGCCATACATCTAGCGATTTGGCTGTACGATCGACCATTCGGTTATTTTATAGAATCGAGAGAGAATCGAGCGTGTTACAGAATTCCCAATCAATGAAAAGTGACTGATTTCATGTTAAATCGACCAGCTCAGTAGATCGAGCAGGATGCAAGATATCGGTCAATCACACAGGAATCAGCTACTGTTCACATGTCATTCGATGAACACAACATCGTTCAAATTGATTAGTGAAGGTGAATCGCATAGGATGTCGTTTGTAGTGTGTGGGTCACTAGTCGATTGACTTTCAATCAACGATACTGAATTCGATTCCTTAATAAAGTCGATCGGTTTGCTGATTGAATCAGAATCGCTAGATGTATGGCTAGCTTTAGAGTCCAAGCTGTTAGTGGTCAATAGGGTGTTGTTGCCATGTGACGATATTTAAAGGCATGCCGGGCATACTGCTCGCTGGCCTCAGGAGTCCCCTATGCTTAATTTATTTGATCAAATGGCTGCAAAACCTTTAGCTAGCACTAGGCAAGCCGTACAAGTAGCAAGCACCCCCCTGTCACGGAACAGCCGTGAGAAACGCCGGAGAATCAGGAAGATTTGCTCAGTCGATTTTCCGATCAACTCCTGGTTATTTTTGCGCAGTCATTGCAGCGATCACAATGACATTTCTTCTTTTAAAAGACAGTTTTTCCTTTTAACAAATGGCAGGAAGCCTTCTGCCTGTGACGTGTTAATTAACTTCGTCAAAAGAGTTGTGAAGCTCTCCGGCAGTAAGCCTCCAAATGGCAAGTGTCACTGCCTTTGAAGAGACAGGATAAGCTCAGCATGAGGCCAGACCGTCTGACTCCGTCAGAAGCAGAGAGTAAGTGAATGCTGTATATGGTTTTTGCCTCTTTACGGAAAATAGTATGTAGGATAATTATGAGAGTTGTATCATTGGGTTTGTAGTGTCTTGCTGAATCTTTTGATACCAGTTGTGAGGGGCAAGGGGTACTCTACAACCAAGTTATTAAACTTCTCAGAAACTGAACTTTCTACCCTAATCAAGTCTGATGTCATAGGAATTGTCATAATCTGAGGAATATTAATCTGTTATCAGCGCAAATGTGGCATTTATCGATTTTGACTTACAGCATTTTACAAGTTTAAACCTAAATCTCTCTCCGAGGGAATGAACTGTGATTGGTTTGTAATTCAGAGGGGGCAGGCATTGCCACACCCCAAACCAGCTTCATCAAAAGCACATTGCCAGCAGGCGGACCTCAGTCTTCCCCTGTGTACCATCACCTGATCAAGCCAGCCAGAGGACCATGTGGCTGGCGGCCATTTTCCTGAAGTGAAACAAAGGACATTTTCCATGTGCTCAGATTTCCCCCAGAAAGGACATATTTCCACAAAACTAAGTATTTTATTCCATTTTTGATTTCATACTGTGCTATTATTTGTCTCTATAATTGTTGATTTTAAAGATTTTCTGTATATATTAATTATTTATGTTGCATTTTTAATAAATGACGCTAATGTCATTTATTTGTCGCATGCACCTATTATTCAACCGCACAAACTGAACCCTGGCTTCTGAAGAGTCGCTACTATTGTTGATAGCTAAATAAATTAGTGTGTGTTTAACCGTTTTTATTTGCAGGTCTAGAGTCAGCCAGTCAGTGGGTTCCTCTGTCCCATGGTAACAGAGGTGGTGGCAGTTATACCCTAAAATAGTGTGTAATTTGTAATTACCGTAACTCACAGGCTCCCTTCTAGTCGGTCTGCAGCCAAATTCCCAGCGGTTTCTGCTCACCGATTGCGACCACAGATTGAATGGTCTGTGTACTGAAACCGATTGGAAGGCATTGTGCGGTCCGGCCACTAGGGGCCCTGTGACACTCCCGATCCAGCCATTTATACATTACCCAGCCTGGCTCCAGGGGGTGGATCGGGTCTGCGCATGACTTGGCGACGTCATGAACAATCCTCCCCATAGAGAACAGCGGGGATGTTGCGCTGATCGCAGGAGCCAGGCTAGGTAATGTATAAGCGGGGGGAGGGGGTCGGGGGAGATCAGGGGGTGCCGGCTAACTGTACTAGCTAGCCTAGTGCTAACTAAAGGTTTTGCAGCCATTTGATCAAATAAATTAAGCATGGGGACACAAACTAGCAAAACTTCCTGAGCGGCTTAACGGTCAGGAGGTAAATAAAGAAGCTTGGCTTGCACAGTGCTGAAGTCCGTCCATTCTTTCTTATTCAAGATTTCTCATCATATTAAAATTAAATACATTTAAATTCATCTTATGGATACATTCAATATTCTTTTTACAATATGCGATCATTGTAACTACTCTACTCTTATACAAGACATTGTAGCACATTGTCATGAGCATAAAAGAGGTTTCCTAGGCATTGTGGAGCTATGCAAGGCAGTCAGATCTGGGGTAGGAATACTCCGTGGAATCCATATGGCATGTGAACAGGAACCTCTGCTCGGGCAATTTCAGTGAAGGTTTTGGCATCTAAGATGAGCAGAGAAGTCATTTTGTCCTACAAGAAAATAGAAAAGGAATGAATCCATGTTTTAAATTGTTACAGAAATGTGAGCAATTGGCGGCGGTCTGTGCACATTGTTACAGCACACTGAATTTTATGACCAGAAGGTATTATTGGCAAACAGGTAACTTCAGGGCACGTCGCTCAGCGTCAAGCGCAGAAGTTGGGTGCCCTGATAGCAGCAGTGCTATGATGCCCCGCGCAAGAGTACTGCGGGGATCCGGCGATCTACAGGCCCCAAATTACATCCGGCTGCAAATTGCTTGCTGTGTATTATAGAACAAGAACACTACATGTTACATGTTTCCTCAGGTGTAAAACATGTAGTGTTCTTGTTCTGTAATACACAGCAAGCAATTTGCAGCCAGTGGTGTGCCGGCTCATTATTGGTATGGACGTTTCCTAAGCTGTGTGAGCAATCCAGCTGAGACCAGGCACAGGCAAGTCAAACAAAAAATTGTGGAATGATCGCGGCAATACATTAGTGGAAAAGACAATTGCAAAGTCAAAGCCGATGAAGACCTGGGAATCGCAGGGGGAAACGGCCCTACAAGTGTGTTCCCAGATAAACACCAGGGAACTGTATAGGGGAGGGATGAGGCATCAGGCACCAGGGAACTGTATAGGGGAGGGATGAGGCATCAGGCACCAGGGAACTGTTTAGGGGAGGGAGGAGGGCCCCTAGACACCAGAGAACTATATAGGGGAGGGAGGGGCCACTAGACACCACGGAACTGTATAGGAAAACAGAGGGAGGACTACTAAACACCAGGGAACTGTATGGTGAGGGAGGAGGCTTTAGACATCAGAGAACTGTATAGGGGACAGGCCACTAGACAGCAGGGAACAGTATAAAGGAGCATTGGGGGGCCATTAGCACCAGGAACTTTATAAGAGAAGGGCTTAGCCACTAGACATTGAGATTGGCCGACTTGGTCCCAGGATAGGGCTAGGCATGAAGAAAAGATTTGGTAAATTGGAAGGGGGTTAGGATCAGGCATTAGGAAGAAATTAAGGTAGGGGGAGAGGTTTACATGGAGATGGTTTAGTTACCAAGGAGAAGGTCTTCATTGAGGGATTGCTGATTGCCAGGGAATAGTGCCCCAAACCCCAATGACAAGGACCACTGCAAGGCTGAGTGTACAATATTGGCAAATTACTGATATTCTATCAACATCATCCAATCACCTATTCTAAAGATATTTAAAGGGGAACTGAAGAGAGAGGTATATGGAGGCTGTCATGTTTATTTCCTTTTAATCAATACCAGTTGCCTGGAAGCCCTGCTGGTCTATTTCTCTGCAGTAGTATCTGATTAAAACCAGAAACAAGCATGCAGCTAGTCTTGTCAGATCAGACTTATAAGTCTGAACCACTGAAACACCTGATCTGCTGCATGCTTGTTCAGGGGCTATGGCTAATAGTATTAGAGGCAGAGGATCAGCAGGGCTGCCAGGCAACTGGTAATGTCTAAAAGGAAATAAACATGACAGCCTCCATATACCTCTCTCTTCAGTTCCCCTTTAAATGTACTAATCACAGTAGCATGCACATACCAGCAGTGATTTTTTCCCCCCAAATAAATCCAGGAAAACCTAGACGTATTTTGATAATATCTCGTGTCTTTAATAGCATGACTGCGATTTAAAATTTTTTCACGACACATAACATTTATATCACGTTATTCTCCTGGCAGACTCAAAGTGCTTCAGAGTTGCAGCCACTTTGGGGGCATTGGGAAGCCTTTCCCACAGACTAGGGGGTACACCCACCATCTCCTGCAAATGGGATGCCTATACCCCACATAGAAAGTACAAATAAAAAAGGACGCTATCCTTAGAAGTTTAAAAAATACACAAGGTCCACTTTAACTCCAAAAATTCACAATCCAAATACTCCTTTTGCTAGTCAAAGATAAATGCAGAGTATCTGTACTATGCATAGCAGATAAATATAGCTTTCATCCAAAGTCTATTGCTACAATCTTTTCTGCTGTCCTTTTAAAAAGGAAATAGAAAGCAGATGCAAAGTGGAACAAACAGATCAGTTTGAAACGCAACACAAATCCGTTTTTTTTCTCTCTCAGTGTTCAATACATGAAAGTGTGAACCCAGACTTACTGTTTTGGATCTTGTGGGGTCTTTTGAGTGCAATTCTTTTGGGGTGTCAGCAGGGGCGTAGCAATAGGGGTTGCAGCGGTAGCGACCGCATCGGGGCCCTTGGGCCAGAGAGGCCCCGAAGGGCCCTCATTCAACTACAGTATTATCTCTATATTGGTCCTGTGCTCATAATAATCACTTCTATAGATACATTGAATAGTGGTAATCATTAACAAACTGTTTCCCATCCCCTTCTTGCTCCTCTGACACTGTAGTTGCCATTGGCAGGTTTTGGTGCGCCGCATCCATTGTTATGTATAGAGTTCTTGGGGTGCCCCATTGTAAAACTTGCATTGGGGCCCACACCTCCTTAGCTACGCCACTGGGTGTCAGCTTTCCTTGGTAAAGGTTCCATCTGTCCTGCTGCATTCTATTGCCAATTGATCTCATTCCTTTACATGTATGCTGTAACTGCTTGAACGCTATTTCAATTGACTCTTTTTATGAACTGTAACTAAGGCTTATTTTTCAAGTAGGACTTATATTTTGAGCATTCTCAAAAATCATAAAAAAAAACATTCCAGGGCTTATTATCAGAGTAGGGCTTATTTTCAGGGAAGCAGGGTAGTCACTGCTATTTTTCATTTAGGCTCCTCAGTCACATTATTTTAGAAACGTGGGAGGCCTAGTTATAAAGGAGTAGAAATCTTTTTACATTTGATATTCTGCTCCACATTACAGTATATGCTAACGAGAAAATAATTGTGAAGCTAAAGCACCCTCTACTGGCAAGTTGCAATATTGCTGCTGTTATTTGCACTGCAGCTCTCTGAAGCCACAATTGAAATGGCATCTGTGCCTATAGGCTCCTGTAAGGTAAATTAATCCGGGCCTGATGTATAGCCATATTCATGTAACAGACTATTATGTGTAAAGATGGAAAAGGCTGCAGTTTAAAAACTACAACAAGGTGGTGCTATTTGAAGAGTCAATTGGCCTGCAAAATCAAGAAAAGCATATGCACCTTTAGACATTACATATACACACGGTTGGTTTGTAAGAAGGGACTGTTACATATCTCCCAAGTTTCCAACATGCAGAGTACATGTGACATGGGGCATTTGGTGTGAGTCCTGTCACAATAACATGACTACACCTCACAGTTATGAGACAGCTAGGATTTTTAAAGAGAATTTCAATAGTTATACAGCAGCATCTGCAGGTCTAATACACATGGAAAGGGGTTAGAAACAGCTTTGGGTTTTTATTATGTGTCCCCACTGAATAGATTTCCCCACACTTTCTGCTACTGGGAGCTATATGGCTTTAATATGAACCCTGATGGCCCCCAGGTCTAGTCAACATGAGACAACAATAAAGTCTTGCTGGCAGTTTTATTTCTTCCTTACTCTAAAAAAGAAGGTTGTATCTCTTGCTGAGAAGCCAGCTTGGTTTGAATGTGCTAAGAAAAAATGCCTTATATATCCAAACTCATGTCCAACTTTAAAGTTCCTGATTAAGCAATGACAGGGAGGGAGGGAAATCTCCCAAATGGGGAGAAAGACAGTCGTAAAAGTGCAAATGAAGCTCTAACTGCTTTTCATACAGCCTAGAAATAAACATTATTTATGATTTCTGGATTTGGACTTAAATCTGTAGAGTAGTGGAGCACTCCCCTGTGTCAAAATGCTGATGTGCCTCGGCTATCCTGGCAACACTCCAGGATCTTTAGTAGAGAAGAAGGAACGAAGCCGGCACCATCAATCGTCTCAATGCTCTTTTATTGAAATAAAAACATGCATACAGCTAAATATGCGACGTTTCGAGGCAAATAAGCCCCTTTCTCAAGCTAAGCTGTGCATGGTCGAAAAATGACAAAGTGAACAAACACATTTATATATACACAACATGGAGTACAGGCAGCCAATCAGCATTGCTAGTGCAAATGTTAACCAATCAAATCAGGTCCTACCAAGTGGACCTGATAGAGAACTACATTGCTGCCTACCTCATAGGATCATTTGAAGTGGAGTGTCACCACCTCTCACTCTACGTCAGTCTCACAAGGGGCAAACGGCTACTCTATTGCTGGGCTGTGAGCGCGGAAGCGCGTCTCCGCCAAGCCACGCCCCCGGCGGACCTGAGAGGAGACATCCCGCACCACGTGAAGAGGAGAGGGCGGCAACTCGCCGCCGACTCCCCTTCCGCCCAGCAACTAGTGACGCGAGCGGGCGGAAGTCCGCTCATTCGTCACTATAGATGTAAAAGGAGAGCCAAAGTGTCCGCCCCCTGTGGGAGGAAGAGCGTGTGTCCGTTGCCAAGCAACGGCACCGCTGAAGCACAGTGTGTCGCGTGTCTCTGTAGCACACGTAACTAAAAGATTTTATACTATACTCAAATGTAGTTTGCCTACATTAGGAATATGTCATTACTAGGATCTAACAGTCCACCAGGACAGAGAATCTGAGAGACACTCAGATGTTTCTCAACATTTTGCGCACCTTTCCACCTCTGGAGGGTCCGTTTCTGCTTGTTACTCTTGATGTGGAGAGCCTCTATACCTCCATCCCACATGATGGAGGCTGTCCGTTATGTGTTGGAAACCTCTTCGGATTTTTCACAACAACAGGTTGATTTTGTGTGTAGGCTGCTTGAGATTGTTTTAACGTTAAACTATTTTCGTTTTGAAAACAGGTTCTATCTACAGAGGAAGGGTACGGCGATGGGGTCGAATGTGGCCCCGCCCTACGCTAACATCTTCATGGGAGTATATGAAGACATGTATGTATACACTAATCATTTGTTTCAAAGACACGCTAAATTATGGTACCGTTATATTGATGATGTCTTCTGCGTGTGGGCGGGTCCACATTCGACCCTTGAAGCCTTTGTTTCTGAATTGATGTCCAGATGTACTGATATACGTTTGACCATCCATTACTCTGAAGGCCAGATTAATTTTTTGGATACACTTGTGTACAGACAAGATGACAAATTAAGGACAGATCTCTTCGTTAAACCCACGGATGTCAATTCACTTTTACACTATGGCAGCTTTCATTCCGAGACAACCAGGAGAGCCATACTGATCGGCCAACTGCGCAGGGTTCAGACGATAGTTGATGACGGGGTGACTAGACAGCAGAGGTTGACACAAATGACGGACAAATTCTGGCAACGAGGTTATCCAATAAATATACTACAGTCAGCACATGACAGACTACAGGGAGGACTAGAGGGACGACACAGACAAGTCAGGAAGAACAACACCGACCGCATCTCTTTTGTCACGAGGTACAGCACACAGAGCGAGGACATAGCCAAAATCATCAGGAAACATTGGTATCTTTTGGCCGATAGTTTCCCTGATATATCCTATTTTCAGCGCTCCCCATTGGTATCATTTAAGAGGGCACCAAATTTGAGAGACCGGTTGGTACATGCAGACATGGGAAGCACTGACATAGGCAAACCAATTACCACACGCAAGGGCACTTTCCCATGCCTCCATTGTGTGCACTGTAGCTCTGTGACAAAGGGAGAATATGTGAGCCATCCACACACTGGAAAAAAATTTGGGATCAATGGTTACTATACTTGTGACACAGCTTACGTAGTTTATGCTCTCAAGTGTCCGTGTGGATTACTTTATATAGGTCAGACTACACAAAAGTTCAAAAAAAGACTGTCTTCACACAAACATGCCATTATAGAGAAACTAATAGATCAGGCTGTCCCCTATCATTTTGTTGAGGCTAATCATCATGTTAGCCAACTTAGATTTCAGATAATAGAACAAGTGTTACCGTTGAGGAGGGGTGGTGACAGGGAGAGGAGGCTGCTGTGGAGAGAGGCACATTGGATTAAGAGGCTGGACACCATGGAACCTAGAGGCCTTAACAGAGAACTTGACTTGACACCGTTCATCTGACTCTGTTCCATGCTGTCCAGCCTTGATGTGATTATTATGACTTTTCTCTTTTCATTTTTCATTGTGCATTTTTTACATAGTTTTTTCATATATCCCTGTGCCCTGCAGCATGCGGCCTTTTCTCCGCTGCCTCCACATCTCTCTGACATTGTTTGTCATATTTACTTTATTACTTTGTATTATCTATTTTTTATTTGTTCATTTTTGTATCTTTATTCTTATTTTTTCATTATTATTTTTTATTTTTTTATATTTTTATTCTTATATTTTATTTATTATTTTTATTTCATTTCATTTTTATATTTTTATCTGCACCTATTATTACTTTCTTATTATCTTGTATATTTAGGCTTTAGAGACTTGTTTAGTACTGCAGCCACATATGACCGCCGCCCCCCCCCTCTGTCCTGGTGGACTGTTAGATCCTAGTAATGACATATTCCTAATGTAGGCAAACTACATTTGAGTATAGTATAAAATCTTTTAGTTACGTGTGCTACAGAGACACGCGACACACTGTGCTTCAGCGGTGCCGTTGCTTGGCAACGGACACACGCTCTTCCTCCCACAGGGGGCGGACACTTTGGCTCTCCTTTTACATCTATAGTGACGAATGAGCGGACTTCCGCCCGCTCGCGTCACTAGTTGCTGGGCGGAAGGGGAGTCGGCGGCGAGTTGCCGCCCTCTCCTCTTCACGTGGTGCGGGATGTCTCCTCTCAGGTCCGCCGGGGGCGTGGCTTGGCGGAGACGCGCTTCCGCGCTCACAGCCCAGCAATAGAGTAGCCGTTTGCCCCTTGTGAGACTGACGTAGAGTGAGAGGTGGTGACACTCCACTTCAAATGATCCTATGAGGTAGGCAGCAATGTAGTTCTCTATCAGGTCCACTTGGTAGGACCTGATTTGATTGGTTGACATTTGCACTAGCAATGCTGATTGGCTGCCTGTACTCCATGTTGTGTATATATAAATGTGTTTGTTCACTTTGTCATTTTTCGACCATGCACAGCTTAGCTTGAGAAAGGGGCTTATTTGCCTCGAAACGTCGCATATTTAGCTGTATGCATGTTTTTATTTCAATAAAAGAGCATTGAGACGATTGATGGTGCCGGCTTCGTTCCCTCTTCTCTACTATGGATTTGGACTTAAAGGGACCCTGAGCTGGTTATAAAAACAGAATTTACACTTACTTGGGGCTTACTCCAGCCCACTGTAGGCCGCGAGGTCTCCCGGTGTCCTCCTGGCTCCTTCACTGGTCCCGCTTCAGTTACACGACGACTTTAGGCTGAAGTCGCCAGATCTGCTTCCCACTGCAGACGATCGCGTCAACACACCGGCCGGTGTAGTGTCAGAATGGGCAGCCCCGCATGCGCAGTAGGAGTCTGCATCCCATTAAATTGTGCAGCCACATAAAACGTCCTAAATATCTCCGCTTCGGCACTACGTACACTCCTGAAATTTTCAGGGGAGGGTGGGGACCCCCAGATCTAGCTCTGTGCCGAATTGCAGCCCCAAGCCCTGCTGGTTACCGAGACTGATTGCAGCAAACCTATCTCGGGAACCAGCAGGGCTCGGGGGCTGCAATTCGACACAGAGCTAGATTTGGGGGTCCCCTCCCTCCCCTGAAAATTTCGGGAGTGTACGTAGTGCGGAAGCGGAGATATTTCAGGTAAATATTGTCTAACTTCCCACTGAGCAGGCGTGATACTCAGTGAGGAAGGCTGCTTCCGGGCTGCCCATTCTGACATTACACCGGCGTGAGGGTCCTGCTTGAACCATGCATGAGCAGGACTCTCACGTAGCCGGCTGGCGTAATGACGAGATCGTCCGCAGCGGCAAGCAGCCCTGACGACTTCAGGCTGAAGCCGTCGTGTAACTGGGACAGGGACCGGGGAAGGAGCCAGGAGGACCCCCCACAAAAGACAAGTTTTCAACAAAGGACCACTTATCTTTCAATGTAAATGATAAACAGGGCCGGGCCGAGGCATAGGCTGGAGAGGCTCCAGCCTCAGGGCGCAGTGTAGGAGGGGGCGCAGAATTCATTCAGCTGTCATTCCTAATTGTGTTTGAAGCAGAAAAAAATAAGAAAAGGGGATACATGGCAGTGACTGCAAGCCAGATAACTAGAGATTAAGGTGTTGGGGAGGTTGTGGGCCCTGTGGCGCCTCTTAGTCTAATAGCAATCAGTGTGTGACGGCTGGGGTGGGGGGATGGAAGGGCGCACTTTGGTGTCTCAGCCTTGGGTGCTGGAGGACCTTGTCCCGGCTCTGATGATAAATATCAGTAAGTATCTTTAAAAGTCTTCTAGTATACAGTCAGATTGTGTAAGTTTCACATTATATGTCACAGTACATTGCTTAACTGTACAGGAGACATACCTGGCGGGGAGAGACGGTCACTGAGAGGATCACTCCATCATCTTCTTCCTGGGAACCGGGGCTGGGCACAAACACCGGCTCTGAGGGGTACAATCCATCTTCTTGCCAGATCTTAAAGCAATAAATATAAACATGTAACTAACATAAAAATGCAAAGACCTTTGTGATAAGCAAGTCCTCTGAATTCTAGGCAGCTGCTAAGATTATCTAAGATTAATAATCCCCCTAGTAATGTGCAACTCCACTACTCTACATTAGTAGCAAAGAAAAGAGTCTCCTATTTTTACTTTCAGATATATAGCTTTTTTTTTGGGGGGGGGGGGGGGGGGGGCTGTTTTAATCTCAATACTCACCTGAAAATGGATTGAGGAACCTCACATTGATGCCCCCGACAAACAAGGTTCCCCAATCCATCTTCTACACGCAAAATCATGCGATAGCACATGACGTGTGCAAATGGGAAGTCCAGCAATTGCAGTACTTTCCACAGAAGTCGTCAGGGATCTTAAAGGGAACTTAAACCCTAGAAAAAAATGAGTTTCACTTACCTGGGGCTTTTACCAGCCCCCAGCAGCCGCACTGTGCCCTCAACGTCACTCCTGGATCCTCTAGTCCCTCGCTGGCAGCTAGTTTTGTTTTTGCCGGTTCTGAGTCGGCGGGCCGCAACGCGAATCATTACCGCGGTAACAGGTTGCTATAGCAGGTGTCAACATGTATCTTTGTATGCGTTGACACCCGCTATAGCGTCCTGTTACCGCGTTGACGCATGTAATGATTCGCGTTGCGGCCCGCTGACTCCGAGTTAGCAAAAATGAAACTAGCTGCCGGCGAGGCACAGTGCGGCTGCAGGGGGCTGGTAAAAGCCCCAGGTAAGTGAAGCTCATTTTTTTTCTTGGGTTTAGGTTCCCTTTAAAGAGAGTCTGAAGTGATTTAAAAAAATAAAACAACTGATACTTACCTAAGGACCTCTGGGTCCTTTTGAGCCTTTACCACTCATCTCACGGTCCTCGCGTTCCACCGCAGGTTCCCCCATTAGCAGTCTCTGAGTGATAGTTCGGAGACTGCTTCCTGCTTTGCGGGAGGCTTCGTAAGTCTTCAGCAGCCCGAGTGCTCCTGAAGACACGCCGCTCTGTACTGCTCTCGCGCCCACTCGCACATGTGCAGTATGGAGCCACCTGCGGGGCATTGCGGGGGCACTCAGGTCCCTGAAGACTCCTGAAGCCTCTCGCAGTGGGAGATTTGAACGGGGGAGCCAGTGCTGGAACGCAGGGACTGTAAAAGGAACAGGAAGGCTGATTAGGACCCTGAGCCTTCCCTCTCCTTAGGTAAGTATCTGTTTTGTTTTTTTTAACCTCCTGAGCGGTATGCCCAACACTGTGTTGGGCATGCGCTTCAGAGGTTTTGCTGGCTTCAGGTGTCCTCCAGATTAAATCAAATAGCTTTAGTGGCTTTATTGTAAGTTAGCTAGCACTAGGCTAGCTTGTTTAGGTCGCCGGCACCCGCCCCGATCGCCCCAATCCAGCCACTTATACGTTACCCAGCCTGGCTCCAGCGATCGCCGCAGCCTCCCCGCACAGCTCCGCTCTTCTCTATGAGGAGGATTGGGAATGTACATGACGTCATGTACGATCCTCCCCATACAGAAGTACGGAGCTATGTGGGGAGGCTGCACGATCGCTGGATAGAGGTTGGGTAATGTATATAGAGGCTGATGACGACCTAAACAAGCTAGCCTAGTGTTAGCTAACTTATAATAAAGCCACTAAAGCTATTAGATTTAGACTGGGGGACAGGCTAGCAAAACCTCCTGAGCGGCGTAACGCTCAGGAACTCCATCACGAAAAAAATAAAAATAAATACATGTAAACACATACAAATAAGAAGTATGTTTATTCCAGAGTAAAAGGAGACATAAATTACTTTTCCCCTATGTTGCTGTCACTTTCAGTAGGTAGTTGAAATCGGACAGAACTGACAGGTTTTGGACCAGCCCATCTCCTCATGGGGGTTCTCAGGTTTTCGTTATTTTCATAAGCACTTAGTGAATGGCAGTTGCTTTGTCCAACCATTGCCTCTCCGTGCGTACCGGGATCTCATCTGGTCTTCTCGGCTTCCTGCTTCCTGTGACGTCACAGGAAGCCGAGAAGAGCCAGATCCCGGTATGCACGGAGAGGCAATGGTAAGATTTACAGCCCGCTCCGCTGCACATTTTTTTGGCAGCCTCCGTAGAAGCGCATTTTGTGTGAAACGGCTGTAAGGCACCTGTGCCCAGCACCCACCGCACTACTCTCCAAGATTTGGTACATTTACACGACCTTTTGCTTCTATGACGACTTGAAGTGTCCTTATTGTATTGCTATGTATTGCATGCTGAAGCATCTATGTACACCACTCTGGATTAAAGGTTCTATCAGCAGTGCCGATCTCCCTCTCCTTTCCTTGAATTGTATTACAGTATCTTGCCAGCATCTGAGCACGCCCTGGACACCAGAGTGATAGGAGAGAGTGCATGCTTATGCAACATCCCCTCTGCCACCAGCGTTTACTGGAGTGTTGACTCACTGGGGACACTGGGGGCACATTAGGAGGGAGAAATGTAATGACGGCGGCCATCCATGCCGCATACACATCCCCCGGGGCTGGTGCCTCAATCGTTCTTTTCCAACTCTCTCCCCAGTGGCCAAGACCAAAGGGGGGGCAGCGCGGGATAGCGGGAGGGCCACCAAATTCGGGACCATCCCGACGAAAACGGGACGGTTGGGGGCTATGTCTACTTTATTGAGCTGAACTCCCCATCAGATGAAAATCTTTGCAAGATGCTGCACACAAAGATGCTGTACACATTCAAAAGATATGTATCTGCAAAAGATCTGTTCCTGCAAGAGATCCGTTCCTGCAAAATGCATTCATAGTCCATGATATCTGCAGATCCTCATACACACCTTGTTTAACAGACATTCATCTGCATATCTGACAATCATCTGCAGATCTGAAGATACATCCTGGTGGATCTGATACTACATGGAAGGGGGTAAAATTGGTCTAAGATCTTTCATTAATCTTTCAAGTGTGTACACACCATTAGGCTGTCTCTTGCTGTGTCAATTTCACAGTGGTTTAAAACTCATGAATTTAGTAAGTTCCAGACAATCCTTGCTAATAACCTAACTTGTGCATACATAAGGGCTCCTGTACAAGTCGTAATGCTGGTGGGACTTGTCAGGTTTGGTAAACACTAGAGCTTTCTTACTTCTTTAACAAAATCACATAATTTATATTACTATTCAATAACATGAAACACAGCATGTGCATCCATGTTACCTAAGAGGGAAAGAAATGTTCTTACTTTAATTTCCTTTGTCACAACATCCATCTTGATGAGACTGGTTCCAACAAAATGCTGAAATCCGCACCCATAGAAATAGCAATACTTCTTGGCGTTGCATTTGGCATAGTTGATGGTTGGGAAGTCAATGCCTTGGGTCTCCGCAAATGTGTCCTCATAGAGGTTTTCTGGGGTGCACCACACCTAAAAAAAAACCACTACAGCTTACAAAAGTACACAAGTCAGATAATTACGTAAAAAAAACCTGTAACAAAAAAAAGTTCCCCTGGGGGGTACTCACCTCAGATGGGGGAAGCCTCCGGATCCTATCAAGGCTTCCCCCATCCTCCTGTGTCCCACGGTGGTCTCGCTGTGCCCCTCCGAACATGCGGAGATGTAAATATTTACCTTACCGGCTCCAGCGCAGGCGCAGTATCGGCTCTCCGCTCGGAGATAGGCGGAAATAGCCGATCGCTGTCGGTCCGCTCTATTGTGCAGGTAGAGCGGACCCGTCAGAGATCGGCTATTTCCGCCTATCTCCATGCTGAGAGCCGCAACAGCGCCCCCATGGAGCCAGGGAAGGTAAATATATCAAGCCTTGCTAGGCTTGTTGAGCCAGGATTGACGGAAGCTTCGGGGGAGCCAGCGCTGGATTGCCTGCAGCTACAGGGGAGGGGGAAGCCTCATTGGGACCCAGAGGCTTCCCCCTCCCGAGATGAGTACCCCCCAGGGGAACTTTTTTTGTTACAGAGTCTCTTTAAGAAGAGAGAGGTCTCTGGATCCTAATGAGGCTTCTCACGGCCTCCTCTGGTCCCACATTGCAGCTTGCGGACCCACCAAAGTCTACCAACAAGGGCTTGTGGGTAATCTGATTGGGACCATGCTCCTGTTCAAGCATCAGCATGGCTGTACTGCGCCTGTGCAGTAAGCCAGAGCCGCTTGTTACAGCAAGTGGCTCTGTGCTATTGTGAAAGGGCGCCCCGATTTGCTGGAGGGTCCCGAGCAGCGGAGGAGGATGCCATGGAAAGCCTCTATAGGATCCAGAGTCTTTCCTCTCCTTAGATAAGTACTGTGTTTCTGAACCCGAGCTTTCAATTCAGGTTCTCTTTAAAGAGAACCCGAGGTGGGTTTGAAGAATATTATCTGCATACAGAGGCTGGATCTGCCTATACAGCCCAGCCTCTGTTGCTATCCCAAACCCCCCTAAGGTCCCCCTGCACTCTGCAATCCCTCATAAATCACAGCCACGCTGCTGACAAACAGCTTGTCAGAGCTGGCTGTGTTTATCTCTATAGTGTCAGTCTGCTGCTCTCCCTGCCTCCTGCAGAACTCCAGCCCCGCCTGCATCCCTTCCCTCCCTGCTGATTGGAGGGAAGGGGCAGGGGCAGGGACCGGGGCTATGCAGGAGGCGGGGGAGCAGCTGAGACTGACACTACAGATGTAAACACAGCCTCACAGCATGGCTGTGATTTATGAGGGATTGCAGAGTTCAGGGGGACCTTAGTGGGGTTTGGGATAGCAACAGAGGCTGGGCTGTATAGACAGATGCAGCCTCTGTATGCAGATAACATTCTTTAAACACACCTCGGGTTCTCTTTAAAGCAAATCTGTGAGGAAAAAAAATAGATAAAGATAGATACTCACCTAAGGTTCTCCTGGGGTGGTAAATAGGGATGGTCAATGAGATGCAAATAATTCAGAGTTGATGCAGGATTATGCAAATTTTGTATGAAAATGTATGCAATTTGAAAATGGACCAATGTAACCAAGGTGGAATTCGATTGGTCGATTTTATCAGGTCGATCAGGCTGCATAAACTTGCATGCAAAATTTGCACACGTCAGAAAAGGAGATTCCGCTACACCAAATGGCTGGGTGAAAAAAGTCTCCATTTATTGTCACATCAGTGGATACAAAGGTTAAAAGCTCACGCGTATCCGAGCTCACAGCTCCTTAATCATAGCTTACAATCTGTTACACAGCGCTGGTTTAAATAATCTAGTGCCGCCCCACTAAATGGGGGGCGTGGCCGTTGGCCTTAAAGTAACATACACATCCATAGCAATTAAAATGGCAATGCCAGAATACAAACTTATGTATAAAACCACAGTAAATGCAAAAATGCAAAAAACACACATACGTCAAGTTATACACATGTCACAAGAAAGAATATACATATATAAGTATATAAGGCATAAATTATGAATGATATTGGTAATAGTAATTCCATATATACATTGTTTCTCGCAAAAATTGTGAATAATCGTATATATAATTTTCAGTAGAATCTGTGTAAACATTCACAAAAATATATGCACACAAGAAATTAGTGTCCACTGTCATAAGTTAAACTGATGTCCATTCTAGAATTTAGCCCTCTAGGCATTTGTGTGCCCAGCCTCCATATCCAAAAAGCCTCTCTCCTTCTCAAAAGCCTGTACATATCGCCACCTCTAACAGAACGTGTAATTCTCTCCACCCCCTGAAAAACAAAACCTCTCATATCCCCTCGATGGACATTCAAGAAATGTCTAGATATGCTAGAAACCTGTGAGATAAAGGCCTCGTTCCTAAGGCATCTAGACGGTCCGTTGAAGTGTTCTGAGATACGTTGGCGTAAAGGTCGCGTGGTACACCCTACATATTGTAGTCCACAAATGGTGCAGCTAATGAGATATATCACATAATTAGTGTTACAATTAATATATTGTTTGATTTGAAATTTCGTACCATTGGCAATCGAAGATATCTCACGAGTTGAACCATGGACACAGCAATATCTGCAGGTATTGAACCCACATTTAAAAGAGCCTGTGTATGTTAACCAAGTAGGGGTCTTTCTCTCTGTACTGGAAAAGAGACTTGGGGAGAGTTGGGACCCCATGGTAGGGGCTCGGCGCGCAGAAAAACTGCACCCTTCTTCCAGAATCTTATAGAATTTTGGGTCTGAGTGCAGGATGGGCAAGTACT
Organism: Hyperolius riggenbachi; assembly: GCF_040937935.1. Classification (NCBI taxonomy): domain Eukaryota; kingdom Metazoa; phylum Chordata; class Amphibia; order Anura; family Hyperoliidae; genus Hyperolius; species Hyperolius riggenbachi. Next base: position 284,416,615 of record NC_090651.1, read on the forward strand.
TCTTGATAATATTGATAATTTGATTGTAATCTAAACTATAAGGGGTTGTGAAAGTCACCCCCCTCCTAGTGATGCCCATCCTGCGATCAGTACCCTGGCATAACAGATCAGGACGACTCTTATGCCTAACCTGTTCCCTAGCTTTCTTTATTACAGAAATATTGTAGCCCCTGTCCTGGAGTCGTTCCTCCACTAGATCCAACTCCTTCTCCAACTCCCTGGGCTCAAAACAATTTCTGGCTGCCCTTAATAATTCTCCATAAGGAATCGCCTTCAAGGTGTGTTTGGGGTGGCAACTAGAGGCAAGGAGAAGAGAGTTGCCTGCACAGGCCTTACGATAGGTTCTGGTAGTAATCCTATTTGACATGTGTGATCCACTCAGGGTCAAGTCCAAATAATTGATCTCTACAGGATCACTGCAAATCGTAAATGACAAATTGAGTCTATTGTCATTACAGTAGGACAAAAAATGTGGTAGTGAATCCACAGGGCCCCCCCATATCAGCAGCAGATTATCAATATAACGACCATACCAAAAAATAAAATAAAATAAAAATTTGCACAATCCTGCATCAACTCCAAATTATTTGCATCTCATTGACCATCCCTATAGGAGTTCACAAACACTCATTTCCCAGTTTATAAGAGGACTTACCTTTCCATTAGCTTGCTTCACTGCAGTGGCAGTTGTGTAATCTAGAGGAATCAGATTTATCTCTTGTGGTGTGTCAGAATTAATATTGAGTGGAAACACAAATCTACGAGGGAGAGATCTTGCAATTTTATTATAGGCCTGTAAAGAAAATATGCAGGTAACATTAGAATAGCCATATTTTTACTTTAGATATTAGATGTTATTGCTTATAAGATAAAATGAACGCACAGGGAACAAGAGCTTCAAGGTGGCCACACACGATACAATAAAATGATCCGATTTTACAGCAATTCGATAAAAACGATCATATCTCCCGAAAAAACAAAAGCTTATTTTTTCATTCGACTTAAAATTTTCCATTTTCTTTCGATTTATATCGATCCGGAATGCTAAATATTTCTCTTTAATTTTTTTAAAGATTGTATGGTGTGTGTTAGATTGTCAATTTATTAATATACACACCCTAGCAATTTTCTCAGAGTTTCCAATCAGTTTTATCATAACTGGAGGAAAATTGAACATAGGTGTGTGGTACATTGGTCATATTTTTGATATGTTACAATCAGTCAGAAAAATGGATTGCTATTCTTAAATTGAACAGATATTTAAAAAATTGTATGGTGTGTGGCCACCTTAAAGAGAAACTCCAACCTAGAATTGAACTTTATCACAATCAGAAGCTCATACCCCCTTTTACATGAGAAATATAATGATTTTCACAAACAGACCATCAGGGGGCGCTGTATGACTGATTTTGTGCTGAAACCCCTCCCACAAAAAGCTCTGAGTACCGCGGTACTCTGGGCAAACTGCCACAATGTAACAATGTTCACAGACACGAATTAGCTGTTTACAGCTGTCTCTAACAGCCAAAACAGCTACATAACCTGCCCACAGTAAAAATGTCACCATGTAATACATGTCAGAATGTGAATATGGGAGAGGAAAGATTTTACAATGAGCAAACACTGACTAAATCATTTATACATAATTATGGTAAAAAATGAAGCACTTTTTTACTACATTATTTTCACTGGAGTTCCTCTTTAACCACTTCAGCCTACAGCTTCGAAAATCTTATGCATCCGAGCAATGTTCACCTCCCATTCATTCGCTAATAACTTTATCGCTACTTATCAAAATTAATTGATCTATATCTCGTTTTTTCCGCCACTAATTAGGCCTTCTTTAGGTAGTACATTTTGCTAAGAGCCACTTTACTGTAAATACATTTTAACAGGAGGATTAAGATAGAAATGGAAAAAAATCATTATTTCTCAGTTTTTGGCCATTATAGTTTAAAATTAATACATGCTACAGTAATTAAAACCCATGCATTTTATGTGCCCATTTGTCCCGCTTATTACACCATTTAAATTACGTCCCTATCACAATTTATGGCACCAATATTTTATTTAGAAATAAAGGTGCATTTTTTCAATTTGCGTCCATCACTATTTACAAGCTTATAATTTTAAAAAATTTAATAAGATACTCTCTTGACATGTATATTTAAAAAGTTCAGACCCTTAGGTAACTATTTATGTAGTTGTTTTTTTTTAATTGTAATTTTTTTAATTTTTTTTTTAATACAAAAATGTATTTGGGTAATTTTAGTTTGGGAGGTAAATAGCCAATTTTAGATGTAATATAATGTATTTTTTTATTCAATACAGGTATGTGGGTGCAGTTTACTATTTGGCCACAAGATGGCCACATTCAAAAAATTCCTGGATGCGAACGATGTCGCATCTACGAACTAAAATGAAGAGAAGAAGTTTACTGGGGGCAGAAATACCACGCTCTCTGATGAGAAAGTGTCGGTATTTCTGCCGGGGACTTAGATCGGTGAATGGGAATTATATTCCCATTCACTGATCGGGGGGCAGCTGGAGGCAGCGGGAGCACGCGCGGGCGCGCGCCCGATTGCGCGCACCACACGGCTGCAGCACCACTGCCTATCTGGACGGATATATGCGTCCAGATATGGCGAAGTGGTTAAGGGTGATCTTGAATCTATAATTATACTTTTGTATTTTTATGCTGGGAACATACAGGAAGCTTTGCAAATAGTCTAAATTATAATTCTTTTTTTCCTGTATTAACATCCCTCCCCCACAACAATCCTTCACACTGACACTGCATTGTATTGGACGCTGTTTTGCACACTGTAAGGGTCCTTTCAGTGGCACTGCTGAATAATTCTGCGGGTCAACTCACTGGCCATATAATTCTATGGGGCTTTTCACATCTCTGCGTTGTAACTCGCTGCATGCAGGCTTTGAATTAAAGGACCACCCCAGTGAAAAAAGTAAGCAGTTAAACTCTGACAGAGCCAACAGGTTTTGGACTAGTCCATCTCCTCATGGAGGATTCTCAGGGTTTTCTTTGTTCTTAAAAGCATTTCCTGAATGGCAGTTGCTAAGTCTAACTGCCAAAATAGTAAGGGCCCTTTTCCACTAGAAGCCGCATCGCACCGTGGGTATGCTGAAACACAAGCACGGCAATGGAATCAGTGCCACTGCGTGCATGTTGTGTGGAGCGATCCAAGAATCTTCAGCATGCTGCAAATTCTCGCACGGCCACATCCACCCGCAGCTGCGTCCCATCTTTTCAATTGACTTCTGAATCAAGAGATGCGGAAGTGACGCGGGCGCTGGCAAAAGTGATGCGTTGCTGCATCGCATCACTTTCACCAATGTAAAAGGGCCCTAAGATACCAGACAGCCTCTGTAACGGCAGTTAGGCTTAGCAATTGCTGTTTCAGGAAATGCTTTTGAAAACAAAGAAAACACTGAGAATTCCCTAGGAGGAGATGCACTAGTCCAAAACCTGTCAGTTCTGTCAGATTTTAACTGCTTACTTTTTTCACTGGAGTGCCCCTTTAACATCTATGTGTAGTTTCCATTGCAGTTCACACACATGAGTTTTGTGATGCGCACAGTGTGAATCCAGCCTAACACAGTGTGATTCAAAATCTATGAACAGTTCACATCTCATAAGTTGCTAGTCAATCAAGGTGCACATTACTTGTACTTTCTTTATAAAAATTCCCAGCATCTATTCATTCTTTGGAATAATACCTCCTCCAAAGCTATCCCAGATTTGCGTAAATTTTGTAGATTGTATAGGTGAACTACGTTTCCATCATCTTGACAGCAGAGGTCCAGCACAATGCAGCCCTGGTCTTCATAGGCATTGATTTGATGAAACATTGCAACAGCTTGAGAGTGGTATGTCACAGAATGAACCTGCAGAGGGGAAAGAGATGATTAACCTTGTTACATTGGCACAGCTGCAGTGAATGGGTGGACATTTCACCTGGAGAGAAATCTACATCAAAACAAATAGAACAGATCTGCAACACATCAATGACTCCAATAAAAACTCAAGTCATTATTCATATACAGGCAGGACAGACAAATTCTGACAGTGATGTGTCTTAAGTCATAAACCCTATGACAGACTGTGTCAATTACATAATACACTCACTGTGTATTGACTGTGTCAATTACATAATACACTCACAGAAATGTATGGTTGAGTTTTAACAAGATAAGCAACAAATTGAAATAAGAAAATAAATATGGCAGCCTCCATATCCCTCTCACTACACGTGTCCTTTAAATGGAGAGCATAGTCATAGAATAATACTTACTGCTTGTGTGTGCCAAAATCCTCACCTTGGGTCATCATAATGGTGACTACTATGTAACCTTTAGGGCTTTTCCACACTAGGACTTTGCGTTTGATGCGACGTTATGGTCGCACAACGTGCCCCTAACGCAACGCATGTCACTTTTGAAATGTGACGTTAAATTGCCCTGCGTTATGTGCCTCGCGGTGCGCTGTTTTCGTTGCATGCTGATAGAACGAAAACGGCGCATGCGTCACATTTAAAAAAAATAAATCAAAAACATTACTGAGCATGTGCAAACAGTCTAACGTAGCTAATAAGGCAGAGAACGCACAGCATGCTGCACTTTCTAAATATTGTTACACACAACACAACGTGAGCACTGTGAATGTCACACATACTTTGTGTTGCTCTGTGTTATTACTTTTTATAGCGTGCGACCTTAACGTCGCACTGTGAAAGAGCCCTTAGTCAATTCCAAACATCTTCTACAGTGGGATGCGAAAGTTTGGGCAACCCTATTAATTGTCATAATTTTTCTGTATAAATCGTTGGTTGTAATGCTTAAAAATGTAAGTTAAATATATCATATACTGTAGTAGACACCCACAGTGATATTTGAGAAGTGAAATGAAGTTTATTGGATTTACAGAAAGTGCACAATAATTGTTTAAATAAAATTAGGCAGGTGCATAAATTTGGGCACTGTTGTCATTTTATTGACTCCAAAACCTTTAGAACTAATTATTGGAACTCAAATTGGCTTGGTAAGCTCAGTGACTCCTGACCTACATACACATGTGAATCCAATTATGAGAAAGAGTATTTAAGGTTGTCAATTGTAAGTTTCCCTCCTCTTTTAATTTTCTCTGAAGAGTAGCAACATGGGGGTCTCAAAACAACTCTCAAATGACCTGAAGACCAAGATTGTTCACCATTATGATTTAGGGGAAGGATACAGAAAGCTGTCTCAGAGATGTCAGCTTTCCACAGTTAGAAACATATTGAGGAAATGGAAGACCACAGGCTTAGTTCAAGTTAAGGCTCGAAGTGACAGAACAAAAAAAAATCTCAGATAAACAGAAGAGAAAAGAGGAGCCCTGGGCTTACAGATAATATGAATATATCTCAGACAAAATCAGATTTCTGGCGAAAAATATGTGTATTCTTTATTAGTAAACAAGCAATTCATAAAAACAATGAAAAATTGTAAAAAAAAAAAAAAGTTGGTCAATTTATTAGATTGAAAAGAAATTGTTCAAGCACAGAGAGTTTTGAGAATGAAAGTAAAGAACTCCAAAAATGATTCAAAGAAAAGGGATTATCCTAGGAAATGTATTGAAAAAGCACAAAGAAGAGTGAGGGCAACCCCAAGAGAGAAATTTTTAACTACAAGACCAAAGAAAGAGAACAAATATACCAGGTTGGTAACACCCTACAATACGAGATGGCAGCATATACAACAAATATTACAGAAACATTGGCCTATCTTACAGAATGATCCAATCATTAAACAAAATATTACACCATTCCCAAGCATCACAGCCAAACGAGCACCCACTTTAAAAACCTTGTTGAGTAAGAGTCATTATGACTCAGAACGACATCAAATTGGTATCACAGGGAATTATAAATGTGGGCGATGCTCTATTTGTCCTATGATGAGGGTGACCAAGACCTTTAGGAGCCACATAACGAGACAACAATTTGAGGTGAGACAGTTTATAAACTGCCAGACTAGTGGTGTTATTTATCTGATTGAATGCCGTGCGGCAAACAATATGTCGGCCAAACGAAGAATATTTTAAAAACAAGACTTCAAAAACATGTCTCCACGGTCAAATTGGCAGGAAGGGACAGACAGGAAAATAAAAATCTAACAGTGGCAGAGCATGCCCTGGATTACCATGATGGCTCTCTGAGAGGCTGGTCATTTATGGGCTTAGAAACGATTGAGCTAAATATGAGAGGGGGTGATATTACCATCAGATTATTAAAAAATGAATTGAAGTGGGTTCATAGACTGAGAAGCAAGCAACCACGGGGTCTAAATGAAGAGGCCAGTTTTGGTTGTTTCTTGGGAAAACAATAGAATAGGACAGTCAATAGGTGATATATTAACACATGTTTGTTTGTTTTTCTTTCTGTTTTTGCCTATCCCCCCTTTTCCTACTGTTTGTGAGTATAGGTTGACCATCCCTGAACTGCTAATATTGGTAAGAAATCTGGTTTGATATATGAACTAGCTACTCTAATGGGGTTTTCTTATATGTAGATGTGCGGTTGTGCATGTCACGGATTTACCCGAGGGGGTTTTACATATATAGATGTGCAATTTGCATGTTTCACGTTGGTATATCTGTTGATTGTCTTGCTGCACTCTTCTTTCTTGATTGGACTTGCTCTACCTCCTTTCTTGATTGGACTTTTTCACAATTTTTCATAGTACCACTTGAAGGTGAGCAAGGGGGGATTTTTACCATGTTGTACCTACTTAGCTATCTCTGAACCAGATTCGATCCTATTCACTTGTTACAAGTGTAGTTTCTCATAATATGGATTATGTCAGTCTCGTGGTCCGAGGTGAGCGGATCGGGAGATTTTTATAAATAAGAATAGATATGTGTGTGTTCCACTATGCTGTAATGTAAGTGTTGCCTTGTAGTTTCTTTTAGATGGACTTGGCTTATTTTGGCCTTTTGGAAAAGAAATATAGAAGAATATACAAGTGTGAAGAAAATAGTATTTTTCAAGGTTCCTTGTGGCTGCACTGACATCCTTTGAACAGTGGATGGCAGTGTTGTCTTATTTTTGACAGCCATTTGTATATTGTAATAGGAGTGTTTCTCATTATTATTATTTCTGAAGTTATTATTATGTATTATGTATTGTGAAATGGAATTTGTACATATTTGTATAATAGAGGACAATATGGATTTCGGTGTATTTAAAAGTGCTAATTTGTAGTATGACCATATGTGGGTACGCATAGGAGATGATTGCGCATGCATAAAATAGTTAGAAAGTGATCAAGATACTCCCTTTGACCCGGATGCAGTGTACGTGCGCCAATCAGTGCGCACGCCTGCCGTCATCGAGAGCGCGGCCACGCTCACTTCCGTGTAGCATAGGGTCATAGTATTTAAGGAAGCAAGTGGTGTATGTTCGGTAGCCTCTCTAGAAGCAGCCGCTAGCTGCAATCGCGTAAGGCGTTCTCCTGGGTCTCCTGCTGGAATTTCCCTGGTAAGCATGTGCTCTCTTTCGCACGATTATTGGTGTATCTGCTACCCAGCATATTGCACGTAGCACTTTCATGTAGCGGTTTTGTAATTGTAAGTGACATTAATTTGCATTCTGCCTTTGTAGACTTTATTCATTTTTGGTATTTTGCATTTTTGCACTTTTGTATTTTGTATTTTTGTACTTATTCACTTTTATTACATAGCAGGAGTGGTGTGAGGTTTACAATGTTGGTGATGCATAGGGAGTTTCTTGCACGTGTGTATGCATGCGCCCGCATTTTTTGGTCGGGACGCAGGCATGCACTCAAATTTATGTATTGATTTGTGCGCAAGGCACTTTATATAGAGGTATTTGTGGTAGGGATTTTTTTGCACACATGTGTATATGCGTGCGCCTGCATTTTTTGAGTGGGGGCACGGGCATGCACACAAATTAATTTAATTATTGATTTTTGCACGAGGCACTTTATATGGAGGTAATTGTAGGTGTTAGGACCCTTTGCACAATTGTACTCTGTGTCACCTGACTGTGCCAGGGATTATAATATATTATTATTTTCAGCTTTATCAAATGTTCTTTACCAGGGTGAGTCAGTGTCAATTACAATTGGCATGCTCCAGGAGGCTTGTATTTTTAATTGTTTTTATGAATTGCTTGTTTACTAATAAAGAATACATATATTTTTCGTCAGAAATCTGATTTTGTCTGAGATATATTCATATTATTTGTAAGCCCAGATAGGCTCCTCTTTTCTCTTCTTTTTTTGTATACATGGGTCTATATGCAATTCTCTTTTTCACCTGAGTTTTCTCCTAGGAGATAATTTTTCATCTTTAATTTTAAATAACTTTGCAGTACTTTTCAACTAAAAAAGTACCAAAAAGTTGCAGAAAAAGTACCATTAAAATTATTTTGAGCATTTTCTTGCCTTCTGGGGGCTTAATAGGCATTTTACTGACAAGTTTAAAAAATATCAGCAAGGAGAAAACTCAGGTGAAAAAGTGAATTGCATATGGGCCATGGTGTCTTATGGAAGACTAATGTGGGCGCAATTTTTGAAATGTGGGTAATCTTTATGTGGCTAACATGTATGTTGGAGTTTAGATAAACAGAAGCGATGAATGGTGAGAACAGTCAGAGTCAACCCACAGACCAGTACCAAAGACCTACAACATCATCTTGCTGCAGATAGAGTCACTGTGCATTGTTCAACCATTCGGCACACTTTACACAAGGAGATGCTGTATGCAGGAGTGATGCAGAGGAAGTTTTTTCTCCGCCCACAGCACAAACAGTCGCTTGAGGTATGCTAAAGCACATTTGGACAAGCCAGCTTCATTTTGGAATAAGGTGCTGTGGACTGATGAACCTAAAATTTAGTTATTTGGGCATAACAAGGGGCGTTATACATGGAGGAAAAACAACACAGCATTCCAAGAAAAACATCTGCTACCTACAGTAAAATATGGTGGTGGTTCCATCATGTTGTGGCACTGTGTGGCCAGTGCAGGGACTTTGGAATCTTGTTAAAGTTGAGGGACGCATGGATTCCACTCAGTATCAGCAGATTCTGGAGACCAATGTCCAGGAACCAGTGACAAAGCTGAAGCTGCGCCGGTGCTGGATCTTTCAACAAGACAACGACCCTATCACTGTTCAAAATGCACTAAGCCATTTATGCAGAGGAACAAGTACAACGTTCTGGAATGGTCATCTCAGTCCCCAGACATGAATATAATTGAAAATCTGTGGTGTGAGAGCTGTCCATGCTTGGAAGCCATCAAACCTGAATGAACTAGAGATGTTTTGTAAGGAGAAATGGTCCAAAATACCTTCAACCAGAATCCAGCCTTCTCATTGGAACCTGCAGGAAGCGTTTACAGGCTGTAATTTCTGCAAAAGGAGGATCTACTAAATATTGATTTTATTTATTTTTTGTGGTGCTCAAATTTATGCACCTGCCTAATTTTGTTTAAACAATTATTGCACACTTTCTGTAAATCCAATAAACTTTGTTTTACAGAACGTAAACAACAGAACGTGGCAACGGATCCGATCAATTGGTGTTCAGATCCGTTTTTACGGATCAGTTTACCACTACAACGAAAGTGTGAACTGGGCATTAGGCAGAAAAGTTGGAAGATTCATGTGAGGCGGAGGAATGGCAGAGGATACAAATTCTGATAAAGGTGCAAATATTTTCCATACCTCCCAACTTTTTGAGATAAGAAAGAGGGACCCTTAACTACTCTGTGACTGCCTAATGCAGGATGGTGGCTGCAGAGTGGCTCTCTTGTTCCTCCATCATGCCATATGGCGTCATCACGAGAAAGGCAGGGAACTTGCGTAAGCGCGAGTTCCCTGCACGAGGATGTGAAGAATTGCGGAAAAGCCGCCACGCCGTCAGAGCACGCGTCTAGTCCGGCGGTTTACGAACGGCGACATGTGTCTGATCTGGTTCAGCCTTCCTGTGCACATAGGTTGAGGAATACGCGCGCGCGGAGAGGCAGAGGCTTTATGGGAAGCAGAGACGGATCAACTGACGCCCTTGGTCAGCTGATCCAAGGATGAATGTGGATTGGCTGGAAGGGACTGGGCAGCGCTGATTAGCGCCGCACTATATAACCACTCGTCCCTCAGTCTCACGTTGTCTGCCATTGCAAATGCTTAACGTGTTAGCACACAGACCTCAGTCAGATCCTACAGTGTGTTAGAACCAGGACGGACCTGGGAAATCACACTGAGCTAGAATACTCTTGCATGTGATGTTATGTTATGCTATAGACTAGTTCCAGGGTGTTGTGACTACGGACCTCACACCCAAGCTTAGGAAACTGTCTCAATACTGTGTTATGCTCTAGACTAGTTCCAGGGTGTTGTGACTACGGACCTCACACCCAAGCCTAGGAAACGGTCTCAATGCTATGTTATGCTCTAGACTAGTTCCAGGGTGTTGTGACTACGGACCTCACACCCAAGCCTAGGAAACTGTCTCAATACTATGTTATGCTCTAGACTAGTTCCAGGGTGTTGTGACTACGGACCTCACACCCAAGCCTAGGAAACTGTGCCAATGCTATGTTATGTTCTATGCTAGTTCCGGGGTGCTGTAACTATATACCTCACACCCAAGTCTAGCATTGTGTATCTGTACTACCTTGGCCCGCCACTAGGGTATAGAAAGCTAGGACCTCTCATCCAATAGGGCAAGTTCTTTATTTAGCAGCAGTGCATCCTGCAACCTAGCCTAGGCCCCTCTCCTAGGGAGCCTTAGGCCTATAGGGATTCTCCCACAGTCTGGGGTGAATTCCCTTCTTTATGCTACCTCCAGTTCCTCTGGTGGTTCTCGCTCAAAGTGTTACTGTTATTCCATACACTCATATCTCAGGTGTCCAGAGGTTAGACATACCTGGATTATTGGTGATACTGCAGATCATCCATAATCTGGTGTATATCTGCATTACTGGTGATTCTGCAGATTGCCAATAATCAGATTCTCTCTGCGTGTTGACACCGATCTTTACAGAGGACAGAGGAGAAGGCTGTGAACAGACTGCCAGCCGCAATTGGAGCTGGCAGGCTGTAAAAATAAAAAAAAGGTAATAAATGTACAGTGCTGTGGTCTAGCGCAGTGCTGTACAGAGAAACGGCCCTGCAAGGATCCTGTCCCTCTAATCGCTGCGCAATCTATATCAATTAATAGGCATATACCTATGAATATTATGTGCAGTGTATGCGTCGTAGTGTAGGGCCGATTTGGTGTGTGTGTGGGGGGGGGGGGGGGGGGGGGACTATATAAAAATAAAAAACTTTTTTCAATCAAAATAAAAACTTGCGCACTTTCTGTAAATCCAATAAACTTCATTTCACTTCTCAAATATCACTGTGTGTGTCTCCTATATGATATATTTAATTGACATTTTTTATCGTAACAACCAACGATTTATACAAGAAAAAAATGACAATTAACAAGGTTGCCCAAACTTTCGCATCCCACTGTAGTTTAAGGCTACTTTCCCATCAGGACGTTGCGTTTGATGCGACACATTGTGCACTATAACTTGGACGTTATAGTGCATTCTTTAGCCCTGCATTTGGTGCGCCGTTTCCATCACACAGTGATGGAACGAAAATGGCGCATGCGTTACATATTTAAAAAAAAACATTACTGAGCATGTGCAACACAACTAACGCAGCAGATTCATTGCTAAACGCACAGCATGCAGCACTTTCTAATAACGCCTCACGTTACACACAAACACAACATGTGCACTGTGAATGTCGCACAGACTTAGTATTGCTGTGTGTTAGTCTGCGTTATAAAATTTTCTAACGTGCGACCTTAACGTTGCACTGTAAAAGAGGCCTTAGGGCTTAGCCTCCTTCTCTGGTTCACTTTTGGCCACTTGAAGGGCAATTGAAGTGAGAGGGATATGAGAATGCCATATTTATTTCCTTTTAAACTATACCAGTTGCCTGGCAGCATGTTGATCTTTCATGCATTATTTAACCACTTGAGGACCAGAGGTTTATACCCCCTAGTGACCAGGCCATTTTTTACAATTCGGTACCTCACAACTTTAACAGTTTATTGCTCAGTCATACAATGTAGCACCCAAATGAATGTTGCCCCCTTTTCTTCCCACAAATAGAGCTTTCTTTTGGCATTTGATTGCTGCTATGATTTTTATTTTTGTTATGAATAAAAAAAAAAGCAATTTTTAAAGAAAAAAATTATAATTTTTGCTATCCCTCCTTCCAAATCGGCCCTAGGCTACATTACATACACTCACTACACAATACATACATACATAGACATATGCCTATGATAGGGATTAGATTATGAGCCCCTCCGAGGGACACTTAAGTGACAAGAGAATACTCTGTGCAGCGCTGCGATAGATGTCAGCGCTATATAAATACATTTATATAGCATGTATACATGTTTACCAGCTGTGTTTACTGTCAGGAGAGCGCGCTCATGCAAGAGCAAGCTCCCGTAAAATCGCGTCTCTCGCGAAATGACGCCATATGGCAGCCCGGAGGAACAATAGAGTCACTTTGTTCCCGCCAATCTGCGTTAGGCGGTCGCAGAGTGGTTAACATGCATTTGGCAAAATTCAGTCAAACTGATCTGCATGCTTGTTCAGGGTCTGTAGATAAAAGTATTAGAGGTGGGTGATCAGCACTACAACCAGGCAGTTTGTATTGATTTAAAGGAATAAATATGACATATCCCTCTGACTTCAGTTGTTCTTTAACTTCTGGATTCACAGTCCTGGGGCCTAGCTTACCCCAGAAATATGCTGCACAGCCCATTGCCTCCTGGAACACATCTCTTTATATGAATCAGCCAGGTAAGCCGATTATAAAAGAAAAAGATTGGCATGAGCTCCCTCCCAGCCCCAGGCAGCACCTGGCTATTTAAATGATCTGCAGGATAAGCCTGTCAGCAATTTAAAAACACAGCAAGTGTACCTACACCTGCAGTACCAGGTTAAACTATCTCCTCCTTCAGTTTCACATAATAATGCAATTACGTGGCAGCAGAGGTGATGCGTGCAGCCAGTCTCTATGCCTTCTCCTAACCACTGCTATGTGACATGGAAGCTACATTACCTGCAAGTAGCTCTAAGCTTTCAAACGGAGGTGGACAGAACAGGCAAGGTCCGAAGCGCTCACATCACCTGGGACCCCACACCTATCAAACCTAATGCCTGACATGGATTTGAGGGAATAGTGTGGAAGGCCTACCCTTGTCCAGTGAAAAACAGCAATTGCTAAACTTTCTAGCAGACATGTGGGACTTTTTTCTCCATATTCCATCCAACTTCACTCAGGAACACAAATAACTCCACTACGTTCTGTATACTCTACCTGCACACTATTCAGTGGCCAGCAAGCAAAAGCATTCAGACCAGATTGTACCCCATTATTGCTTTTCTTATCTTATTTTTTGTTTGCTAGATGCGAATAAGATATTGTATAGTTGATAAAAACAAATAAGCTGAGATAAGTAATCAGTTTTGTGCATTCGGTCACACACATGTGAGAAAGGTGCCTTAAAGAGACACTGAAGCGAAAAAAAAATTATGATATTATGATTTGTATGTGTAGTACAGCTAAGAAATAAAACATTAAGATCAGATACATCAGTCTAATTGTTTCCAGTACAGGAAGAGTTAAGAAACTCCAGTTTTTATCTCTATGCAAAAAAGCCATTAACCACCCTGGCGTTCTATTGAGATCGCCAGGGCGGCTGCGGGAGGGTTTTTTTTTTATTAAAAGAAAACTATTTCATGCAGCCAACTAAAAGTTGGCTGCATAAAAGCCCACTAGAGGGTGCTCCGGAGGCGTTCTTCTGATCGCCTTCGGCAAGCAGAAGTAACAAGGAAGGCTGCAATGAGCAGCCTTCCTTGTTTGGCTTTCCTCGTCGCCATGGCGACGAGCGGAGTGACGTCATGGACGTCAGCCGCCTCCGATCCAGCACTTAGCGCTGGCCGGAACCATTTGTTCCGGCTGCGCAGGGCTCGGGCGGCTGGGGGGACCCTCTTTCAGCGCTGCTCGCGGCGGATCGCCGCAGAGCGGCGGCGATCAGGCAGCACACGCGGCTGGCAAAGTGCCGGCTGCGTGTGCTGCTTTTTATTTTATAAAAATCGGCCCAGCAGGGCCTGAGCGGCACCCTCTGGCGGTAATGGACGAGCTGAGCTCGTCCATACCGCTAAGGTGGTTAAGCTCTACGACTTTCAAAAGTCGTGGAGAGGGCTGCCTTCTGACTTTTATTATCTCAACTGTTTTCTTTTTCTCTGCCAGAGAAGAGGTCATTAGTTCACAGACTGCTCTGAAAGAATCATTTTGAATGCTGAGTGTTGTGTAATCTGCACATATTAGAGAATGATGCAATGTTAGAAAAAACACCATATACCTGAAAATAAAAATATGAGAATATTTTCTTTGCTGCTAATCTTCTAGTAATTATTCATAGTACACAACCAATTCATTATATCATATTTTTTTTTCGCTTCAGTGTCTCTTTAAGTTGTCTGGGTGGCAGGGGAGCAACCGTGCATTACCTCTCCTGAGTGCTTATTCACCACATGGAAGGCCGTATCCCAGCTTGGATCCCAGAACAGGCAGTCAGATAAGGGTATACCTCTTAACTTCCCCGTAAGAATTTTCAGCAAATTCATCTTTAGTGGCTGTTCTATAAACACAACATAATTTTCTGTCATACCTGAAAAAAAAAAGAAAGAAAAACTTCAGAAATAAGTTTAGCTCCATGCTTAGAACAACCATGGGTACAAGGGACATCATGAAGACCATAGTACAGTAGCTGCTTCATTCATTAACTGGAGCTGCAGGAAAACTGTAGAACAGCGGCACAAAGGAGCTAAACAGCAGTGCATGACGGCTGAATTTCCCAGCGCTTTAGTGCTTAAAGTACTCCTGACCTGGTCCCCTCCCCCCCCCCCCCGATACTTTTAATATTGTTTTATTACTTGTGCTGTGACTAGCACACAGCACCATCCTCCCCCTTCCAGCACCCCCTGTAGCCACTCAGTCGTAATCGTCTACTGAGCAGAACGACCAATATCAGTGGGGCGAAAGTAGCAGTTCTTCCTCCCCTCTGCCCGTCCATAATTCTGCATCCTCCACTCGCCGCTATAGTTCCACATTTGATTCCCTGCACACAGCATGCAGGGGAGCTGCGCTGTGTGCAGGCTTGTGATAATTGAGGTTGGATATCTGACATTGCGCAGTGTGCATGGCACACACGGCGAGGGACTCAGACGTGCTTATGTGGCTGGAGGAAGCCCCGGGTAAGTATTGAATCTTTACTTGTTGCTGTCTCTGATACACTTTAAAAAAAAGAGAAGAGAGATCAAGAAATGAATAATATTCGCCATGTAATTTGTTCATGTTGTTTGATTTACAATAAGCCTGCACATCACCATCTTTACTACTGGCAGACAAGAAAAAAACTAGACGGCACCAACCACCAATATTTATAACCACACCCACCAACATTGCGATAGGCTTTTATAAAGTGTTTTTTTAATAGATACACAGAAGGAGATACTGGTTGCTTGGCAGTTGGAAACAGTTATTTCCCACAATGCAACAAGATTCATAGACAGGAAACTGTCAGGACCTATGTCCTGACATCATACTGTGGGAGGGGTTTCACCACAATATCAGCCATACAGACCCCCCTGATGATCCGTTTGAGAAAAGGTAAAGATTTCTCATGGGAAAGGGGGTATCAGCTACCGATTGGGATGAAGCTCAATCCTTGGTTACATTTCCTCTTTAAAACTGAATTTCACCTTTTTTAAGGATTTTTATATATACACCACATTGTTTATTTAACTGAGGGACCTACCAAAACTATGGTAGTAGGAAGGGTTCCACTGGTCCACTGCAGGTATAGAGCAGATGACTTGTGCCCCTTTCAAAGTATCTTCGTGTTCTGATTCCTGTACTGGTACTTTAATAATGTTGTACAATATGCCTGTAAAGTATAAATTAAAATGATAGGACATGGTTTGACAACACAAAAAAGTAACATCATTTGTATTGCAACGTTTATAGCCCAACAAACACAGGAGTAAATTGCAGGGTTCACAGAACAGGATTTTTGGGAGCCACATAAGCTGTTTATGCTATTGTTACACTACCAGTATTTGTGGCCTCTGGTGTCAATTAAATGAATAGTGGTGGTACTTGCTAGCTTTGTAAATGATCATCTGTCTTCCCTGTATGTGTCTATGCCATATGTCTATGAAGTGCCACAATGGTGTACTAGATGGTGATAGGAAATTTTGGCACCCTCTATTTGTAGCCACAATTTGCATAGTAGGTGCCCCATACGCCCATTTGTTTATCGGGTGCCTACGGGGTGCAAAACTTCCATGGGACCCAATATTTTCCATCTACAGTAGGTAAGTATTGATATTGACCCCCCCCCCACCAATTCCTAATGATATCCACACACGCCCCATGTGCAATATGCCGGTAGTCATGTGGGACACAAATGTGGAAGTACGATTCGGACATTTGGGGGCAGCAGACAGGTAAAGTCTTTACATGCACAGGCACTGGGAGGGGTGGCGGGGTGCTGGGACATCTACATTTGGTGGGACAGAGGCCGGGGCGGCGAGGCGGCAGATGCTGCGTCATGAGGCCGATTCCTGAAAGATTTCATGCTGAAATTGATTGGGAATCGGCCTGTGGTGTATGAGATTTTATGGTCAATTTACTGTCAGCTCAATTATTTCCAACATGTCCGATTTGCTATCCGATCGATTTCCGAGCATTTTCCGATACATTTCCTATTAAAGTTAAAGTGAACCTCCGGACTAAAAATCTACTCAGCAGCACTGAAAAGGCTTGGTGTTTCTTTAACAGTTTCACAGCATCAGAACTTTGTTTTTCTTACCAAAGCATCATTTTTAGCTGCATTTTAGCTAAGCTCCACCCATCAAAGAAAACTGCCCGGGCTTTTTTTTTCCTGATGCTGTGAAAAGCATGATGGGATTTCCTATGTTGTTATTCACGTTGCCTAGCAACTGGGAGGGGTGATCAGCACACAGGACAGTTGGAACGGTGTCTCATGCCCCCTGTCACCTTCTTTCAACCGAAAAGATGGCTGCCCTCATGAAATCACAAACCTTTGCCTGCTCTTTTAAAACAGGGTGGGTAAAAGATTACATTACTTATCTATTTAATTAACATAACTAATGTAACTTAATGACAGTATGTTTGTTTAGGCTTAAGTTCCTCTTTAATAGAAATCAATCGTAAAATGCTCGGAAATCGATCGGAAAGCAAATCGAACATGTCGGAAATAATCGATCTGACAGTAAATCGACCATAAAATCTCATAGTGTGTACCCAGCATAAGACTGACACAGATTAGATTGTAAGCTCTTCTGAAGGACAGATAGTGGCTTGATTATGTACTCTGTAAAGCAGGAAGATGTTAGCGATATTTAAGGTCATTAACCTTATAATATTAATCAGTGAGTAGAGAAGGCCAATGAGATGTAAATCATTTCAACTTACATGCATAATTAATGCATTTTTTTTTATGCAGCTTTAAATTGGGCGAATCAAATGCACTTCCTGCTAATTCTGCTAAATTCCAAGCGGCAAACAATTTGCAATAAAATTGTTTGCAAACAGATATTGTTTGTATTGCATTGATCATCTCCATTAGCATTCTGACAAAAAAATATTTTGCCGTGCAGAAATAATTCCTGCTTGAAGTTAAAACAGACCTGAGCTGAAGTCATTAATGGCGCATAGTAATATAAATCTGCATAATATAGTGATCCATATGACAAAATTGCAGTGTGGAGGAAGCACAAAGCAATTGTATGGTTTCTTATGCTGACAAGGTAGTGCACATTGCACAATTAGTGTGAACCAGGCTACCTAGGTAATGTGAGCATTGCTAGGTTAACTAACAACAAATCTAGGATACTCTAACTACACTCACATTACCTGTGTGATGCAGGTCACGCTAATTGCGCAATGCAATTAAAGTGAATATTATGGTAAAATGTCTATACTTGTCCTTGATAGTGATGCCAATATGCCAAGTCTTTATTCCTTGTCAAGAGGTAAAATTATTCCTGGTCCCGCACAAAATGACCCTTCTTCAAATTTCTAGCATGTCTCCTCTTTTATTTTTTACACAAGCATTCAATGGAAAGGATCTATAAAAAGATGCCAGCCAGCCTCCCTACTCCTTTTCACCCTATTTAGTCAGTTGGATGGAGTAACTGCCATTTAGTTAGTGCTTTTGAAAATAAGGAAAAAAACCCTTAGAATCCCCCATGAAGAGATGGGCTAGTCTAAGGCTGGTTTCACAGTGGGACGTTACAGGCGCACATTAGAGCAGCCTGTAACGCACCCCACCGTACGGCAATGTAAAATCAATGGGCTGTTCACAGTGCCCACGTTGCGTTACATTGTAACGCTGCGCCATAACACAACGTACTGCATGCAGTACTTTACACGCGGCAGAGCCGCGTTAGACTGCTTGCACATGCTCAGTAACGTTGTGGAGGAGCGGACAGCGGCCAGGCACATGGCTAATTAATATTCACTGCACTCAGTGACGTGCAGTGTTTACTTCATGGAGCGGCCGCTCTGTGCGGCGATTGGCCGGGCGGGACCACGTGATGCCGCATGCGTCCAAGAGTACGCATCACGGACGCCAGAGTGAGCTGCACAACGCGGCTCACTCCGACGTCCACATCAGAGAGCACCAGGCGTTGCGTTAGGGGCACGTTATGCGACCATAACGTCCCCTAAACGCAAAGTCCTGGTGTGAAACCAGCCTAAAACCTGTCAGATCTGTTGGATTTTTACAACTTCTGCAAGAGTCAACGATATAAGAAAAAAAAAATACAGTTATAGGCAATTTATTCTGGAACAAATGTACAGTGTGTATGTATGCATACAAGTCTATTTTATATTTTATAAATGTTTGTGATAGTGGTCCTTTATCAAAGCGTGTAATGGGGAGTTAAACTTAACCCTAGATGCAGTTGCTTTAAATGTGTATGCCGAATAAAACAGCTTCTCTTCGACAACACTTTCTTTTTAAATATGCAGTATCATATCAGCTGATAAATAGAAAATGTATTGTTTACTATTGTAACTATACTCTGATTACACATTAATATTAATTAATTTATAAATATAGAATTATTATTATTATTATTATTATTTTTTTACTATTGGATAAAGATTTTATGTCTGATGAGTACAGGTAACTACTGTTCCTACCATTTTTTCCATAGGAATTCCCCATATTGTAAGCAGTGCCACAGGGGTCATAATGTGGGTGAGCTGTCGCTCCATTCACAGCAATGTATTTAGACCAGTCCACCTGGAATAATAATAATACTATGATTATCCGCAGATTCACAACAACAACAAACACATGTTGTAATGGGAACCTACTAGGCTATATTCTTTAATTGTTCTAATTGGCTAGAGGCTTTATTTCTTAATATATGTTTTTGTTCAATAAAAGGTATAAGGAGGTAGCAAAGAAAGAGCTTAAAGAGAAACCATAACCAAGAATTGAACTTCATCCCAATCAATAGCTGATACCCCCCTTTCCCATAAGAAATCTTTTCATTTTCTCAAACGGATCATCAGGGGGGTCTGTATGGCTGATATTGTGGTGAAACCCCTCCCACAGTGTGATGTCAGGACCATGGTCCTGAAATTTTCCTGTCTGTGAACTTCATTGCATTGTGGGAAATAGTTGTTTACAACTGGCAAAAAGCAAGCAGTATCTCCTTCCACTGACATCACCTGCCAGCAGTAAAAATGTCACCATGTGTTCAATGTCAGAATGTAAATCAGTTTTTACTCATTTTACAATGGGTAAACACTGACTAAATACATAATTATTGCAAAAATAAAGGCCTTTTCTAATTACATTATTTTCACTGGAGTTCCTCTTTAAAGGATACCACAACCGAATGGTTGTGGTAAAAATGATTGCAGCACTTTGTAGCTTGTAATTAGAACATATCCGCTGTTCCTTCGCCCCCCCCCCCCCTCCGTCTGCCGCCGTTCAGAGTGTATCTATCCCGGCGAGCGGCAACTTCCATGACCTTCGACCCATACATACTGCGCCCTGTGCGCGCAGTATGTCCTTCCCCCTTGTCTTCTGGCCGGCGCATAGTGCGAGGCTCAGAAGCACGGTGACTCCTCTGCGCTGCGTGTGCGCTCCATTACACCGAGCGTCACATGCTAATCAACAGATATGATCTCCATGTCTATTTGATTCAGGGTTTCTATATGCATGTATAGAAACAGATATTAACATGGAATTTGAAACACCTGGATAAATCTATCAAGGCAGTGTTTCCCGCCACATCACCCACGTGACGAACGATCATTCCCCGATGCGTCGTCACAGGCCGTGTAAACGTCAGGCAAAAGCTGCGGTGTGAATGATGGTTCAAATGATCGCGGTAATTTGCGTGGGAGTCAATGAACGTCTAAATGATTGCTTGTCCACTGATCCATTATGCCGGTCGTTCAATGCAAACGACTGCCGCATTTTGTTAAACGATGTTGAGCGTTATCACGAAAATGATAGTTTGACACAAAAAGTTCACCCAAAAAGTCATGTCGTTGGTATGGACCTTTAGGTGTAAAAATGTAAGTGGTTTGCAACAATAAGTTTTCCCCACACCAGGGACGGATCAAGACCAAGTTGCGCCTGGGGCAAGGTCAGGTTTTGGCGCCTAAAGGTCAGGTTTTGGCGCCTAAACTGCCATTCATTTTGCCGCCTTTTTAAGAATTCAACAAACTGCTCCTGGGGCAAGATACCCGCTTGTCCCCCCCCCCCCCCCCCTAGATCCGTCCCTGCCCCACACCATGTGTGTTTTTACTACAAAACACAATTTTTATGCAGTGCTGTATATTGAATAGTAAAATGCACATGGTGTCCAGAAAATGCTTGCACACAGGCAGTCATTTCCCAGCATGCTTTAAACTTTAATTATGAGAAAGCCTATTGATTATCATGGGTTAGAAACACACACACACACACACACACACCTAGGTGTGCTTCCCGCCTTAGCGCGGTGCAAATCCTCTTTTCTCCCCATGTGACCATGAAAAACAGGAAGGCGTGGAATAGAAAATGCATTATAGAAAAAAAATCACTTTCGCTGTAAACTTTGATGCAGTATCTGCATAAAAAGATGGCTCCATGCTCCCCTCCAGCAAATCCAAATCTGATCAGTTCTCAAGAGATTTCTGCAGAAACTAATTTAGGATGGGCAACGTGGAAGAGAATACATCAATACCTGATAAATTTCTAGCCATGTATGTTTAGGTTAAAGAGGAACTTTAGCGAAAAATGGGGGAAAAAATAAATCAGTACATTGCAGAGTGAGAAGTTAAAAAATAGAAGAAAGATCAAGACATGATTGATATTCGCCATGTAATTTGTTCATGTTGTTTGATCCACATTCAGCCTGCACATAATCATCTTTACTACTGGCAGACAAGGAAAATAAAACAGCGCCAACTGCCATTATTGATAACCACACCCCCTAACAATGCGATAGGCTAAAAGGTTATATATATATATATATATATATATATATATATATATATATATATATATATATACATACAGTGGCTTGCAAAAGTATTCGGCCTCCTTGAAGTTTTCCACATTTTGTCACATTACTGCCACAAATATGAATACATTTTATTGGAATTCCACGTGAAAGACCAATACAAAGTGGTGTACATGTGAGAAGTGGAACGAAAATCGTACATGATTCCAAACATTTTTTACAAATCAATAACTGCAAAGTGGGGTGTGCGTAATTATTCAGCCCCCTGAGTCAATACTTTGTAGAACTACCTTTTGCTGCAAATACAGCTGCCAGTCTTTTAGGATATGTCTCTACAAGCTTTGCACATCTAGAGACTGAAATCCTTGCCCATTCTTCTTTGTAAAACAGCTCCAGCTCAGTCAGATTAGATGGACAGCGTTTGTGAACAGCAGTTTTCAGATCTTGCCACAGATTCTCGATTGGATTTAGATCTGGACTTTGACTCGGCATTCTAACACATAGATCTGTTTTGTTTTAAACCATTCCATTGTTGCCCTGGCTTTATGTTTAGGGTCATTGTCCTGCTGGAAGGTGAACCTCCGCCCCAGTCTCAAGTCTTTTGCAGTCTCCAAGAGGTTTTCTTTTCTTTCTTTCTCCAAGTTTGCCCTGTATTTGGCTCCATCCATCTTCCCATCAACTCTGACCATCTTCCCTGTCCCTGCTGAAGAGATGCACCCCCCGAGCATGATGCTGCCGCCACCATATTTGACAGTGGGGATGGTGTGTTCAGAGTGATGTGCAGTGTTAGTTTTCTGCCACACATAGCGTTTTGCATTTTGGCCAAAAAGTTCCATTTTGGTCTCATCTGACCAGAGCACCTTCTTCCACATGGTTGCTGTGTCCCCCACATGGCTTGTGGCAAACTGCAAACGGGACTTCTTATGCTTTCTGTTAACAATGGCTTTCTTCTTGCCACTCTTCCATAAAGGCCAACTTTGTACAGTGCATGACTAATAGTTGTCCCATGGATAGAGTCTCCCACCTGAGCTGTAGTCACCATGGGCCTTTTGACTGCATTTCTGATCAGCACTCTCCTTGTTCGGCCTGTGAGTTTAGGTGGATGGCCTTGTCTTGGTAGGTTTACAGTTGTGCCATACTCCTTCCATTTCTGAATGATCGCTTGAACAGTGCTCCGTGGGATGTCCAAGGCTTTGGAAATCTTTTTGTAGCCTAAGCCTGCTTTAAATTTCTCAATAACTTGATCCCTGACCTGTCTTGTGTGTTCTTTGGACTTCACGGTGTTGTTGCTCCCAATATTCTCTTAGACAACCTCTGAGGCTCTCACAGAGCAGTTGTGTTTGTACTGACATTAGATTACACACAGGTGCACTCTATTTAGTCATTAGCACTCATCAGGCAATGTCTATAGGCAACTGACTGCATTCAGATCAAAGGGGGCCGAATAATTATGCACACACCACTTTGCAGTTATTTATTTGTAAAAAATGTTTAGAATCATGTATGATTTTCGTTCCACTTCTCATGTGTACACCACGTTGTGTTGGTCATGTGAAATTCCAATAAAATTGATTCATGTTTGTGGCAGTAATGTGACAAAATGTGGAAAACTTCAAGGGGGCCGAATACTTTTGCAATCCACTGTATATATACACAGTGGCTTGCAAAAGTATTCGGCCCCCTTGAAGTTTTCCACATTTTGTCACATTACTGCCACAAATATGAATCCATTTTATTGGAATTCCACGTGAAAGACCAATACAAAGTGGTGTACACGTGAGCAGTGGAACGAAAATCATACATGATTCCAAACATTTTTTACAAATAAATAACTGCAAAGTGGGGTGTGCATAATTATTCAGCCCCCTGAGTCAATACTTTGTAGAACTACCTTTTGCTACAATTACAGCTGCTAGTCTTTTAGGGTATGTCTCTACCAGCTTTGCACATCTAAAGACTGAAATCCTTGCCCATTCTTCTTTGCAAAACAGCTCCAGCTCAGTCAGATTAGATGGACAGCGTTTGTGAACAGCATTTTTCAGATCTTGCCACAGATTCTCAATTGGATTTAGATCTGGACTTTGACTGGCCCATTCTAACACATGGATATGTTTTGTTTTAAAGCATTCCATTGTTGCCCTGGTTTTATGCTTAGGGTCATTGTCCTGCTGGAAGGTGAACCTCCGCCCCAGTCTCAAGTCTTTTGCAGATTTCAAGAAGTTTCCATCCAAGATTGCCCTGTATTTGGCTCCATCCATCTTCCCATCAACTCTGACCAGCTTCCTTGTCCCTGCTAAAGAGAAGCACCCCCAGAGCATGATGTTGCCATCACCATATTTGACAGTGGGGATGGTGTCTTCAGAGTGGTGTGCAGTGTTAGTTTTCCGCCACACATAGCGCTTTGCATTTTGGCCAAAAAGTTCCATTTTGGTCTCATCTGACCAGAGCACCTTCTTCCACATGTTTTCTGTGTCCCCCACATGGCTTGTGGCAAACTGCAAACGGGACTTCTTATGCTTTTCTGTTAACAATGGCTATCTTCTTGCCACTCTTCCATAAAAGCCAACTTTGTGCAGTGCACGACTAATAGTTGTCCTATCGACAGATTCCCCCGCCTGAGCTGTAGATCTCTGCAGCTCGTCCAGAGTTACCATGGGCCTCTTGACTGCATTTCTGATCAGCACTGTCCTTGTTCGGCCTGTGAGTTTAGGTGGACGGCCTTGTCTTGGTAGGTTTACAGTTGTGCCATACTCCTTCCATTTCTGAATGATCGCTTGAACAGTGCTCTGTTGGAAGTTCAAGGCTTTGGAAATCTTTTTGCAGCCTAAGCCTGCTTTAAATTTCTCAATAACTTTATCCCTGATCTGTCTGGTGTGTTCTTTGGACTTCATGGTGTTGTTGCTCCCAATATTCTCTTAGACAACCTCTGAGGCCGTCACAGAGCAGCTGTATTTGTACTGACATTAGATTACACACAGGTGCACTCTATTTAGTCATTAGCACTCATCAGGCAATGTCTATGGGCAGCTGACTGCACTCAGACCAAAGGGGGCTGAATAATTATGCACACCCCACTTTGCAGTTATTGATTTGAAAAAAATGTTTAGAATCATGTATGATTTTCATTCCACTTCTCACATGTACACCACTTTGTATTGGTCTTTCACATGGAATTCCAATAAAATTGATTCATGCTTGTGTCAGTAATGTGTATATATATATATATGCACAGAGGGAGATACTGGTTGCTTGGCACTTGAAAACAGCCGTTATTTCACACAATACTACAAGGCTCACCGACAGGAAACTGTCAGGACCATGGTCCTGACATCACACTGTAGGAGGGGTTTCACCACAGTTTCAGCCATAGAAAAGGTAAATATTTCCCATGGGAAAGGGGGTATCAGCTACTGATTGGGATGAAGTTCAGTCCTTGGTTACAGTTCCTCTTTAAATCCAAACCATAAGTTATAGCTGGAATGACAAGACATATCCTATATAATAATGAGCCTGTGGCGCTGCGTCCAGCAGTTATGCAGCGTCCCCATGTCCCTGTTATTTCGTTACTGTGCATGTGCGCAGTAACGGACAGCTGGAGGGACCAGGGAGCGAGGTGGGTGGGCGGACAGTTGCGTGTGCGCGGCGAACGCGCGGCGGGCATGCGCGGTGGGTGCACGCGCGGCGGGCATGCGCGGTGGGTGCACGCGCATGTGCAGTGACTGGCGGCGGCAGTAAAAAAAGACCTAGAGCCTGTTTTTAAATGGAAATGGGTTTACTAGTTGTAGATATATTTACCCGCAGGCACACAGTTTCAGGTTTTACTAAAATCTCTATATATTTCTTTCTATTTGCCCCAACAATGAGGCACATACCGTTAATCATAAACTTCAATTGATGCCATGTTTATCATGCACATTGTAAACATTAAATAAAATAAAATCACCTTTTCTTCTGTCTCCAATGTTGCAGGATCCACTTTATGAATAATGTTGGTCTCTGTGCTGACACAATAATCTTTTTTGTATTTTACAAATTGTACACTTGCATTGTCAGTTGACTCTAAAATGAAATGTAACACACTGAATTAGCAGAAATGGTTCAAATAAACTTCATAACTGTAAATGATGTATGTGTACTCTCTGCGCCAATTACAACAAAAGTATGACAGGCAGAGTTCTACAAAGTACATAAGGAAGTAGAGGCTTCAGTAGTAGAGACCTTTACCTCTAGAAATCAGTAGACACCTATTTACTACAACAGGTGGGCGTAGTGGTTATCACACTCTTTGCAGCGCTGACTGAGTTCCTAGCCTCAGCCAGGGCACTATCTGCACTAAGTTTGTATGTTCTACCTGTGTCTGTGTGGGTTTTTCCAGGTACTCTGGTCTCCTCCCACATCCCAAAACCATACAGATAAGTTAATTGGCTTACCCCTAAACTGGCCCTAGACTACGATACATACACTATACAATACATACATAGACTTATGACTATAGTAGGGACTAGATTGTGAGCCCCTCTGAAGGGACAATTAAGTGACAAGACCATACACTCTGTTCAGCACTGCGGAAGATGTCGGCTGTGGTGTAGCAATAGGTTGTGCAGAGGTTTGTGACTGCATTAGGTCCCCTGGACCAGAGGGGACCACTAGGGGGCCTCCTTCATCCATCTAATTAGCTTTTCATTGGTGCTATGCTGGTAATGAACACCTCTATATGTGCATTGCATTCAGGGCCGGCCCGCTCATGAGGCGGGGTGAAACATTTGCCTCAGGCGGCAAACTTCAAAGGGCGGCACCCGCCCGGGGCGTTTGCAGCTCTGCTAAATTTGCCTCAGGCGGCAAAAAGTGACGGGCCGGCCCTGATTGCATTAGTGGTAATCCTTAACAGTTTCCTTACTCTAAATACACCTCTCTGATACTGCAGCTGTCTTTAATAGATTTTGGGGCTCCATGTCCATAGAGTCCTTGGGGCCCCATGTAAAACTCATACAGGGGCCCCAAGCTCCTTAGTTACATCACTGATGTTATATATATATATACAGCAATATAAATACTAAATAATAATAACACAATTTTATTGACAAAGTTTTAAAGTGAAGGTAAAGGTATAAATAAATTAAATAAATAAAAACTATTTACCGGCATCTTTAAGATTTCATCTAATTTCTAATTAAAATAAATATTGTAAATGTTTAGCTTTAACTTTTTTTATGCAGTAGAAGTAAATGAAATAAAATAGGATTAAATCACTATACTTCTTTCAAACACAGTACTTACGTGGCATCTCAAAATATGACATAAAGCGCTGAAACAAGCTCTTACAGGGGTCCGGTGTGGCCAAAGTCCCAAATTCAGACACTACTAGCCTGTTCTCAGCTTCATTTGACTTGTAAGCGTTGCTTTGGAGGAACTTGCTCATATAAGTTACTTCTCCCTTTGCGATGGTGAACTTGTGCATAAGGGCCATGCCATCAAACCAGTGGTTAAAACTAGCATAAAAGACATTTATGGTGAATTCAATATCAATACATATACATTTTTTAGTAAGCATAAAACAAACATAAGCTATTCTGTCTGCTTCTTTCCATCAAATTATTATGTTAGCTTTGTAGCTAATTATTTGTAAATAATGTCCCCATTGTTAGTGCCTTTAACCCTTTAGCAGCCAATTTATTTAGAGGCTTGCAAGTGCTCTGAGCCAATTTTTTTTAGCACATGTTTTATTTGTTATTAATTACATTTTCCTGCTAGTAATTAGTACTGCTGTAATGTGTATTTATGACTACTTGTCACTGAGGGGCGTTGTGAGACACTAACAGAGAACTTCTGCTTTCAGTTTCTAATCTTCTGCTCTGCAGAGAATGCACAAAGCAGTGCACTTATCTCAAACGAGATAACTCTACTGAACCTGCTAATAGGTTAAGGTTGATGGCTTAACTGCCAGTAATATCCAGTGGCGTAGCTAAGGAGCTCTGGGCCCCGATGCAAGTTTCACATTAGGGCCCCCCAAGGACTCTATACATAACAATTGATACAGCACACCAAAACCTGCCAAGGACAACCACAGTGTCAGAGGTGCGAGAAGAGGATGGGAACAGTTTAGTAATGGTTAATACTATTCAAAGCATCTATAAAAGTGATTATTACTAGCACAGGACCAATAGAAAGCTAATACTGCGGTTGAGGGAGGGCACTTCTGGCTCAAGGGCCCTGATGCAGTCGCAACCTCTGTACCCCCTATTGCTACGCCACTGTTGTGCACAGACAGCGAATGGCACAGACAGCGAATGGCAATATTACCATAACTACCATCAGCAGTGTACCGCAATTAATTTGTAATTTGTATGACCTGTGGTATATGATAGATGAGTGTTGCTTCAGTAAGGCGCGTTATGCAAGTAGCGTAACACATGTTACTGTAGCAATGCTTGCGTTACATTACTATGCTAAAATGCAGATGTAAATCAGGGCTTGCTGGGCCTCATTGCTTCAGTAGGCAGCCAGTAAATAGGAGTACTGCTTCTGAACCGCGCTATTTGAAAGCTACATCCTGTTTGGAAGCGGTTATTCTCGCCAGGGCATAGATTTTAACTTTCCCGCAGCTCACTCCTACTATTAGTGCCAATCGCACCACTCTCCTGCCACTACAGCTCACTCGCCCTGCAGTCAGTATGACAGCAGAGTTCTGTGAGCCAATCAGGAGCCGATCTCATTGGCTCTTGACCCCATCCCGTGATCGTTGTGAGCCAATCTGATTGGCTCACAGTGATCATCGGGTCAGGAGCCAATGAAATCAGCTCCTGCCCGCCGGCTCACAGAGCTTTGCCGTCATAGTGACAACAGAGCGAGTGAGCTTCAGCGACGGGAGAGCTGCGCGATTAGTGGTAGTGGCGAATGCAAGCAGCGTGACACTGGTAGGTTCCGTTTTGTGTTACAGCAGTCTCTGGTCCTTAAGGGGCCAGAGACCGCTGGTACTGAAGTGGTTAAGGATACTGATAATGCAGACTTACTGTTTTTTTAAGACATCTCAGACTACATAACTGTTTCAAGTCATAAAACATTAAAGTGGTCTGAAACTCAGCATTTCTTCTTTGCTTTAAAAGATTCCTTACAGCTTTAAAGCTACTATCACAAAACAAATTTGTAGCAGCACAGCATTAAAACAGTTAAACACAACACTTTGTCCTGTAGTGGAAAGCCACTTCAGCTTAGGATCGATTGGAAGTGGAGATAACAGTATCTTTTGTTTACATTCATCAGTTGTTACATTGTGTGTAACAACTGAAAAGGAGCTCTCTGTGCTTGAAGAATACACACAGTTAAGAACAGCTCACTAGAAGATTTTAATATATAATAAAGATCAGCTTGAATAAAATGCAATGGCAGCTTTCAGAGCAGATAAACTATATTTTAGGAACTTGTAATTGGTAAACAGACAATATCCACTTCAGCCTTCAGTCATTTTCACTTTACGCATCCGAGCAATTTTCACCTCCCATTTATTAGCCTATAACTTTATCACTACTTATCACAATGAACTGATCTATATCTTGTTTTTTCCGCCACCAATTAGGCTTTCTTTGGGTGGTACATTTTGCTAAGAGCCACTTTACTGTAAATGCATTTTAACAGGAAGAAGAAAAAAACAGAAAAAAATAATTATTTATCAGTTTTCAGCCATTATAGTTTTAAAATAATATATGCCTCCATAATTAAAACTCACGTATTGTATTTGCCCATATGTCTCGGTTATTACACCATTAAAATTATGTCCCTATCACAATGTATGGCGACAATATTTTATTTGGAAATAAAGGTGCATTTTTTCCGTTTTACATCTATCACTATTTACAAGTTTAAAATAAAAAAAAAAATATAGAAATATTTCATCTTTACATTGATATTTAACCACTTTACCCCCGCCCGTACGAATTTCTCCTTCCCTTTTTCCATCCTTTAACCCCCAGGGACGGAGAAATCCGTACTTTCCGCGCTCCTGCCGCTGCCCGTGCTCCCGCTCGCTCTAGCGCGCACTCCCGCAGGTAAACACGCCGTCCGCCGCTCGCCCGGAGATCAATGAACGGGAAAATCCATTCCCGTTCGTTGATCTAAGCCCTGCAATGATCCGCTGCTTTTCCGCTAAGCAGGGCAATCGTGAAAAAAAAAACTTACCCAGCCTCCTAGTACTTCCTCCAAGTGGTCGCATTAAACAAAAAGTTACTGTTGCCATCTTGTGGCCAAATAGTAAAACTACACCCTAAAGCATTTTTCACATACAAATGAATTACTTATACACAAAAAATTAACTCATTACCTCCCATACTCCCCATTTTTTATTTTTTTTTCTAATTAAAAAAAAAATTACAAAAATTACAATTAAAAAAAATACATAAATAGTTACCTTAGGGACTGAACTTTTTAAATATTTATGTCAGGAGGGTACAACACTGTTACTTTATAAACTATGGGCTTGTAATTAGGGATGGACGCAAAACTGAAAAAAATGCACCTTTATTTCCAAATAAAATATTGGCGCCAAACGTCATTGGGACATAATTTAAATGGTTTTATAACCGGGACAAAAGGGCAAATAAATTTCATGGGTTTTAATTACAGTAGCATGCATTATTTAAAAACTATAATGGCCGAAAACTGAAAAATAATTTTTTCCCACATTTTTCCTATTTTCCCATTAAAACACATTTAGAATAAAATAATTCTTGGCATAATGTCCCACCTAAAGAAAGCCTAATTGGTGGCGGAAAAAACAAGATATAGTTCATTTCATTGCGATAAGTAATGATAAAGTTATAGACGAATGAATGGAAGGAGCGCTGAAAGGTAAAAATTGCTCTGGTGCTCAGGGGGTAAAACCCCTCAGTGGTGAAGTGGTTAAAAAGTTTAGACCCTTAGGTAAATATTTACATGTTGTTTTTTTATTGTAATGTTTTTTGTTTTTTTTATAACAAACATTTTATTTGGGTATTTTTGGGAGGGTGGGATGTAAACAGCACTTTTATAATGTAAATGTGTGTTGAGTTTTATTTTTTTTACTTTTAGTTGTAGTTTTACTTTTTGGCCACAAGATGGCGGCCATGAGTTTGTTTACATGACGTCACTCTAAGCGTAACATACGCTTAGAGGGACGCATGGGGGACGCAACAGCCAGAAAAAGCGAAGCTTCTGAGAGAAGCTGTCACTTTTTCTGTGGGGGAGAGGAATCAGTGATCGGGCACCATAGCCCGATTCACTGATTGCCTAGCTAACGAACCGCGGGCCGGGAGCATGCGTGCACGCACGCGATCGGCCGCGGGAGCGCGCGGACGCGCACATGGCCTCCTGGGCGTAGCTAGTACGTCCAGGAGGCCAAAGTAGATATTACTTGTGCACAATAGCAAATATGGTAACTGTATGGGTAATAAAGCAAAGGAAAATACTTTTTTTATTGAATGTTATGCCAAAGTTTCACACCATTTTAAATGATCTCTATTAATATTATATACTATTTATTTATAAAGCACAAATAATGCAGTAAACAAGAAATCAATGCGGGATGTTGGTTGCAAATGCCATGAAAATAATCATATTAACAAGACACAGAAGAAGAAGAAGTGGTCCTAAACCCATCTGGAAGTATGGAAAGCATTATACAATAAGCAAGTATCTTTTATGAAAAATGACTGCACATTTAACTACGGTAATTCAAGAATGCACCGGTGGCCAGAGGGTGCATGCCAACAGGATTACTGCACGGAAGCATAAAATCTGAACAAATGGAAAAGTTATTTCACCAGAGGCAAGAAAAATATACCATCTGGAACACTGAAAATAGCTCAACACAAACATGCATCAGGTCTTATTCTTTGTATGATAGCAGTAGCAGTGCTTCAGGTGAAGGCTCACAAGTATAGGAAACAGCATTCCCAAATACTCTGCTGACTCGACTATGTGATGTAGTTTTCACTTGTATTGTGTCTCTCCCCTAAACCGATACCTTAGTCCTTAAAGCGGAATATAACCCAGCATTTCTTCCTTGCTCTAAAAGATTATTTACAGCATATAATATACTAACACAATGTTTTTTGTTTTTTTTTAGTAAAACAGCATTTAAAGGGTTACATCACAGGACTGACTTTTTCTCCTGCAGGGGCAGCTGCATCCGAACTGGTGATAAGCTTATCTTCTGTATACATTTTGTACTTGATACAATTAAGTAAACATTCTCTGGCTGTGCAGAAACTTATGCTAATGAGTCCTGAAGTGAAACACAGGTCAGAAATCACTGCTGGCTGCATTTACAACAGACAACAGTTGTGAATAAAATGCACCAGCAGCTTTCAAAGTAAATAAACTGAACTTTGGGAAGTTATAATTTCTAAATGAATAATAATACTTGTGCACAAAAGCAAATATGATAATTGTATGGGTTATAAAAAGTAGGACATTTTTGTTGAATATTTTGTCAGAGTTTTAAACCGCTTTAAGGAATTTTGTAATTAACGCCCTTGTGTTTGGAGAGGTGCGCCTATGCTTACTGCACCTCCTGCGGCCCGGCATCTCTCTCCGTTAATCTGTAAAAGGTCTTGTTCCAAAGTAGAGGTTGGCGGGGTCGGCACAGGCACTGTATGTTCGCGGAAGTACGCGCGCACTTCCGCGGGAAGACGTACCAGGTGCGCATGCCCTCTTATCCGGACATACTGCGTAGGCATGCTTAGTATGCCCGCCTGGGCACCTGGTGACCATGCTCCCGGCCGACCTCTAGTCATGTGCGCGTACGCGCCAGCTATGTCTTCCCGCAGGAGTGCGCATGTACTCCCGCAGACATACTGCGCCTGCGCCAACCCCGCAGACCACTACTTTGGACCGGGACCTTTTACAGGTGAACGGAGACAGACGCCATGCCCGGATGGGAGGTCCGGTAAGCATATTCTCACCTCCACAACACACATTGCATCAATTACAGTTTTCATTAAGGACTAAAGTATCCTTTACCATTCCTGGATAAACTGATGTCTGCCTGTCTCTTGGTTTTGCCGTGTTAGTAGGGCTGCTCAATGACATACAATAGTTGAAAACAGCTGCTTCACTTCATTGGTCCATTTCCAAGCTGCATAAAATCTGTATCAACTCAAAGTGATTAGCATCTCATTGAGCATCCCTGTGTATAAGTGCTATTCCATCTCCATAGGCATTTTCCAAGATGTACTATTATTACAGTATATGTGTAATCTAAGGCAAGATTCTCATTCGCATCTGAAAAATAAGAATAAAATGAACGCTAGGCTAGTTGTACCAAGGCAGAAAGGTATCTGTGTTTATCACTTAAGCCTCAACACAAATAGCAGGAGCTCTCTACATGGAAGAATGGTGAATGGAGCAAATATCTCCAGCTTTCTGACCATTCTTTATGTTCTACTTCTACTGCTACAACTGAGGAAAAGGAGGCTTTGGATGCATCCTCAAACTTCCCCAAGGCTTGCAAAGGGCAAGTCACTACTTCATACACGGCACTGAGGAAATACTCATGAAAGTATACTCTTGGGGCTCATTCACACTATTAGCATTTGCCAGTTTTTGAAAGTGCTGGCGATTTCAGAAAACACCCCAAAAGCGCTTGTGCAAATATTCTCTATGAGAGACTCACATGTAAGCGTTTCGACTTCATTGAAATTGCAAACGCGCTACATGTACTCTTTTCTGAGCGCTTTTGCTATGATGGAAGGTATAGGGAAATCACAAAACACTTGAAAAAGCGCATTGTATAGCGATTTCCTGAATGCTGTTAAGAATAAATGCATTGTATTTATTATTTTCTGGGTCAAAGAGTCCACTTCCTGACTGACGTCAGGAAGTGAAAATCTCAATCGCTCAGCAAAAGTGCTCAGAAAAGCTCTAACAAAAGTGCTTTTCTAAGCTCAAAGCACAGGGAAAATCGCTTCGAAAAACTCTTAAATACATCGCTCAGCGCTTGCGATTTATAATGTGAACAAGGTCTTAGGTCTATACGAGTCTGTGATAAACTCCTTCTACAGCTGCAACCGCAATCCACATATATTGCCAGAAGAACAGTTTCTTACCCTTTGGTATGTTTTGTGTCATGTTCACTGTGCCTATTATTAAAGTATATGTATTGTGTAATGTCTTCTTCTGCACTGTGATGTGTTTTTCCTTAAAAGGTCCCTACAAAATATATCACAGTGCCCTGTTTTTTTAAATTTTTGTTACCACTAAGGTGAAGTTGGTGCAGAGAACTGATGTTTTGTATTTGTTTCTCCCATTGCAGATTTCCTGTGACTGGAGAGTTCTTCACATATCTTCATTTACATTTCCTGCTGGGGAAGTCTACTGCCACCAATATAGTGCATAACACCCAGATGGTGACATGGAAAATGCTCATGCCTACCTTTATGCCCCCATTTGACAGAACAGCAATGGATAGAAGGGTTGGAGGGTTTCAAGAGGCATGCTTAATTTCCCAACAGCATTGTAGTGACTGGCTGATCAAAAACATTTGTGTACTGATATAGATGAATCTGGCTCCAAATATCACAGCTATGGAAAAAGTAAGCATTGTTGAGGCTTGTTGTAGTTGCATTGTGTTTGTTGGCTTGTTGCAATGCTCATTCCAGTGTTACCAGCATGTTTGTGAAATAAATAACATCCGTTTTCCACCAATATTTAATTCTTCTAATCTTTGATTACCTACTGTATATAACATATATGCTTTATGCTGTATACAATATGTATTCCACCCGTAATGCTGTATACATTATTATTATAGCACACACAAACAAACAAACAAACAAAAAAACAGTGTGTTGCAAATAAAACTTCTTTTATTTCTATAACATTGTTTTCCAACAATAATACAAATTTTGTCAATGTGCTATAAAAATAGTACATCCTGGCCAGTTTGGCTTTTTGCCAAAATGCAAACAACAATAACAAATATTATAATTATGCATTTAACCAGTTCACCCCCAAGGGTTTTTACCCTAACGGAACAGAGCAATTTTCACCTGTTAGTGTTCCTCCTTTTTATTTGCTACTAACTTTATTACTACTTATTACAACAAAATGATCTCCTGTATATTTTGTTTTTTTTTCGTCACCAATTAGGCTTTCTGTGGGTAGTACATTTTGCTAAGTATTCTTTTATTCTCAATGCATTTTAACGGGAAAAAATGAAAAAAATGGAAAAAAATCATTATTTTTCAGTTTTCCACCATTATAGTTTTAAAATAAAATGTTCTCCTGTGGATAAAACCCACATGTTTTATTTGCCCATTTGTCCCGATTATTAAACCATTTAAATCATGTCCCTATCACAATGTATGGCGACAATATATTATTTGGAAATATAGGTGTTATTTTTCTGTTTTGTTTTATTTTAGTCTGGTCTATAATTACCAGCCCCTATGTAGTAAAGTAATAGTAATTTACCCTCATAAAACACAGATTAAAAAAGCTGAGTCCCTAAGGCAACTATTTTTTTTTTACAAGTGTTTTTTTTGGTGGGGGGGTCTTTGAAAGTATAAGTTATTCATTTTATTATTATGTAATTATACGTGTATGTGTATGTATGTCTGTATGTGTAATTTTACTTTTTGCCCACTAGATGGCGCTAGTGAACTCACCTGTTCTAACTGGTTAAACTTTGTGCGTAAAAATACAATTTGTGATCTTGTTTTTTCTTTCTTTTACTTTAAAGTACAAATGCCAATCAACAACTTGAAACAGGATTGTGTCAACAGCACAGTACATGAAGCGCTTGTACTTAGGTACCGGATGGCACAGAACATGCTGTTGATGTACTCAGGTTTAAAGTAATGAGATTGATGGTAACCAGATAACAAACTTATTTTTCTTAACACTACCTTGAACAAGCAAACCTAAAGTCAAATGTCTAAAGTACCTAATGGGGCCAGGAAAGCCCTGCACACATGTGAACTCTATAATTATGGTGGTTCTCTGCAGGGAGGCTAAAACTGTGAGCGCAAAAGGAAGCAGATATGTACAGGATTTGGTTCCATAACACAGAGAAAGAGGGAAACCAAAGTTATGAGATACTTTCCTGTCTAGGGTGGAAAGCAGGGGTGTTGCTAGCCCCAAAGATCAGTGGCATGTGCCCTGGATCTATTCTGGGGTTCCCCCGGATGTCCCCCAGGCAAAGTAGAGCCACCACAGCACCCAGCATGGCACCACAGAAGCACCACAGCACCCAGCATGGCACTACACAGCACCCAGAATGGCACCACAACACCCAGCATGGCACTACACAGCACCCAGCATGGCATAACATCACCCAGCGTGCCCCATAGAGGCACAATAGCACTCACCATTACACCATAGCACCCAGCATGGTACCACAGCACACAGTAATGGGGGGTATGCTGGTTGCTATGGTGCCTCTATGTGGGCATATTGGGTGCTGTGATGCCATGCTAGATGCTGTGATGCCTTTATGGGAGCATGCTTGGAGCTGTGGTTCTTCTATGGGGGCATGCTGGGAGTTGTGGTGCCTCAATGGGAGGCCCATGGGAGCACGGGAGGGGGTTCACTTGAAAGTCAGGGAATGCTGCCTATTTATGTAACTCTGCCTAGTTATGTTGAAGTGCCACTGCCTATTTATGTGTTATGCTTCATTTTTGTTCTGTATTAATGGAGAGGGGAGCTTCATTCAAATTTAGCTGGGCAGACCTACTTAGAACGCTGTTAAGTTCATGTAAATTTTGCTCCACCCATGACCACACCCACATTCCGGTGCATGGCCACACCCATCTGTAGGCTGGGGTGTCCAAAAGTGCGCCGGATCTCTTAGGATCCTAGCAAGGCCCCTGGTGGAAAGTATGGGGATAAGTCCACAGTGAGGACAACAGATAGTCTAATCACTGTATATCTGTTGTTTCTGTCATGGTCATGCAGGCTCTGTACACTAAGAAAGTACATGACTGTAGAACTGTACAGATGTGACAGCTGGAAGAGATTGTGTTATATAAAATAGGATGTGTAATAGAAGCCAGATCCAAGCATTAGGACACTACACTACCAGGGACAGTAGGGGACTAATAATGAGCTTAAATTTCAAAAGAAATCATAATTTTGCATCAAAATGAGGATACAAAATTATAATGCGAAATTTAGAGCAAATTCATAATTAATTTCGCTTGTAACCATAATTGCACAGACTTTAGCGGTTTAATAGCAAAGCTACATACATGCTATCATGGCGCAAGTGGAGTGTGGTCCCGTGTTAGTCGAGGAGCAGAAATGCAGACATCAAACCAACAAATGTTGATTCCGGTGATAACTTTAAACCCTACGCTCGGGCTAGCTAAAACCGCTGCTCCCTGTGTTTGCCTAACAATGCGATAGGTTGTTTTATATAGATACATATATATTATATACTGTATATGCACAGAGGGAGATACTGGTTGCATGCGTACTGCAAAGTATTTATTAAAGCGGAATATAACCCTGCATTTCAACTTTGCTCTAAAACATTATTTACAGTATATTATATGCAACCAGCATTTTTTTTTTTTTTGCTAGACCAGCATTGGAAGGGTTACACAGTGCTTTAAAGTTCCTGGAGATTTCTGCAGACGCATCCGAAGCTGACATAGATACATTTTGTTTACATAAATGTATCTAAGTGTTGAATGTGACTCATCTCTCTGACTGAGAAGGAGTTGGAGGACAGCCAAAGAGTGTGTAACATTTCTCAATAGGTACATATAACTAAATAGAATGTAACAATCTGAACTTCTGCATATCTCTCCACGGAACTTTAAACCTCTGTGTTTAACCCTTCCAATGCTGGTTTAGTAAAAAAAAAAAAATGCTTTTTGCATATAATATGCTGTAAATAATGTTTTAGAGCAAAGTTGAAATGCAGGGTTATATTCTGCTTTAAGGACTAAAGTATCCTTTAACATTCCTGGATAAACTGATGCCTGCGTGTCTCTTGGTTTTGCTGTGTAACTAGGGTTGGTCAATGACATACAATAGTTGAAAACAGCTCACTTGATTGGTCCATTTCCAAGCTGTATAAAATCTGTATCAACTCAAAATGATTAGCATCTCATTGAGCATCCCTGTGTATAAGTGCTATTCCATCTCCATAGGCATTTTCCGAGATGTACTATTATTACAGTATATGTGTATTCTAAGGCTAGATTCTCATTCGCATCTGAAAAATAAGAATAAAATGAATGCTAGGCTAGTTGTACCAAGGCAGAAAGGTATCTGTGTTTACCAAGACTTAAGCCTCAACACAAATAGCAGGAGCTCTCTACATGGAAGAATGGTGAATGGAGCAAATCTCTCCAGCTTTCTGACCATTCTTTATGCTATACTTCTTCTGCGATAACTGAGGAAAAGGAGGCATCTAAATGGGACGCATCCTCTAACTTCCCCAAGGCTTGCAAAGGGCAAGTCACTACTTCATACACGGCACTGAGGAAATACTCATGAAAGTATACTCTTGGGGCTCATTCACACTATGAGCGTTTGCCAGTTTTTTAAAGTGCTGGCGATTTTAGAAAGTGCCAAAAAAGCGCTTGTGCAAATATTCTCTAGGGGCTGGTGCACACCGAGCGGCTTTTTCAGCGTTTCTGCAGCCGCTTGCGGCTGCGGATCCGCTTGGTCAATGTATCTCAATGGAGTGGTGCACACCAGAGCGGGAGGCGTTTTGCAGAAACGAAAAATGCTGGGGTGAGGCATTTTTTGGATTTCGGATGCGTTTCTGCCTCAATGTTAAGTATAGGAAAAACGCAAACCGCTCTGAAAAACGCCTGTTCAGAGCGGTTTTGCCGGCGTTTTTGTTACAGAAGCTGTTCAGTAACAGCTTTACTGTAACAATATATGAAATGTACTATACTGAAATCCGCTGCAGCAATCCGCAAAACGCCATAGAAAAATAAGAAAAAGCGTTTCAAAATCTGCTAGCATTTTGCGGATCTGCTAGTGGGTTTTGGTGTGCACCAGGCCTTAGGCCTGAAACACACCAGAGGAGTTTTTCTGAGCGTTTTGAGTTTTTAAATCTGCTGCTAATGTTATCCTATGTGTCTGTGCACACTGGAGCAATGAGGTTTTGTAAAAAAACCCATAGCATTACATTGGGAAGAGCTTTTAGAGGTTTCAAAAGCTCTTCCCAATGTAATGCTATGGATTTTTTTTACAAAACCTCATTGCTCCAGTGTGCACAGACACATAGGATAACATTAGCAGCAGATTTAAAAAACTCAAAACGCTCAGAAAAACTCCTCTGGTGTGCACCAGGCCTATGAGAGTGTTCACATGTAAGTGTTTCGATTTCGCTGAAATTGCAAACGCACTACATGTACCCTTTTCTGAGAGCTTTTGCTATGATGGAAGGTGTAGGGAAATCCCGAAACGCTCAAAAAAGAGCATTGTATAGCGATTTCCTGAATGCTGTTAAGAATAAATACATTGTATTTATTATTTTCTGGTAGTAGGAAGAAAAGGATATCCCGCTACACCATGGTGAGGGTTAAAATGATCTCTATAACTTTATTCAACACATCAGCGGATACACAGAAAACAGCTCACGCGTATCGGAGCTCTACATGGCTCCTTAATTCCTACTGCCTGAAATTGATGCACCTGGATCCCAGGCTCCCGTTGGTTATGCTGGTGGTTGCAGCAATCCTTTTTCCTTACTATTTTATTCTGGGTCAAAGAGTCCACTTCCTGACTGACGTCAGGAAGTGAAAATCTCAATTGCTTAGCAAAAGCACCCAGAAAAGCTCTAACAAAAGCGCTTTTCTCAGCTCAAAGCACAGGGGAAAAGCACTTTAAAAAACTCTAAATACATCGCTTGGCGCTTGCGATTTATAATGTGAACAAGGCCTTAGGCCTATACGAGTCTGTTATAAACTCCTTCTACAGCTGCAACCACAATCAACACACACACTGTATTTTGCCAGAAGAACAGCATTTTACCATCTTTGTGTCACGTTCCCTGTGCCTATCATTATACAGTATGTATTGTGTAGTGTCTTCTTCTGCACTGTGATGTGTTTTTCCTAAAAAGGTCCCTACAAAACACACCGTGCCCAGTTATGAATGCTACTGTTAACCTTCCTGGCGGTAACCCCGCCGATCTGGGCCGATCTGCGTAATTTTTTTTTTTTGCTGAACGCAGCTAGCACTTTGCTAGCTGCGTCAGCACACCGATTGCCGCCGCCTCGCGCCAATTCGCCGCTATCCACGCCGCCGCAGAGCCCCCCCTAGACCCCTGCGCTGCCTGGCCTATCAGCGCCAGGCAGCGCTAAGGGGTGAATCAGGTATCCCTTAGACGTCACAACGTCCATGACGTCGGTGTCGTCATCCCGCCCCGTCGCCATGGCCGGAGGCGATTGGAGGGGCTGGGGGGATCATGTAGCGAGCCCTAGGCTCGCTACATGATTTAAAAAAAAAACACAAAAAAAACACGGCAGCGCTGCCCCCTGGCGGTTTCTAATAGACCGCCAGGAGGGTTAAGTAAGTTAAAGGCAGAGCAATGAGGGCTCGTATTTTTTAATATTTTTGTTACCACGGAAGGTGAAGTGGGTGCAGAGAACTGATGTTTTGTATTTGTTTCTCCCATTGCAGATTTCCTGTGACTGGAGAGTTCTTCACATATCTTCATTTTCATTTCCTGCTGGGGAAGTCTACTGCCACCAATATAGTGCATAACACCCGCATGGTGATATGTTGTAGTTGCATAGTGTTTGTTGGCTTGTTGCAATGCTCATTTTACCAGCATGTTTGTGAAATAAATAACATCCGTTTTCCACCAATATTTAATTCTTCTAATCTTTGATTACCTACTGTATATAACAGCTAAATACTTCATGCTGTATACAATATGTATTCTACCTGTAATGCTGTATACATTATTATTATAGCACACCAAAACAAACAAAAACAAAACAGTGTGTTGCAAATAAAACTTCTTTTATTTTTATAACATTGTTTTTCAACAATAGTACACATTTTGGTAATGTGCTATAAAAGTAGTACATCCTGGCCAGTTTGGCTTTTTTGCCATAATGCAAACAACAATAACGAATATTATATGCATTTCAACTTTGTGCGTAAAAGTACAATTTGTAATCCTGTTTTTTTTTTCTTTTACTTTAAAGTACAAATGCCAATCAACAACTTGAAACATGATTGAGTCAACAGCACAGTACATGAAGCGCTTGTACCGGATGGCACAGAACATGCTGTTGACATACTCAGGTTTAAAGTAATTAAATTGATGGTAACCAGATAACAAACTTATTTTTCTGAACACTACTTTGAACAAGCAAACCTAAAGTCAAATGTATAAAGTACCTTATGGGGCCAGGAAAGCCCTGCACACATGTGAACTCTATAGCAACATTCATAATTATGGTGGTTCTCTGCAGGGAGGCTAAAACTGTGAGCGCAAAAGGAAGCAGATATGTACAGGATTTGGTTCCATAACACAGAGAAAGAGAGAAACCAAAGTTATGAGATACTTTCCTGTCTAGGGTGGAAAGCAGGGGTGTTGCTAGCCCCAAAGATCAGTGGCATGTGCCCTGGATCTATTCTGGGGTGCCCCGGGTGTCCCCCAGGCAAAGGAGAGCCACCACAGCACCCAGCATGGCACCACAGAAGCACAACAGCACCCAGCATGGCACTACACAGCACCCAGAATGGCACCACAACAACCAGCATGGCATGACATCACCCAACATGGCATAACATCACCCAACATGCCCCATAGAGGCACAATAGCACTCACCATGATACCATAGCACCCAACATGGTACCACAGCACACAGCAATGGGGGGGGGGGGGTATGTTGGATGCTATGGTGCCTCTATTTGGACATATTGGGTGCTGTGATGCCATGCTAGATGCTGTGATGCCTTTATGGGAGCATGCTTGGAGCTGTGGTTCTTCTATGGGGGCATGCTGAGAGTTGTGGTGCCTCAATGGAAGGCGCATGGGAGGGAATTCACTTGAAAGTCAGGGAATGCTGCCTACTTATGTAACTCTGCCTAGTTAGTTATGTTGAAGTGCCACTGCCTATTTATGTGATATGCTTCATTTTTGTTCTGTATTAATGGAGAGGGGAGCTTCATCCAAATTTAGCTGGGCAGACCTGCTTAGAGCGCTGTTAAGTTCATGTAAATTTTGCTCCACCCATGACCACACCCACATTCCGGTGCATGGCCACACCCGTCTGTCGGCTGGAGTGTCCAAAAGTGGCCCGGATCTCTTAGGATCCCTGGTGGAAAGTATGGGGATAAGTCCACAGTGAGGACAACAGATAGTTACAGGAAACTGACAGCTGTGGCTTCTGCTGCTGCCCTGCACTGGCACACGCCTTGATAAAGTATTATTATTTTTTCTCTAACTATGCCTCCTGCAGTGTGAGATCTTGTGCTTGTCATCCTGTAGCTCTCCCCATTCATTTTGTGCCAGATCTCGTATCATGTCCTGTAGTCATGCAGCTCTCCCCTTTCGTATCCTGTCTGGCAGAGGTAGGGGGGAGTAACACTGCAGAGGGAATCCGCTCTTATGACAAGCACCCCCGCCCCTCTTTCTCTTCCTCGTAGGTGTCACGCAGGGGGAATCCCCTCTTACATCATCCAGCCACCCTTGTCCTCCCCTGTAGGAAGCTTGACAGAGGGAATTCCCTCTTATGTCACCACCCCCTGCAAGTACCCCTTTCTCTACCAGTACATAGCGCATGGGCTAACTAAGCCTCATTTGAATCACTAGTGATTCAGGTTTGTGATCATCCCAGCTCTCATACACAGTAAGAGAGGTTTGGAGCAGTGTAAAAAAGACTAAACAGGTTTTTTCCCAAAAAATCATAAATATATATATATATGCTTCACTGTTAATGCTTCACTCTTTATAAAACTGACCAAATGTCCACAAAAAAAAAATGACAGGCACGCATATGCTTCACTGATATTACTTCACTCTTGCTAATTTCAGGAAAAACGTTTTTTTTTTTTTTTGCCAAAAAACAACCCTTTTAGATACACGATGGCCCCCTCTCGTTAATCAGTTCACATACACACTATCAGAGGTTTGGCACTTCACAGTGTAAAAAGTACTGTTATATGTTTTTAGTGGACATTTGTTTAGTTTTATATAGAGTGAAGCATTAGCAGTGAAGCATATATATGTATTCATGTTTTTTCAGGGGGGGGAAAAGTCCTTTTTACACTGCGAAGCGCAAACCTTTCTTAGGCTCTATTCACACCTGCGTTTTGCAGGAGTGATTTTTCCGCGATTTCACACTGAAATTGCCCCCCCCCCCCCAATACACACAC
Organism: Hyperolius riggenbachi; assembly: GCF_040937935.1. NCBI lineage: Eukaryota > Metazoa > Chordata > Amphibia > Anura > Hyperoliidae > Hyperolius > Hyperolius riggenbachi. The sequence continues at coordinate 284,459,606 of NC_090651.1, forward strand.
ACACACACACACTTCAGCTCGTTTACTATCAGTACAGGCACAGGGTAGCAGCTTGTAGTGGCTGGATAGTGTACTCGTCAAGGACTCTGCCTCTGACACAGGAGACCTGTGTTAGAATCTTGGCTCTTCAAGTTCAGTAAGCTTGATTTACTCAGTAGGAGACCTTGGGCAAACACTCCCTAACAATGCTAGTGCCTATAGTGCGCGTCCTAGTGGCTGAAATTCTGGTGCTTTTAGTCTGCCAGGAAAAAAAGCATGATATAAATGTGTCTTGTCTCACACTGTACACACTGGGGGTGGCAGGAATCATCACGCACTGCAGCTAGTTTACTATCAGTACAGGCACATAGTCACAGATGATACTGTACACATTAGAGGTATTAGAGATCACACATTGCAGCTAGATTACTATTAGTACAGTCACAGAGTAACAGAAGTTACATTGTACATAGTGGAGGTAGCAGAGATCAGCACATGCTGCAGCTAGATTACTATCAGTACAGGGCCAGAGTACCAGCTTATACTGTACATTCTGGAGGTCGCAGAGATCAGCACACACTGCAGCTAGTTTACTATCAGTACAGCCACAGAGTAAGGGCTGGTTCACATTACGACACCCACCCCGTACTCTTGCGTTCTGCTCTGTTGAACGGAGTGGGAACGCAAGGTCCCAACATGTCGGGAACGTCTGCTCCAATGAGCAGAACGCAGGCAGCGGAACGTAGCAATGTGAACTTTCCCATAGGGAAAGCATTGCTGTGGCTGCGGCTCATCGGAGCGGAACACAAGCTAATGTGAACCAGCTCTAACACTTTATACTGTACATACTGGAGGTAGCAGAGATCAGCACACACTGAAGATAGTTTACTATCAGTACAGCCACAGAGTAACACCTTATACTGTACATACTGGAGGCAGCAGAGATCAGCACACATTGCAGCAAGTTTACTATCAGTACAGCCACAGAGTAACAGCTTATACTCTACATACTGGAGGCAGCAGAGATCAGCACACATTGCAGCTAGTTTACTATCAGTACAGGCACAGAGTAACAGCTTATACTGTATATAATTGAGGTAACAAAGATCAGCACACATTGCGTCTAGTTCACCATCTATGGCGGTGAATTGGGCGCAGGGTGAGCCGCTAAATATGATTCCCCCTCCAAGTCATAGTAACTTGGAGGGAAAAGTAATTTGGGGTCCGCCGAGGGTCAGTACCCGAATTACCCTGTGCACATGCTGTGGACTATAGCAGGTACCCAACTTACGAGCTACGCTTTAGGTGCCGAGATAAACTGTTTTTTGGTGTCACAAAACCGACTATTTACTTTAATATTGGAAGGGGGGGGGGGGGGGTATTGGCCATGCTCTATATGGGGCTGAAAGAGGGGTGCTACACCGGACACAAAGGAGGAGGGAGGGTGAAACATTCTCTATAGAAGTACAATATATATATATATATATATATATATATATATATATATATATATATATATATATATATATATATATATATATATATATATATAATGTATACATGCATATCACAAAGACACACACACACACACACATTTATACTGTGCACACATACAGCACACAATGCATACATACAAGCAGTGATTTATACGTGGATCCAGACATATGCACACATACAGCACACATAGCATACATAGCACACAATGCATACACACAAGCAGCCATTCATACACAGGTCCATATACTTACAAACATTGCATACATATGGCAGCACCTCCAACTCACAGCACACAATGCATACACACAAGCAGCCATTCATACACAGGTCCATACACACATTGCATACATACAGCACAGCACCTCCAGCTCACAGCACTCTGACACGCTGTCTCCCCTGCACGAGTGTCTGTGTATCTCTCCTCTTCCCAGCGTCTTCACTTTCCCAGGGGATGGGGGAGCTGGACATGCTTACACTCCAGGACTCTGCAGTTCTCAGCTTATTAGTCAGCAGAGCTGGAGCTGTAAATGCCGAGCAGGAGGGAATGGGAAATGTAGATCAGGCACCAGCCTGATCTAAGTCTATTTATTTTTACAGCAGCTTGTTGCAAACCCCCTCTGTAAAAGTGGTTTGTCCCCGCACACACTGCACTGGCCAGTGTCTTCTGACAGGAAGGCAGCGGGCTGGGGACAGAGGGCAGCGCTGATCGGCAATGGGGAGACAGCGGGGACAGAGAGCAGCACAGAACGGGGCAGGAGTTAATTACACAAGCATGTGTACGCAGTAGCTGTGATGTCCATCTTCACAGGAAGTGCCTGCTGATGATGTGCACTGTCAACAATAGCAGCAGGACGTCTCACTCGGTATTGACTTGGAAGGCAGAATTTGCATAAGCAGAAGGTCTCCCAGTGACCTTTGCGTGCCAGCAGGGCTGCCGCGGCAGCCAGCGTCACAGGGGGCGGGGCTTATGCATTAATTGTATATTATATAGTTTATTAACATATTTTTGTACATTTATTGTACTGTTTTTGCCTGCAATTTCTCACATGGATTTCAATGCTGTTTTTACATTTTATGAGTTCAGTTCCACTTTAGTACAAATGCCAATCAACAACTTGAAACAAGATTGAGTCAACAGCACAGTACATGAAGCGCTTGTACTTAGGTACCGGATGGCACAGAACATGCTGTTGACGTACTCAGGTGTAAAGTAATGAGATTAATGGTAACCAGATAACAAACTTATTTTTCTGAACACTAGCTTGAACAAGCAAACCTAAAGTCAAATGTCTAAAGTACCTAATGGGGCCAGGAAAGCCCTGCTCACATCTGAACTTTATAATTATGGTGGTTCTCTGCAGGGAGGCTAAAACTGTGAGCGCAAAAGGAAGCAGTTATGTACAGGATTTGGTTCCATAACACAGAGAAAGAGGGAAACCAAAGTTATGAGATACTTTCCTGTCTAGGGTGGAAAGCAGTGGCATTGCTAGCCCCAAAGATCAGTGGCATGTGCCCCGGATCTATTCTGGGGTGCTCAGGATGTCCCCCAGGCAAAGGAGAGCCACCACAGCACCCAGCATGGCACCACAGAAGCACAACAGCACCCAGCATGGCACTACACAGCACCCAGAATGGCACCACAACACCCAGCATGGCATGACATCACCCAGCGTCCCCCATAAAGGCACAATAGCACTCACCATGACACCATAGCACCCAGCATGGTACCACAGACATACTCCCTAACCGTCCCATTTTCGTCGGGACTGTCACGATTTGGGGGCCCCTCCCGCCATCCCGCGCTGCCCCCCTTCTGTCCCGGCCGCTGGGCAGAGAGGAGAGAAAAAAAACTGATCGAGGCACCAGCCCCGGGGATGCTGTATGCTATGCGGGATGGGTGGCCGCTATTTCTCCCTCCCTCCCTCCTAATGTGCCCCCAGTGCCCCCCCCCGCCTGCAGAGTTAAATGCACAGCGGAGCGGGCTGTAAATCTTACCATTGACTCTCCGTGCGTACCGGGATCTCATCTGGTCTTCTCGCTTCCTGTGACGTCACAGGAAGCAGGAAGCCGAGAAGAGCCAGATCCCGGTACGCACGGAGAGGCAATGGTAAGATTTACAGCCTGCTCCGCTGCGCATTTAACTCTGCAGGCGGGGGGAGGGGGGGGGGCACTGGGGGCACATTAGGAGGGAGGGAGAAATAGCGGCCACCCATCCCGCATAGCATACGGCATCCACGGGGCTGGTGCCTCGATCCGTTTTTTTCTCCCATCCTCCCCACCCACGGGCACCCTCATGCCCCCCCCCCTTTCGGGAGTAATATTATTATTATTAATAATATTATAAAATAAAAATATAAAAAAAATATGGTGGGCGTGACTAGGGGGTGTGGTTAGGGGTGTGGCCTAAGTGTCCTGGGTTCGTTAATTAAAATTTTGGGAGGTATGCTGGTTGCTATGGTGCCTCTACGTGGGCATATTGGGTGCTGTGATGCCATGATAGATGCTGTGATGCCTTTATGGGAGCATGCTGGGAACTGTGGTTCTTCTTTGGAGGTATGCTGGGAGTTGTGGTACCTCAAAGGGAGACCCATGGGAGCACGGGAGGGGGTTCACTTGAAAGTCAGGGAATGCTGCCTACTTATGTACCTCTGCCTAGTTATGTTGAAGTGCCACTGCCTATTTATGTGATATGATTCATTTTTGTTCTGTATTAATGGAGAGGGGAGCTTCACCCAAATTTAGCTGGGCAGGCCTACTTAGAGCGCTGTTAAGTTCATGTAAATTTTGCTCCACCCATGACCACACCCACATTCTGGTGCTTGGACACAGCCTTCTGTCCGCTGGAGTGTCAAAAATTATTCATAACCCTCTCAAACTGTCAGTCTGTAGAAAAATCCAAAGTTCTACCATTCCAAATAGTCCAAGCTGCTCTAAAGCATCCTAATTTCCCATATTAAAACAGCTGTTTTAGTCCACTCAACAGGTGAAAAACAGCCGCTCTCCTCAGTTGGTCTGTGGACAGTCTTGGCTAAGACAAAGGAGCTCAGCCAGGAGGATAGTGAGAGAGGTAAAAAAAGAATCCAAAGATCACCATTCTGGTGCATCTGGGCTCTGCGGGTAGCAATGTCTCAAGGCAGACAATCCAACGGACACTGCACACTGCTGGGTTCCACGGATGCAGACCAAGGAGAATGCCACTTCGCCAGATAAGGCACACAGCAAAAGTGGTGAAGAAATGGTTAGCAGACAACAACATTAACGTTTTGGAGTGACCCAGCGAGAGTCCTGACTTGAATCCAATTGAGAATCTGTGGAGGGAGCTAAAGATCAGGGTGATGGCAAGAAGACCTTCCAACCTGAAAGATCTGAAGCTCATTGCTAAAGATGAATGGGAAAAAATACCTGTGGAGACATGCAAAAAGCTGGTCTGCAATTATAGGAAGCGTTTGATTGCTGTAATAGCCAATGAAGGCTTGTCTATTGATTATTAAGAAGGGTATGAACATTTTTTGACTGGACGCTTTTTGCTCAAATGAAAGTAAAAGCTGAGAAATGTGTTTTTTTTTTCACAAGAATGCCTCTTTTACATCATCTTATCTTTTGGGAGACACCTATGTCATTTCACGTCAAAAGGTTACATGCTGGTTGAATAAAAGTGACTTTAAAGGAGTTAACAGGCAATAGTAAGTAAAATAAGGTCTAATTACCCGGGGCTTCGTCCAGCCCCAAGTTCCCAGCATGTCCCTCGCTGCAGCTCTGTGGCGAGCCGTTCGCCGCCGCTGCCTCTCAGTCCCCAGCGATGACGTCAGCGCAGTACGCTCCGGTCCACGTGGCGGTGATTGACAGCGCCGCTCGCGCAAGCGCAGTACAGGCCAACCTTCAGGTCGGCCTGACGTCATCGCTGGGGACCGAGAGGCAGCGGCGGCGAATGGCTCACCACAGAGCTGCGGCGAGGGACATGCTGGGATCTTGGGGCTGGACGAAGCCCCGGGTAAGTAGCCCTTATTTTACTTACTATTGACTCATAACTCCTTTAAGTCAAAATTTGCCGGGAGTATGAATTATTATGGGCAGCACTGTATGTGTTGTTTCTGTCATGGTCATGCAGGCTCTGTACACTAAGAAAATACATGACTGTAGAACTGGACAGATGTGACCGCTGGAAGAGATTGTGTTATATAAAATAGGATGTGTAAGTCATATCCAAGCATTAGGACACCTCACTACCAGGGACAGTAGGGGACTAAAGATGAGCTAGAATTTCAAAAGCACAGAAGGTAAACAGAGAAATGCCGCCTGCATGTATGTCGAGAGTTTAGCCCATCTAATTCCTCCTCATTTGTCTCTAATTACAAGTTCTAATTTGATCTCTCCCCAGTGTCACCTGACTGCCATGGCAGAAATGGCAGACAAGCTCATTTGTAAGCACAGGATGTTAACAATATAGCCATTTGGTTCCCAACTGCTTCTGAGCTAAGTGCTTCTGCTGATCTGCCTTACTGTTAACGATTTTTGCCTGGATGTTGACTACTCTTTGCTTGCCGCCTGCACCGATCTCTGCCTGGATTTTGACTACCCTCTACCTGCCGCCTGTACCGACCTCTGCCTGGTATTTGACTATTCTCCGCCGTCCGCCTGCACTGACCTTTGCTTGGGTTTTGACTACTCTCCGCCTGCCGCCTGCACCGACCTCTGCCTGGATTTTAACTACTCTCTGCCTGCCACCTAAGACTGATAGCAAAGGGAATAAAGTGCGAAAGGAATCACGCTTCTACTGCCCCGAAGGTGATGTCGCCCTCTGTGCCTTTCCCAGTTTCAAAATATACCACACGTGGGAGGTGCAGTAGTTATATATGTACATACTGTATAGTCTGGTGCCTTATTTATACAGTTTCACTATTTTTAAATTTATTTAAACATTTAATTATTTCAACAATTTTGTGTTCCAGTCTTTTATTTATATGCAGGACGTCTACCAGGCCTTTATTCTTATATATTATGTATTTTGGTTAAAGACTTAAGAATTGGAGGCCTAAAATTCTTGACAAAATGTACCACTTTTAGACCCATAAATCCAGACAGAAATGCACTGCCAGGGAAGTTAATGATTAACTGACACTATGCCGCTGTACTAGAAGGGGAACCCTGGCAAAAGCATCTTTAAATTTGCTGCCGGGTTAGTGTAATAACAAAAGGGATGCCTTAAAATGCACCAATGGCCAATAAAAACCTCAGAACAAAGTCACAGATGCTTTTGTCAGGGACCCCCTTCTTGTACAGTAACGTAGTGCCAGCAGTGAGGGCAGTGGGTGTGGAAGGTGTCAGAGGTGCTGTGAGTGGCGGTGGGGGAGGGGCAGTAGATGCAAGCGAGTATAACACAGGGTCAGGGCTTGCTATATGAACGCATCTTTTAATTTAACAGACCTTAACTCTTCGTGGAAATGAGTAAGGGATACAATACCCATTTCACTTGTGGGTGGGGCAGGTATCTGGATGCCATCATTAACCCCCGAGGGCCTACACCCACAGAAGTGGGAGTAATTACCGACACCTCTGCCTGGGCACCAAATAGGCTTCAGCCCCTTTGTCCATAGATTGGACAAGGCCTTTTGGGGAGGGGGGGGGGGAAGGGGAGGCTTTGCCCCTCCTCTCTTCCAGAGGAGTCCCCTCCCCCATTTTATGAACCTTTGCGGGCTGGTATAGCTCAGGATGTGAAGCCCCATGTGGTCCATGCTTTGAAATCTGGCTATAGAAACCTGCATGGGCAACAAGGGGTTGAAGAGGCTGGAGAATCCAAGCCTGTCCATTTTTTTTTTATGTGATTTTACCGAGGTAAAAAAATATTTTTCCTTGAAACTTTTTGACTTGTTCCCACTATTCTCCCTAACATACCTTGCAAATTTGGTGAAAATAGCATGTATGGGGGCTTTGCGGGGGAGACTTCCATGTAAATTAGGAAATTTCACATAATTATGCGTGATAATGTATAGATTATGCAAAATCAATTCAATTTCAAAATCAGAATTACCTGCAATTGTGAGTTTTTTGCGAAAGCTCACTTAAGCAAAATTAGCACTTTTACGATCATCACTATAGTGGACTACAGACAGTCTAATTACGTTCTTGCATCCTATGTGCCATAATCAGGGGCATAGCAATAGGGGTTGCAGCGGTAGCGACCGCATCGGGGCCCTTGGGCCAGAGGGGCCCCAAAGGGCCCTCCCTCAAATGCAGTATTAGCTCTCTATTGGTCCTGTGCTGGTAATAATCACTTCTATAGACACTTTGAATAGTGGTAATCATTAACAAGCTGTTCCCCATCCCCTTCTTGCACCTCTGACACTGTAGTTGTCCTTGGCAGGTTTTGGTGCGCCGTATAAATTGTTATGTATAGAGTGCTTGGGGGGCCCCAATGTAAAACTTGCATCGGGGCCCACAGCTCCAAAGCTACGCCACTGGCCATAATCATGCAGGCCCATGATGGTGGAGGCTGCATGAGTGTAACTGTGGCAGAGGACAGATCTAATAATTTGAAGGAGCAGAAACTGAACTTATAAAAAGGCCTACAGACCTAAAGACATTCTGTATCAGGCCTGAAGGCATTTTTCATCAAGCGCTTATCTCGGTCCGCCAGGCCATTGCGGAAATCGGCATTTCAGCAGAATCGCAAATCGATACTGGACAGATGTGACCGCTGGAAGAGATTGTGTTATATAAAATAGGATGTGTAAGTCATATCCAAGCATTAGGACACCTCACTACCAGGGACAGTAGGGGACTAAAGATGAGCTAGAATTTCAAAAGAAATCGTAATTTTTCATCAAAATTAGGATACAAAATCATAATGCGAAATTTCGAGCAAATTCATAATTAAAGGACCACTATCGCGAAAATCGTAAAAATGTGAACATATACAAATAAGAAGAACTTTTCTCCCAGAGTAAAATGTGCTATAAATTACTTTTCTTTTCTGCTGCTGCGCCTCACAGTAGGTTGTAGAAATCTGACAAACCGACAGGTTTTGGACCAGCTCATCTTCTCATGGGGTTTCTCAGTGTTTTATTTATTTTCAAAAGCACTTAGTGAGTGGAGTTGCTCCATCCAACTGCCAAAAAGTTGTGCAGTGAGCAGGGAGGCTGGTTAGATTTTACACTTTTTAGCGACAGTGACCGTAATTACACAGACTTTAGTGGTTCAATAGCAAAGCTAAATACATACTATTAGAGGAGCAGACATCAAACCAACCAACGTTGATTCCGGTGATAACTTTAACTCCCTTGGCGGTATTCCTGAGCTACGCTTGGGCAAAGAAGCACCCTGTGTTTGCCTGGATCCTGCGCACGATCGCCACTGGTCAGCGGGACTCCAGGCTTCTCCCCCAGCCACCAGGATCCCCCTCAGGACTGCGGAGCGGCGGTGCAAAGTGACGTCAAGGCGACGTGATGTCATTGGGGGGCGGCACAAAAATTTTAAGTGGTTCTGAACTTTTGTATAGGGCATGTATGTAGAGAGTTTAGCCTGCCTAATTCCCCATCTGGACCAGATCTCTTGCACAGCACAGAAGGTAAACAGAGAAATGCCGCCTGCATGTATGTCGAGAGTTTAGCCCGTCTAATTCCTCCTCATTTGTCTCTAATTACAAGTTCTAATTTGATCTCTCCCCAGTGTCACCTGACTGCCATGGCAGAAATGGCAGACAAGCTCATTTGTAAGCACAGGATGTTAACAATATAGCCATTTGGTTCCCAACTGCTTCTGAGCTAAGTGCTTCTGCTGATCTGCCTTACTGTTAACGATTTTTGCCTGGATGTTGACTACTCTTTGCTTGCCGCCTGCACCGATCTCTGCCTGGATTTTGACTACCCTCTACCTGCCGCCTGTACCGACCTCTGCCTGGTATTTGACTATTCTCCGCCGTCCGCCTGCACTGACCTTTGCTTGGGTTTTGACTACTCTCCGCCTGCCGCCTGCACCGACCTCTGCCTGGATTTTAACTACTCTCTGCCTGCCACCTAAGACTGATAGCAAAGGGAATAAAGTGCGAAAGGAATCACGCTTCTACTGCCCCGAAGGTGATGTTACCCTCTGTGCCTTTCCCAGTTTCAAAATATACCACACGCGGGAGGTGCAGTAGTTATATATGTACATACTGTATAGTCTGGTGCCTTATTTATACAGTTTCACTATTTTTAAATTTATTTAAACATTTAATTATTTCAACAATTTTGTGTTCCAGTCTTTTATTTATATGCAGGACGTCTACCAGGCCTTTATTCTTATATATTATGTATTTTGGTTAAAGACTTAAGAATTGGAGGCCTAAAATTCTTGACAAAATGTACCGCTTTTATACCCATAAATCCAGACAGAAATGCACTGCCAGGGAAGTTAATGATTAACTGACACTATGCCGCTGTACTAGAAGGGGAACCCTGGCAAAAGCATCTTTAAATTTGCTGCCGGGTTAGTGTAATAACAAAAGGGATGCCTTAAAATGCACCAATGGCCAATAAAAACCCCAGAACAAAGTCACAGATGCTTTTGTCAGGGACCCCCTTCTTGTACAGTAACGTAGTGCCAGCAGTGAGGGCAGTGGGTGTGGAAGGTGTCAGAGGTGCTGTGAGTGGCGGTGGGGGAGGGGCAGTAGATGCAAGCGAGTATAACACAGGGTCAGGGCTTGCTATATGAACGCATCTTTTAATTTAACAGACCTTAACTCTTCGTGGAAATGAGTAAGGGATACAATACCCATTTCACTTGTGGGTGGGGCAGGTATCTGGATGCCATCATTAACCCCCGAGGGCCTACACCCACAGAAGTGGGAGTAATTACCGACACCTCTGCCTGGGCACCAAATAGGCTTCAGCCCCTTTGTCCATAGATTGGACAAGGCCTTTTGGGGAGGGGGGGGGGGGAAGGGGAGGCTTTGCCCCTCCTCTCTTCCAGAGGAGTCCCCTCCCCCATTTTATGAACCTTTGCGGGCTGGTATAGCTCAGGATGTGAAGTACCATGTGGTCCATGCTTTGAAATCTGGCTATAGAAACCTGCATGGGCAACAAGGGGTTGAAGAGGCTGGAGAATCCAAGCCTGTCCATTTTTTTTTAATGTGATTTTACCGAGGTAAAAAAATATTTTTCCTTGAAACTTTTTGACTTGTTCCCACTATTCTCCCTAACATACCTTGCAAATTTGGTGAAAATAGCATGTATGGGGGCTTTGCGGGGGAGACTTCCATGTAAATTAGGAAATTTCACATAATTATGCGTGATAATGTATAGATTATGCAAAATCAATTCAATTTCAAAATCAGAATTACCTGCAATTGTGAGTTTTTTGCGAAAGCTCACTTAAGCAAAATTAGCACTTTTACGATCATCACTATAGTGGACTACAGACAGTCTAATTACGTTCTTGCATCCTATGTGCCATAATCATGCAGGCCCATGATGGTGGAGGCTGCATGAGTGTAACTGTGGCAGAGGACAGATCTAATAATTTGAAGGAGCAGAAACTGAACTTATAAAAAGGCCTACAGGCCTAAAGACATTCTGTATCAGGCCTGAAGGCATTTTTCATCAAGCGCTTATCTCGGTCCGCCAGGCCATTGCGGAAATCGGCATTTCAGCAGAATCGCAAATCGATATTTAGGACCATCCCTACTTTTAACCCCTTCTCCATGTAGTGGTGTTTATTTTTTGGTTGCTAGTCCACTTTAGGGGACACATTGAAAATCCCCATAGACTAGCCCTGCACATGCTCCTGCATCATTTTATACAAATGACACCACCTTGTAGCCAAATACCTTGGCTAACAAAATCTGTAAAAAAAAAAAATGAAAAAAACAACTGTGATACTGGAAACAAATTCAAATAACTTGCTTTACTGGAATGATCATCCCCTTGCCCGCTCGAGCGTGACATATCTGGGTGCCCACCGCAGTTCGCATAGCAGCCAGTCAAATATTTTAGAAACATGCCAGTATTTTTTAGTTATCATAAAACAAACTCACTTCAGAGGTCCTTTTGAGGACAGTTTATGGTCAAGGTCTTAAGGAACCTTTGTTGATGCCCACTGTTTGGAGGTTCTGGGAGGAAGGTTTGGTCATGACTTAACCACTTGAGGACCCACCCTTTACCCCCCCTTAAGGACCAGCGCTGTTTGTTGTGATCTGTGCTGGGTGGGCTCTGCAGCCCCCAGCACAGATCAGGGTGCACGCAGAGCGATCAGATCGCCCCCCTTTTTTCCCCCCTATGGGGATGATGTGCAGGGGGGGTCTGATCGCTCCTGCGTGCAGGCTAGTTGCGGGGGGGGGCACCTCAAAGCCCCCCTCCGCGGCGACATTCACCCCCCTCCCTCTCATACCTCTCCCTCCCGGTGATCCGGGCTGCACAGGACGCTATCCGTCCTGTGCAGCCAGTGACAGGACGTCCCCTGTCACATGGAGGCGATCCCCGGCCGCTGATTGGCCGGGGATCGCCGATCTGCCTTACGGCACTGCTGCGCAGCAGCGCCGTACAATGTAAACAAAGCAGATTATTTCCGCTTGTGTTTACATTTAGCCTGCGAGCCGCCATCGGCGGCCCGCAGGCTATTCACGGAGCCCCCCGCCGTGATTTGACAGGAAGCAGCCGCTCGCGCGAGCGGCTGCTTCCTGATTAATCAGCTTGCAGCTGGCGAAGCAGTACTGTGTCGCTGGTCCTGCAGCTGCCACTTTGCCGACGCACGGTATAAGCGCGCGGTCGGCAAGTGGTTAAAGAGGAACTCCAGTGAAAATAATGTAATAAAAAAGTGCTTCATTTTTACAATAATTATGTATAAATGATTTAGTCAGTGTTTGCACATTGTAAAATCTTTTTAATCCCTAATTTACATTCTGACATTTATTACATGGTGACATTTTTACTGTTGGCAGGTGATGTACAGTGGCTTGCAAAAGTATTCGGCCCCCTTGAGGTTTTCTACATTTTGTCACATTACTGCCACAAACATGAATCACTTTTATTGGAATGCCACATGAAAGACCAATACAAAGTGTTGTACACGTGAGAAGTGGAACGAAAATCATACATGATTCCAAACATTTTTTTTACAAATAAATAACTGCAAAGTGGGGTGTGCATAACTATTCAGCCCCCTTTAGTCTGAGTGCAGTCAGTTGCCCATAGACATTGTCTGATGAGTGCTAATGACTAAATAGAGTGCACCTGTGTGTAATCTAAGGTCAGTACAAATACAGATGCTCTGTGATGGCCTCAGAGGTTGTCTAAGAGAATATTGGGAGCAACAACACCGTGAAGTCCAAAGAACACACCAGACAGGTCAGGGATAAAGTTATTGAGAAATTTAAAGCAGGCTTAGGCTACAAAAAGATTTCCAAAGCCTTGAACATCCCACGGAGCACTGTTCAAGCGATCATTCAGAAATGGAAGGAGTATGGCACAACTTTACACCTACCAAGACAAGGCTGTCCACCTAAACTCACAGGCCAAACAAGAAAAGCTGATCAGAAATTCAGTCAAGAGGTCCATGGTGACTCTGGACAAGCTGCAGATATCTACAGCTCAGGTGGGGGAATCTGTCCATAGGACAACTATTAGCCATGCACTGCACAAAATTGGCCTTTATGGAAGAGTGGCAAGAAGCAAGCCATTGTTAACAGAAAAGCATAAGAAGTACAGTATGCAGTTTGCCACAAGCCACGTGGGGGACACAGCAAACATGTGGAAGAAGGTGCTCTGGTCAGATGAGACCAAAATGGAACTTTTTGGCCAAAATACAAATCGCTATGTGTGGCGGAAAACTAACACTGCACATCACTCTGAACACACCATCCCCACTGTCAAATATGGTGGTGGCAGCATCATGCTCTGGGGGTGCTTTTCTTCAGCAGGGACAGGGAAGCTTGTCAGAGTTGATGGGAAGATGGTTTGAGCCAAATACAGGGCAATCTTGGAAGGAAACCTCTTGGAGTCTGCAAAAGACTTGAGACTGGGGCGGAGGTTCACCTTCCAGCAGGACAACGACCCTAAACATAAAGCCAGGGCAACAATGGAATGGTTTAAAACAAAACATATCCATGTGTTAGAATGGCCCAGTCAAAGTCCAGATCTAAACCCAATCGAGAATCTGTGGCAAGATCTGAAAACTGCTGTTCCCAAACACTGTCCATCTAATTTGACTGAGCTGGAGCTGTTTTGCAAAGAAGAATGTGCAAGAATTTTAGTCTCTGGATGTGCAAAGCTGGTAGAGACATACCCTAAAAGATTAGCAGCTGTAAGGTTCACAGACAGGAAACTGCCAAGAGTACGTACTGTTCTTGTTTCTTGTGGGAGGGGTTTCACCACAATATCAGCCATACAGCACCCCTGATGGTCTGTTTGTGAAAAGGAATAGATTTCTCTTGTAAAAGGGGGTATCAGCTACTGATTGGGATAAAGTTCAATTCTTGGTCGGAGTTGCGCTTTAAGGGCAGTTAGTACTTCAGAGGAGTGGAGATTGCTAACATAGCTAGAGTAGTAACTGCCCAGGAATAGAGGTTGCTAATGAGGCTGGAACAGCAGTAGGTTGGAAATGGATATGAGTAGATGGAGCTAACTGTACTGTTGAAGAGGCAGTTTTGAATTAGGCACAAATAGGGGGAGTTTACAGGGATGTAGTAGTGGTAATTTCAAACTGGCTAGAAGTAAGAGGTGGTTAGTATTGGGCATGAGCAGACTGTGGTTGGTATTGGACATGAGGGATGGGTGCTTGATATTGCAAATTAGTGGAGTTTTGTTGGTATGGTGCAAGAGTGGAAGCACTGATGACAAATTGACAATAGGATGGGAGGTGTTTGGGGTGAGTTAATGGGAATCTATGGGATCTGTTAGGGACCGTAAGGGAATACTTGTGCGTTGTACATGTGGGAATGGAATGGAGGTTGAGAGTATGGTGTGAGAGCAGTAGCACTGTAATGGAGGCATTTCAAATCCTCTATTGCCCAAACCCCAAAACAACTTTCAGGATCTCCAACTTCAGTCGTGACAGTTATTAAGGCTGCACCTAGCACAATCTGCAAATATGCTACAAGAGGATATACGAATTGCTATTGAGATCAAATAATACGAATAATTCTTACTTGTACTTTCCAATCTCAAATTTGCCTGGTCCATTTCTCAGCAGACTACCGTCAATCCATTTTGGGACTCTTCCAGTAATCGTGGTTGGGATGGGTTGAGGAGTCTCTTGCACTGTTTGGAACAAAGGAGCAATGCATTCTCTACCTTCCTGACTTACAAAGCACACTTGATTTTCTTCTTGGATAAGGAAATTCTTCACAACTAAAAAAAAGACAAAAAAACAGTAACAATATTGTTACAGAGGCTCAAGTTGCGCCACCATTGTGCTCTAGAAATGTGTTTAAACCAAATTCTGCATTATATTTAACTCTGTTCTTCCTGCCAACACAGATAATTTTGCGTGTCACATTTTGTAGAAAAACTCTGTAATGTGCCTCCGAGCATCATTCCTTACTAAACCTGTGTAGAACACCAAATCTCAGAGAAGCTCTGCAGAGTTCCACATTTCAGTGAATACTTTTAAACAATACACCCCCCCCCCCCAAGGTTGTATAACCTTATAGCTCAACTCTGCAGCGGCGAAGACAGTTCAAAAAGCAGCAGTGGAGTTTGGCTACCTGTGTAAGTGTATCTTGTAGTGGTAGGGGTAGTGACAACGGTAGCAGCTGGAACTCTGATAAGCGGCATCTGATTGTGGTGGTGTTAGTGATAGGTTTAGATTAGTGTTAGGTGTAGGTAGGGGCATTGGTGTTAGTGGCATAAATAATTAGTATTATTTAGTATTTACTGTGTCCTCCCCCATGTGTTCCCCTGTGTGTCCCCTTCTGCCCCCCATGTGTCCCCTTCTGCCCCCATGTGCGTCCTTCTGTCCCCAGTGTGTCCACTTCTGTTTCCCTTCCAAGCATGTGCACAGGGGGAGGATCTCAGAGCTTAACCATTCCCCCCCTGGGGGGAGCTATACCCCCCGAGAACCCTCCTCATCAGAATTGCCAACTACCTATCTATGGATGGGCAGTCCATCCAAATTACATTACATTTCTGTCTGTAGTGCCAGTCCTTTTGGAACAGGCAACAAATAAATAATAACTGCCCGACCTTGACTGCATTGCTCCGATAGGCAGAGTGGCCACGCAGTGAGAAACATCAGGCTTCTCTTCCCCCCCTTCCCTCCCGCCCTCCAATCAGTAGCATTATTTTTTTGTGCCTGTGCCTCTCTCCAGCCAATGAGAGAGAGGCAGCCAGCTGACTGAGCCCGCCCCCTCATACTCTGTCCATACCAGGCAGTAGTAGCAACAGGAGAGAGCTGCATACTCTGTTTGGGGCAGCCATCTTCTCCCCCAGCCAGCCAGGTATTCTTTTTCAGTGAGATTGTGTCATCTGCTCCAGGGGTATCTGACCTCTGCAGCCAGGAGCAAATGACATAGCCAATGCAGGGCTGCATGTCACACATAAACTGCTGCCTGCCAAAGTAATGGATGGAAATCTGACCAACATGAATGCTGATGTTGTGCAAATTAGTGTGATGCAGTCTGGAGTTGCACACAAAACTTTTGTTTCATCGTGAGGTGCATGTATTTTCTTTATATAATTTACTGAAAAACAAGCATGATTGATGTCCTTTATGGAACTCATTAGTGCACAATGTAGACTTCTATGAAGGCGATCCATAAAACAGTTATGCTTGGTTCTCAGTAAATAATATAAAAGTCACCTCGCAATAAAACAAACGTTTTGCGTACAACACCCACCACACTACACCACCAAGGAAAGCTTTGAACATAAGAAAAATCCAGTGTGCTGCTGTTGTCTATGTGGAAGACATCAGCCAAGTTACGAGGGATGGAGGTGAGCACAGCAACCTCTAGCCCAGGTAGCAGAAGATTACAGATTGGGGGAGGGGGCTAAGGGCCAGTGTCACCCTCCCGCCCAGCAGCACCCAGTGTCACCCTCCCACTCAGCAGCACACAGTAGCACCCAGTGACACCCTCCCAATCAGCAGCACACAGTAGTGCCTAGTGTCACCCTCTCCACCAGTAGCACACAGTAGCACCCAGTAGAGATGGGCCGAACGGTTCGCCGGCGAACGGTTCCAGGCGAACTTTGGTGGTTCGCGTTCGCCTGCACCAGGCGAACTTTTGCGGAAGTTCGATTCTCCCCATAATGCACTATGAGGGTCAACTTTGACCCTCTGCATCACAGTCAGCAGGCACATTGTAGCCATTCAGGCTACACTAAGCCCTGGAGCCCCACCCCCCCTTATATAAGGAAGCCTCTGGCGGCCATTAGAGTCACTCGTCTGCCTGCTATTAGACAGACTAGGGCGAGCTGCAGCAGATTGTTCTCCTAGGGACAGATTAGTTAGGTTCTTGGCTGCTTAGCTTGCTCCTGGCTGATTATTATTGCTTTTATAGCACCCCTCAACAGCTCTTTTCAGAGCTAATCCTGTTCTTTTTTGTGTGTGTGTGTGTCAAACTGACACTTTTGTTGCAGACACAGGCTTGCTAATTCATACTGTGTGTGCCACTGCCAGCAACCCAGCACATTCAGTGACTACCTGTGTGTGTGACAGGGAGCTGCACATTGTACTACCCAGTACTGCATATACCCAGTACCTGTTGTGTTTACTTAACCCACCTCATCACTGCATATACCTAGCTTTCTGTTGAGTGAACCCAGCTCACTGCATCTAACTGCCTGTTGTGTTGAGTGAACCCAGCTCACTGCATATAACTACCTTTACTGTTGAGTGAACCCACCTCACTGCATCTAACTACCTGTTGTGTTGAGTGAATCTAGCTCACTGCATCTAACTACCTGTTTTGTTGAGTGAACCCAGCTCACTGCATATAACTACCTTTACTGTTCAGTGAACCCACCTCACTGCATATAACTACCTTTATTGTTCAGTGAACCCACCTCACTGCATATAACTACCTGTTGTGTTGAGTGAACCCACCTCACTGCACCTAACTACCTGTTGTGTTCAGTGAACCCAGCTCACTGCATCTAACTACCTTTACTGTTCAGTGATCCCACCTCACTGCATATAACTACCTGTTGTGTTGAGTGAACCCAGCTCACTGCATCTAACTACCTTTATTGTTCAGTGAACCCAGATCACTGCATCTAACTACCTGTTGTGTTGAGTGAACCCAGCTCACTGCATCTAACTACCTTTATTGTTCAGTGAACCCAGCTCACTGCATCTAACTACCTGTTGTGTTGAGTGAATCCAGCTCACTGCATCTAACTACCTGTTGTGTTCAGTGAACCCACCTCACTGCATCTAACTACCTGTTGTGTGCAGTGAACCCAGCTCACTGCATCTAACTACCTTTACTGTTTAGTGAACCCACCTCACTGCATATTTACTAACTACCTGTTGTGTTCTGTGAACCCACCTCACTGCATCTAACTACCTGTAGTATAATTTACAGAGGCGCCAATAGAATAAAAATAGTACCAATTAAAATTCAATAAAATATGTGGGTGGTAAGGGTGGACTCACACACCCCCCATAAAAATCACAAGTACTAATTTGCATATAATACAAAAAGTGTTAATTTAATGAATACTGTCAATAAAAACAATTTGCGACGCGTTTCGCGGGTCCCAAGCCCGCTTCATCAGGCAAGAAAAAAATATATATATGCAAGCAGGAACAACTGAAATACAAACAAAATACAAAATCCATATGTAGATCAGCCAAAAAGATATAAAATATTCAGCATAGATTAGCCGTCAATCAGCATGAATTTAGCCATTAATGGTGGACATATATATATACATATATTTTTCTATATATGAGAAACAGTTGGAGCATAGTATATCACATTCTTTTGCAATCACTCTAAATATCTGTTATCTTGATATAGTGGTATGTAAACAGGGAAAAAAAGATTTTTTTAGGGCATACCCGAACACTAACTTGCATAGACAGTGATTATTTTGATCCAAAACATATAAACAAACAAATATATAAACCTATAAACTAATATATAAACATATATATAAAAACAGATACATACCCCTTCCCCATATTATCTTGATGTAATATAGTTTTGTTTACCAAACTACGTATAGGGTTGTGAGCACAATCCCTATATGTGTAAAGAAAGGTGGGGTGCATATAAATATATAGACCTTTATAGAGACTCAGGGATATGAGCCCCTGTGTCTGTTATAAAGAGCATAGTGCCCTCAGTAATGTTATAGCACATTGTTTGTTCCATCAGATCATGGGGAACGTATCACTGATGATAGGGGAGGAAAAGGTGGGAAGGGAGGAAAAAACCAGGGGGGGGGGGAGAGCAAGAGGGTCTATAATAATAGGACTTACCAATATCCTTGTGTGGACGAGTGTCATTCGATTCAATACCAATATCCTTGTGTGGACGAGTGTCATAACATTCAATAAAGTGTTCGATAAAGCTTAGTGAATTGAGCCCATAATACCTAAAATTGTTCCGTGGGGACATGATGTCGGAAATTGTAGTGTGGGTGCTGTTTTTATTTGAGGTGCATAGTGGCAGCATGTGCTGTATGACATTCAGAGCCGGATCATTCACATGGCAAACCTAGGCAGCCGCCTAGGGCCTGGAGAGAGTCTAGGGGCCTGGTAGATGCAAGCCCCCACCAAACCTAACTAAATAAGCCAGGTGGCCATCACTGGAGGGCAAAAAGTGTTATCTTGTCTGGGGCCCTATCTTGGTGTGGGTTGGACTGGAGGGTTGCAGCAGAGTTGCAGTAAGTAACTTATACTCAATGGCCTGCGACAGATGCAGGGACCCAGGCGGCACAGGGCCAACAAGTAGGAAGTTCCTCAAAGCTAGGCATCTTCATTTTATCCGCGCATATCACATAGCGTTGTTGCTATCCTGACATCATGAGAGTGAAGACGCGGCAGCCAAGGAGACAGAAACGAGGAGGGGGGGACGTGCAATCACTGGTGACAGGTCTGATTGACTCCACACCATTGAATGCAGCCAGCTCCTCTGTGACTGAATGTGTGTGTCAAGCGGAGGGGCTCAGGGAGATGGTTTGGGACAGTTGGAGAGCTGGGAGGAGTGTGAAGGTCACATGTAAGGCAAGGGGGTTGGGAGGGAAGGTCCGCCACCATTTGTTGGTAGTAATGGGTATTTCGGGCCGGGGGGAGACCAAGGCCCCATTTTTTAATTTGAGCACC
Organism: Hyperolius riggenbachi; assembly: GCF_040937935.1. Taxonomy (NCBI): domain Eukaryota; kingdom Metazoa; phylum Chordata; class Amphibia; order Anura; family Hyperoliidae; genus Hyperolius; species Hyperolius riggenbachi. Next base: position 284,479,325 of record NC_090651.1, read on the forward strand.
CCCCACTTGAGGATCCTCTGCACAGCCCTGTCCCCTTCTGTCCTCGTTTGTCCCCCCCCTTCTATCCCTGGCTCCCCATGTGTGTCGGCTCCCCCTGTGTCTCCTACTCCCCCATGTATAAGAAGCAGTGTAGAGGCAGCGTATCTTAACTAATCCAGAGTTACAGACAACCCAGCAATCTCATGGTGAACCAGGAGTGTGTAAGGGGCTACAAAGGACCAAAAAGCCCTCTTATTAAAATGTTAAACAAAACAAAAGTTTGCCTTCTTAAAACAGAATGTATTTGCGATAATTCAGGTTGGAGCGACATGTCTCCCACGATGCATCACTGCTGATACACAAATCATCCTTTGTTGTCCCTGTAAGCTAATCCTGTAAACTGTCCCTGTGTGTGATGTCACGTACGCGCCCACGTTACTCCAGCAACCACACGGGACGCGTTTATGGACAGAGGATGGAGCCCAGAGCCAGCGGTGGACAGGGACAGGTAATGTAGAGTGCACTGGTGCACTGGTGTCGGGGGGCACATTGAACATTAGGGGGGACAGCATCGGACCGGCGAGGCAGCAGATGTGGTGACACAAGGACAATTCTGAAGTATGAAATTGATCGGGAATCGGCCTGCGGTGTATGGGCAGGCAACAGATCTCTCTCCGATCAGAGAGTGATATGTCTCTACCCATACATCGTCTGCTGTATGGGCACCTTAAAGAGATTCCAAGAACATGTTGTTACCCTTAAAGGAGTCATCAGGCAAATAATAGTAAAGCTGATTTACTTACCTGGGGCTTTCTCCAGCCCCTTGCGGCTGTCTGTCCCACGCTGACAGCTCAGTTCGCAGCCGCTGGCCCGGGGTCCCTGCACGGTGCAGAGGACAACGTTGAGGTCATCCTTACAGCGCCTGCGTGAAGGGCCGCTGTCAATCAAGCCTGCGTTGTCAGCTGCGTACTGTGCAGGCGCCGAACTACTGCGCCCAGATAGTACTTGATGTGTTCACTGTTAACTTTCCTTTGTTTCTCCACCCTTTGTCTCTAAAGGGGCCCATACACTGGTCAGCCATCGATTGATTCTATCGATCAGAATTAGCAGATTTCGATCGATTTGATCTGACAGGATGGAAAATCTAGGTCGATCTGCTGTCAGGCCCGTAGAGTTGCATTGAATCTAATGGTCCAATAATGCATTTAGATCGATTTTTATTAGATTTTATTCTGAAATATATTGGAAATCTGTTCCTAGTGTGTGGCACACATCAGATAGATTCCTGTCAGATTCGACTTGAGAGGCATCTGACAGAAATCTATCTGATGGTCGAATCTGCTGCAAATCTATAAGTGTATGGCCACCTTTAGCCCATGGACTATAGACTATACACAGTGAACATTGCAAAAGAATTTACATTGTCCAATAAACTCATATTCATAGGGTAGGGGCAGGTGGCATTGCTCAAGAGGGCCTAGTTCTGAGGGCCCCATAATTCCTAGCTACGCCACTGGTTTCTATCCTACTACTTCTAAAAATGACTTTTAGATATCCCACAAAACTTAAAAAAAGTTAATTTATTGTCTCAGCTCAATGAAACAGTATGTACCTTATCTTTGAGTGCTAAAATATATGAACTATTTACTATTATTTATTACCTATTTATCTATCCCCTACTCTCAGAAGCTCAGTTCTCTGCCAGTAAAGGTTTAATTCCTTATCAGTGTAGGAGGCTATAGTCTAAATGGGTCGCAACTGGAGAAAAATTGTCAGTTGCATAGTTAAATATTAAAAGAAAAGCAACACAGCATATTTATTTGTGTGATTGGTACTGTACATATACAGTGGCTTGCTAAAGTATTCGGCCCCCTTGAAGTTTTCCACATTTTGTCACATTACTGCCACAAACATGAATTAATCTTATCGGAATTTCATGTCAATGACCAATACAAAGTGTTGTACACGTGAGAAGTGGAAAGAAAATCCTACATGATTCCAAACATTTTTTACAAATAAATAACTGCAAAGTGGGGTGTGCGTAATTATTCAGCCCCCTTTGGTCTGAGTGCAGTCAGTTGCCAATAGACATTGCATGATGAGTGCTAATGACTAGAGTGCACCTGTGTGTAATCTAATAACAGTACAAATACAGCTGCTCTGTGAGGGCCTCAGAGGTTGTCTAAGAGAATATTGGGAGCAACAACACCGTGAAGTCCAAAGAACACACAAGACAGGTCAGGGATCAAGTTATTGAGAAATTTAAAGCAGGCTTAGGCTACAAAAAGATTTCCAAAGCCTTGAACATCCCACGGAGCACTGTTCAAGCGATCATTCAAAAATGGAAGGAGTATGGCACAACTGTAAACCTACCAAGACAAGGCCGTCCACCTAAACTCACAGGCCAAACAAGGAGAGCGCTAATCAGAAATGCAGTCAAGAGGCCCATGGTGACTCTGGACAAACTGCAGAGATCTACAGCTCAGGTGGGGGAATCTGTCCATAGGACAACTATTAGTCATGCACTGCACAAAGTTGGCTCTTATGGAAGAGTGACAAGAAGAAAGCCATTGTTAACAGAAAAGCATAAGAAGTCCCGTTTGCAGTTTGCCACAAGCCATGTGGGGGACACAGCAAACATGTGGAAGAAGGTGCTCTGGTCGGATGAGACCAAAATGGAACTTTTTGGCCAAAATGCAAAACCCTATGTGTGGCAGAAAACTAACACTGCACATCACTCAGAACACACCATCCCCACTGTCAAATATAGTGATGGCAGCATCATGCTCGGGGGGTGCATGTCTTCAGCAGGGACAGGGAAGCTGCTCAGAGTTGATAGGAAGATGGATGGAGACAAATACAGGGCAATCTTGGAAGAAAACCTCTTAGAGTCTACAAAAGACTTGAGAATGGGGCGGAGGTTCACCTTCCAGCAGGACAACGACCCTAAACATAAAGCCAGGGCAACAATGGAATGGTTTAAAAAAACATATCCATGTGTTAGAATGGCCCAGTAAAAGTCCTGATCTAAATCCAATCGAGAATCTGTGGCAAGATCTGAAAACTGCTGTTCACAAACGCTGTCCATCTAATCTGACTGAGGTAGAGCTGTTTTGCAAAGAAGAATGGGCAAGGATTTCAGTCTCTAGATGTGCAAAGCTGGTAGAGACATACCCTAAAAGACTGGCAGCTGTAATTGCAGCAAAAGGTGGTTCTACAAAGTATTGACTCAGGGGGCTGAATAATTACGCACACCCCACTTTGAAGTTATTGATTTGTAAAAATGTTTGGAATCATGTATGATTTTTGTTCCACTTCTCACGTGTACACCACTTTGTGTTGGTCTTTCACGTGGAATTCCAATAAAATTGATTCATGTTTGTGGCAGTAATGTGACAAAATGTGGAAAAATTCAAGGGGGCCAAATACTTTTGCAAGCCACTGTACATGTCTATATCATCATGTGACATGTCTCTTAAGCTTCCCTTTAAATATGCATCCTATCAAAAGAAAAGTACTGGGCAAGTTCATCAAATTACACAGTTGGGAATGTTCTGTGGTGCTAATAATTTGAAAAGTGCTTTATTCAATTTGAAATAAATAGCATTAAATTAATGTACAAAGCTGCAACACATGCTGCTGCTTTGTGCTGGGAAATTCTCTTATGAATTTTGCAATCAACAGTTTTTCAATAACCGTCTTCTGTGCCTTATACAGTACAAGGCATTTGGCAGATCTAGAAGTTTTTATTAAAAAATGATTGTCTTTTTTGTTATATTACATTATTTAATATAACTTTGTAATGGGGATTACAATTAGAAATCATATTACTAGGTGATTTGAATGACCTCTTGGAGTCTACACCCAAAAGGTTTGCAAGTGCCAGCATGGTGGAAATTTCTTATAAATGACTAAAGATGATACATGCCCTCCCATAGACTGGCTATTTTCGGGGGCCACAGGCAACCCACTATTTCTGGGATTACCTGGAGGTGGGAAGGTACCTCACATATGGTGGTCATATTGGTGAAAAGTTGTGTGTTAGGACCTACCAGTGGATCTACATGATTTGGGGGAAAATGCTACTTACTGGCCTTACTGGGAAGGAGAATCCCAAATATATCATACTCAGAGTTTAGGTTAGTTAACTATCTTTTTATTGCAGTTAGACAAGAGATTGCAGACAGTATCTTGGAAAACAACATCCATAGCTTTTACTAAAGTTAGGGCTTGTGTGGGGCAAATTAAATTTTTTAAGACACTTAGAGCAAAAACAACTGACTCCTAAATTTGAGAAAATATAGTCGCCACTTATGACCACCTATTTTGGCTTGGATGAAAGTTGGGGACCAAGCCCTAGCGTGAATATTTAACCTGAAGATATCACGCCTTGGAATAATTGATACTTCTTGTTCCTTTCTCACCCTGCATAGGCCTGGAGACTCTGGCCAAGTCAGCTATGACTAGGATATGGTAATTATATCATAGTTATGTCCTGTGTAGGAAACAATACATTTTTCTTCACGTTTTTAGAAATAGGAATATATTAGAAAGGTTCACAGTGTTTACTGGGTACCAGGGACTTTGCCAGGATTCTGGATGATCTGGGGCAGCCCTGCAATGTTGGTGGGCCTAGCATGCTGCAGCAAAAAGTGGGAGAGACCATAAAGGGTCAGGGGCGGAGCCAAAAGTGCTTGAGACATTGCATTTGTGTTAAGTCAGTGGGGCAGCTCAGCACACTAAATAGACTTGTTCCCTCACAATATAGTTAGACATGTCCCTCCAAAACAAATAATTCAGCAGTAGGGATGGCAATGCTTAGGAGAACTCATGGAGAAGCATGTAATCAATTTGTGATCAGTTTGATCAGCTTATAGATTTGCAAGGCTCTGATTTACTGGTCATAATCATGCATTAAACCAAGAAGTCATCACAGTAAATCACAATCTTACAATTCTACCAGCTGATCAAGCGGATCACAAACTGATCAAATGCTTCTCCATGAGTTCTCCTAAGTATTGCCATCCCTATAGCAGTGTGTGCACTAATTAACATAAAATAACATATTAAAGGAATACTATCGATGTATGCATTTATTTTTAAATGCTGTATGTTGTAGCACACATTAGGACAAGTACTAGGAGCAATTTGATTCCTCACACAGCTGTTCCTCTCAGCTGTAAAATCCTCCGTCAGTTTTGGCGTCAGTGTTGGATACAAAATGTATCTAATACTGAGGCTCCCAGAGGGCTAGACCATGTCTCTGCACAGGGGAGTTGCTATCAACTCCTCAGTTTATAGTTTAATTATCACCCTGCTGAAAGAATCTTGTTGATATGGTGGTAAGGGGTTAAAGATTCTAGCAATGTGTGTTTATTATCTTTGCTTCTGTTGACTGATAAAGATACTAATAATGCTAATTGTAGACAGTGGTCTGCCCCTCTCAGCAGCTTGTAAAGTGGATGCAGCCTGGGGTGAATCACCACAAGCAGGCAGCCAAGCAACCAGTCTGAGTGTAAACACAGACTAGTGTTATAGCTAGTTATATTCCAGCAATATTACAGCTCATTTAGTTACCTGTTACCACCTCAGATCAGCCTATTTCTCCTCATGTCTCCTGCATGCTGTGAGTGACACAGTGAAATATATTTGTGAGCTGTGTGACAGAGTAACCAAGCAACTCAGTGTGACCCAAACTAATATGAGCTGTGTGAGAAATGAATTTTTAAGCAGAAACAGAGGAAGAGAGACCTAGGTGAATAAATAAAGTGCCCCTAGCACTAGTGGTAATGTGTACACTAATATAGAGTATTAAAAAAAAAAAGTCGTTTCAATCGATATTATTCCTTTAACCATTTCACAACTGAGGGGTTTTACCCCTGAAACACCAGCGCGATTTTTCCCTTTCAGCGCTGCTTCCATTACTGTACTGATGTACTATGATTGGTTATTGGGGACTGGAGAGTCCCCATAACCAATCATTGTACTGCAGAGCCGGGGTGTGTGCGCGCGCGCGGGTCGCGGGGGCGCGCGATCGCGGGCTGCAAGTTTGTTTACCTTGCATTGTTTTGAATGAAGACGGCATTTGATTGAAGCCGTCTTCATTCTACTCGCAATCGGCGAGGCTAATTGGATTTAGGAACGCTTGTTCCTAACATCCAATTAGTAACCTGCTGTGCTGGCTGGCTGGAGTGTGCGCGAGAGTTCCCCGCCCACTCCCAGCCAGTAAACAAACAAGTGCGCCTTTCTCCGTCCCTGGGGGTGAAGCGGTGCGCAGAGGGACGGAGAAATTTAGCACTGGGGGGTGAAGTGGTTAAGGCCGGGTTGCTCAATAGGTCGATCGTGATCTACCGGTAGATCAAGACCGCCTATTTGGTAGATCGCGGCCGTATGGCCAGGTTCCATTGGCCAATTGGTAGTCAGGGAGAAGAGAGGCGACACGGTGGAAGAGAGGCCGGGGCGGTTCTGCCATGACGCGACGTCATGGCTGGGAGTGGCGCCGGGCACAACATATACACGCACGCACTCACTCACGCTGCCCACCGGAGCGCTCCCTCAGCTGCTGACATGCTTATTTGCAGCTGGAAGAGGGCAGACTAGGACGAGCCCCAGACACTGCCGCTGGAGCTGGGGGGAGTTGATTATATTAATGGCACCTGGGCACCTATCCCTAGCTACCTATACTGGAGGCATCTATACCCAGCTACCTATAATAGAAGGTGCGTATACCTAGCGAAGGCACCTATGCCTAGCTACCTATACTAAAGGCACCTATACCCAGCTACCTATACTGGAGGCACCTATGCCTGGCTACCTATACTGGAGGCATTTGCACCTGGGGGCTGTTCATGACAACGGGGGGAGGGAGGAATCCTGCAACATTTAAAATGTTGGTAGATCTCCTAGACTCGGCTAGTTTTAAAGTAGCTCGCAAGCAGAGAAAGTGTGGGCACCCCTGTATTAAGGCAAGGTTTCCTCCCCAAACACAGTTAGGCAAAGTGTCCTACCAAATAATTATGCAGCAGTTCACCAGAAAAAACTAGATACAGTCTGCTCCGGATCATAATTAGGTAGAGATCTTCCCTATAATCATAATTAAGCAGAGATTCCATTACCTGGAGACCACATCCCTGGTGTCAATGGACACCTGTAAATCAAAACACAGTTCTAATCTTTCAGGTCCCTCTTATCCTGCACCTGTATTCTCGTGACAGTCAGTCTTCACTACCAGCGAATCTCCCATGCAGAAATAAGCAAACCATATGTAAAGTCTGGAGCTCTAAACCTGAAAAGATACTCCATGTGCGTTCTGATAATATTAAACTCCACTGGATTGCAGAAGTGCTGAAAAGTGGAAAGTATAGTGCCTTGTTCCTTTAAGCACCAATGGATGCCAGTGATTCAGTAATATGATGGTACCAGCCTTAAAGGGATATACACCATATATGGGGGGAAGACGATGGCCATGTTTGTTATGTGGGTGACCATAAAAGACACATTAGTTACATGGAGGAACACAGCAGACACTAAGATGGAGAATAAATGTCCCTGCTCTTCCCTGGGCTTGACTAGTGGACCAGGATAACATAATACAGACATGGGATTATGCATAAGCATGCCTTATGTCAGTGCTTGAACATGTTTTGATGATGTTCGACTTTGATTGCAACCAGAGGAATGATGTTTGCATTGAAGCTCACAACAACTCAAAGTGAATGATGTCTACGTCAAAACATAGTTCCCTCCATTACAGTATGTCCAGTTATTGTGTCTTCCATTATAGTGCAGCCAGTTATAGTGTTCTTTATTATAGAGTCCTCCGTTACAGGGCTCCAAACGACGGTGATTACATTACAGTGCAGTGCTGCGACCTAGAACCCCTCTACAGGGATCAACATATGGAGTGTGCTAAAGAATTAAGATACTTTCTAGTGTTTTGAGCAGGGCCGGTTCAAGTAACAATTGGGCCCTAGGGCAAAATTAGCCTGGGGGCACCCCCAACCACAAAGTGTCAATAGGGGCCCTTTGTTGCAGCCAAATTTTCCTCCTGGGCCCCTGAGCTGGCTGCTGACCCTCCCCCAATCACCTCCCAACTTAACTGTGCTTCTTAGGACCTCTGCAGAGTCTTTGGCAGTGTAGGATCTCCCCTGCCCACCAGCACAGATGAGACGCTACTCTGCCAAAGACTTTGCAGAGTCCCTGGGGAGCAACAGTTAAGATGGGGGATGGACACCCTGGGGGACCCTACAGGCTCTGGGGCAATTGCCCATTTTTTTCTATGGTAGCTCCGGCCCTGGTTTTGAGCCTGTTCTCCCCACCCTGCTTCCACTGTGTTCCTGTCCGTGTCCCTAAGATGAGGAGGGAAGGGGAGGGTGATAGGAGCGAACATCACAGCAAGCCTGCCTCTTCCTGTCTAAAAAACAGATGTCAGTCAAAAGTAAATTTTTTCAAGGAGTGATTATGGTGGTCAGGGGGGATAAGGAGAGGAACAGACAATGCATAGAGGTATGTGGATGCAGCATGAACATACCTCTGTGCTTACCTTAGGTAGCTATGCTTCAGGTTATGTATACTTTAATTATGCTCTTATTTGCTACTAACATCCTGTTTCTTTTCTTAGATCAGGCCAGGATGCTTGAAATCAGCACAGTGAAGCTTTGTTTCATATTTGCTTCAGTGTGTTCAACCTGTTTCCCCATTGGGGTGTGGAGCTGTAGAGTCACCTATGACCTATGCTTCACTCCCCCCCTGTCGTTGTGCTCCCAAGTCGCACACTTTTGGCCTGGCATAATAATGCACTTGGACGCAATACGAAATAAGGTAGGTCCTATCCTTTGGGAGGTGGGTGCGGACGGCCCTCCCTGGCGGTGGCAGCGCTTGGGGGGGCCGCCCCGCACTTCTTCAAGGGAGGCGGCTGCAGAGTCTCTTAGCAGTGAGAGTGCTTGGAGTGCCCTGTTGGCCCCCTTTTCCTGGGATCCTGGGGGGGGGGGCCTCCACGTGGCGATCCTGGATAAGTGCTACTTGCTGCTCAAACTAATTCCCCGCAGGGCAAAAGTTTTGAGGTGAGTTAGTTGGCAAAACCCTGCATATCCTGGCATGCAAAAGCGAATGCAGATTTGCTTGAGCAGTGTCTCATGAATAAGCTAATTAGGCCTTATCTGCAAAGCCAGGTATATAGGGGTTCACTTGGTGTTTGATGCACACACCCTTTTTGCAATACGTTCATATTTGCTTCAGTAAACCAGCAGGGCTGTTTATTTGGTTTCTAAAATAAAATTCCAGTGTGTGGCCAGATTTATAGTTTGTTGAGAATTATTACATTTTACCTGTAGCTTATAACACGTACTTTTGCTGTGAGTTGTTTTGAAAAACAAACACATAGATGATATTTCAATAAATATTGCACTGATGCGCTATGATGTATGTTCTGCACTGTTTACCCTGAAGCTTATTGTGTGCTAGGAGACGTGAAAACAATTCACACGCTCTAACCAATTGTACTGATAAAAAGAATGAGATGTCAAAACCAATTAAGAAACCTAGCATAAAGTTATTCTTAGAATGTGATACCATTTCTCAGCAACTGAGTAGTGAAGCAAGTCTCTTAGGGCTCTTATTCACTTAGAAATCCACTTGCAATTGTGCTGCGATGCAATTGTGTTCCTTCCTAATTTCCACTATTGCAGCTGAGCTCCTATACAAGGTATAGGAGCTCAATTAAAAGGAAAATGCAGCAGGACGAGTATTGCGCTCGGGAGAAAATTGCACTACAAATAAATCGCACTATTGGAAATGTTTGCCTTGGTCTCCATTAGTTTTAACTGTACCTGGTATTTTGCAATCCTCCAGTGGTCGGAATCAGATTGCAAAACTCTGGAATTGAAAATGGGCACAATGGCTTGGTTCCCACTGGGGTGTTACACTGCACATCCTGTAAATACAGGATCCCAACACAATGGAGGGGAAAAGTTGCATTGCCAATACTGCCTGCAATGCGATGCATACGGTACGTTACATAAAAAGTATGTTACACCTTAAAGGACAACTGAAGCGAGAGAGATATGAAGGCTGCCATATTAATTTCCTTTTAAGCAATACTAGTTGCCTGGTTATCCTGCTGATCCATTGTCTCGAATACTTTTAGCCATACACCCTGATCAAGCATGCAGCAGATCAGGTGTTTCTGACATTACGGTCAGTTCTGACATGATTATTTGCATGCTTGTTTCTGCTGTTATTCAGGCACTACTGCAGCCAAAAAGATTAGCAGGACAGCAAGGTATTGTTTAAAAGGAAATAAATATGGCAGCCTCCATATTCTTCTCACTTTAGTTGTTCTTTAATAGTAAATGCAAAATGCTGCCCGATAATGCACAGCATGCGTCAATTTATTCTGGCGGAATCCGAAGCACTGCACGACACAGCTAGCAAGGTAATGTGAATGTATCATTATAATATAATCACATCACGTTTGCTATACAATTACGGTATTTTTTGGACTATAAGACTCACTTTTTCTCCCTCAAAAGTGGGGAATAAAAGTCACTGCATCTTATAGTCCAAATGCAGGGAGTTCCTGACTTGTGAACTTCTGCTAATACGAACCTACAATGTCTAGGGACTCCCTGTACTGTGCCCATGCAGAGGAGGACACAGGGGGGCAAACGGAGGACACAGGGGGACACAAAGGGCCACAGAGGAGGACACAAGGGGGCATAGAAGAGGACACATGGAGGACAGAGGAGGACACAGGAAAACACAAGGGAGACAGAGGAGGACACACCGGGAGACACAGGAGGGTACAAGGGGGCATTAGGTACAAAGGGGGCAAAATCCACAAGATGCCTCTTCATGCCCCTTCACCATGGATGCACCTGGTTTAGTATATATTTTTCCCCTGGTTTTGTCCACTGAACCTAGGTGCGTCTTATGGTCAGGATCGTCTTATAGTCCGAAAAATATGGTATATTGTTTGATAACATGCCAGAGTGAAAACAGCCTTACAGGTTTATCCAGCAAGAGAAAAAGCAAAAGATTACTCAGCAGGAGAAAACAGCAAAGCCTAGTAAAGTGCATAGTAACACATATATCCTACGGTTAGGTTTCTATGGCTTGGATGCAGTCCTAAGGCCAGGTAGACAAAAAGATGGTTGAGTACCCTATTCTTTACTTGAGTAGAAAACTGCTCACCAGAGGGATTGCCTATGCTACTGCTCACCAGAGGGATTGCCTATGCTACTGCTCACCAGAGGGATTGCCTATGCTACTGCTCACCAGAGGGATTGCCTATGCTACTGCTCACCAGAGGGATTGCATATGCCACCACCGAGAAATAATGCCTTGTGATCGTGTGGAGCCAATACCCTGAGATTCTTTTCACACTGTTTGCAATTGCTGTCAATTATAACTGAATGGATAACTGGCATGCAGCCCAGTGTCCATGTTTCCTTATGGGTCAGTTCACATTGTATGCATTTTAACTGAAAGCTTTTCACAATGCACTGCTATGGAACCACGGATCAGTTAAAACGCATCCGTTTTTCAGTGGTCAGAGTAAATAGGCCCTGAAGCTTGTTGCTCCAGCAGAATGACTTGAGGACCTAGCATGAGGCGGTTCTTCTCATCACAGTAAGATGATCATATCGCAACACAACTTGAAGAGTGTGAAAGGACATCATGTAATCAAAAACATGACTGTGTGCACTTGCTTCCCCTAATGAAAGCCTTAGAACATCCACAGACATCATATTCCATCAGTGAAAGCTTAGAGTTTAGCCAGCTGCTTGAGTGAGGTCAAATTGCACTCTCTCCACCTGCAGCCTTTTAAATCTAAGCTATTTTTTTTAGGTATAATTGCTAAATAGTTTTACATGAGTTGCAAATACACTCAGATCATCTGTACTCCAAATCCCTCAGGCTTGGCAAACACTGACTGACTGAGGTCAGATTAGGCATATGATATAGCAATATTCTAATAACTGTGTGAAAAACATACAAGAACATGAATTACACTGAAGCCTGGTTCACATTTGCAAACCAGAAAATGCGATACTGCAAAGCAAATTTCCAAGTGACTTTGAAGGAATGTACGTTTTTGGACATTCTTTAAAACATGCTATTTGCAGTGCAATTGTGGTATTATTAAAATCGCAACGCTGCAATGGGAACCCACTGATAGATTTCCCCTGTAGTAGCACTTTGCTGAAGTGTGAAGCAGCCATAAATCAATATAAGGCTACGTTCACACTGGGGCAAAAGCAGGATGGCAAAGCAATGGAAGGGAAAACTCGCATCATGTGTCTCCAGCAGGGGTTCTAATACTACAGCATATTGTCCGAACACCATGTAGGTAGTTCTTTAGCTTTAATTTTGGGAAATTGTCATCTCACACCTCTGGATGTGTCACCACATTCATACTCTCACTCTGCAGGTCAGGTTGTTACATGCATGTCTGCGTGTGCAGCTGTCCGCAAAGAGACGCCTCCTGTATACTTCCTCTAGTCTACCGGGAGCTCCACCTGGGATTGGGAGTGAATGGTCGGCACTTCAGATATAGGATACAACTTAATCTTTATTGCTGCATATAAAACATTGGGAAAGATTATGTTATATCCTATGTCTGAAATGCTGACCATTCATTCTGATCTCATATTGGTTGTCTTGTAACTAATGGTCCGAGCACCCAGGAACCATTGGGCCATACCCTATGTGATGTATCATTTCCCTCCCACCACCCAGATTAGTCCCCACCTGGGATAGATGCCACATAAAGCTGGTAGGTAGGTCCTATTGAGGCTCCCCTCCTGCTTACACGTTTTGCGCACACAGTGCACTGTCAGGACGATTACTTACAGAAAACGAAACTTATTTATCTCTAAGGCCCCCTGCGATTACAATTTTTAATAGTTTTTTACATGCGATTCCGATTTTAATCGTTACTGCATGCTGCATTTTTCTGTTGATATGATTCAGGGAAAATCGGAATCGCAAATCGGATGTGCAGTGTACAGGGAGCCTAAAGAGGGATTTCACACTCAATTCTATTTGTGTTGAACTGGAAGTTTACCTATAAAACAGAGACTTTGGCTATCATTCATAAAGCATTCCCGCATGCGGAAATGCTAAAAACAGCCGACTTTACCGAGCACTGAGCAAAATGTGTATTCATAAAGGCTGTTTCCGCATGTGAAGCTGACTTTTCCGAGCAGAGCAATAAATCACCGTGGTGATTCTATGCGAAATGTAACAAAATGTCAATTCATAAAAACTAATGCAGGCGGTATGCGGACGGGGATTACCGCTCCCCTGGACGTAGCGATAAGCATGCGGAGTACATGTAAGTGAATGGGACAGACCTCCCAAGCAGCAGCAGAGAGAATACCGTATGGAGGGACTCGGCCAGCTTCTCTTGTTTCCGCATGCCTACCGACAGCCTAACGCCAGCCTACAGCAGGATATCTCCGCACTCCTATCGCAACAGGCAACTTTTTTATGAATGACCACCCAGAAGGCTGAAATACCGACAGCTGTATTTTCCCGCACAGATTATAGTTACCGACATCACTTTTATGAATGATAGCCTTTGTGCTCAAATGTGTTAAACTGGGTGCCTACTTTAACCAAACTAACTAATGAACTAAATTACGTCTAAGAAGGGATTCTGTGGTCATTTCTATCTGTATAGAACTGAGAGTTTACTAAATTACTCCTAAAGAGGGATGGATGTGTGCTTTGTTCCATTGTTTATATTGAACTTAAAGGGGAACTTCAGCCTAAACAAACATACAGTCATCAAGTTACATTAGTTATGTTAATTAGAATAGATAGGTAATATAATCTCTTACCCACCCTGTTTTAAAAGAACAGGCAAATGTTTGTGATTCATGGGGGCTGCCATCTTTGTCATGGGGGCAGCCATCTTTTTGGTTGAAAGGAGGTGACAAGGAGCACAGTTCCAACTGTCCTGTGTCCTGATTACCCCTCCCAGCTGCACACACTAGGCTTCAAATGTCAAATTCAAAATGTAAAAAAAAAAAAAAATTGCACCAAAACAGCAGAACGAGAACAACAACATCAGAAATCCCATCATGCTTTGCACAGCATCAGGGGAAAAAAGCCCGGGCAGTTTTCTTCTGTGCAGCTAAAAATGAGGCTTGTATAAGAGAAACAAAGTTCTGATGCTGTGAAACTGTTAAAGAAACACCAAGCCTTTTCAGTGCTGCTGAGTCGATTTTTAGTCCGGAGGTTCACTTTAATTACCGGTATATATGTTCTGGATGTATAGCCCGCCTCATTGTCTTTCTGTATATGTCTGGATCTGTGTTAAAGTGGTGATATGTAAATACCTTCTGTTTTAAGAATACATTTTTGTCTATGTGCTAGTCCTTATTCAGTTCACTTAGTGTTCCACTCCTGATAGTGAAGGTCCTTCACTTGGCTATCCACTTCTGGAAGTCTTCTGAACTATTAATGTCTTCTTTTTATTCAGCAGGTAGTATATTTATTGCTAACTGCACCAACGGAGTTCCCAGCCTCTAGTTGTATTTCTGATCTACTTGTTGCACTGTCATGGCCCTTTTACCCCTTTCCAAAGGAACGGACTACTGAATCAGTTCAGGACTCAGTTGAGATATCCTGCCCTGCAATTCCACACAGCTGTCATTTGTGCACACTGAATAATATTATCAACACACGTAGGGTGTACAAGACAGTTCAGGATTGCCAGGCTGGCAGCGGCCGGCACTCAAGTCAGCTATCAAGTCAGGTGAGCTATCAGTTAAGGTGAGGAGGAGGCCTCCCCTTAAATGCATATACTGTATAGGTTTTGTTTAGACCAACTAATAATTCTCCAGGAGAGCTTCTATTCTTTACAAAATGAAACCTTATCAGTTTACCTCAACTCCTAAACTGCCCTTCTGTTGATACCTGCTGGAGGAACATTTTTTTTTTTTACGATTAGTATAATTACTAATCAGACTTTACCATAAATATCAGACCTTGCAGGACAGTTTTACCCCCCAAAATGTCACTAGGACCATTCTTAATAAATTAAAATCCCCCTTCATTGCTGATGTAATCTGTATGGCTGGAAGCCGCACGTTATCCATGCGTTGCCGTGGGTACAGCAAAGTCAATCTGTATGTTTCACTTTTACTGTTAATGTGCAGTTTTAGCAGTAACGTAACATAACGCCTTTGTTGATTTTAATAAAGAGTCTTGTGTGGAGACCCATCGGAGGAGCGTGGATTACTGCATATCATTTATTACACGCTGAAAATCACGAAAAGGGAGGAAGATCTGTTTTGATCCCAGTGGTAAAGGCACATCCCCCTGGAGTGCAGCACGAGGTGGAAACTGCACAGTGTTTAGACAGTGCTGAGCACTATGTACGCTCTCTTTATTTGTTTTTATTATAGGGTGTCATATCTCTGCTGAAGATTAGGACTACGTATGCGCAGCAAGTGACTTTTGGATTTGTGTTGATTGATTGGAGTAGGGCGACTCTGAAACTAGGTGCGATCCCCTATTGTGCATTATTTATTTGTGGAGCGCAGTATTTTCAAATCATATTGTAAATATTTCCTTTTAAACAATAACAGTTGCCTGGCAGTCCTGCTGATCTCTCTGGAACCATTATTGTCTGAATCACAAACTTGAACAAGCATGCAACTTATCCAGTTAGACTTCAGTCAG
Organism: Hyperolius riggenbachi; assembly: GCF_040937935.1. Classification (NCBI taxonomy): domain Eukaryota; kingdom Metazoa; phylum Chordata; class Amphibia; order Anura; family Hyperoliidae; genus Hyperolius; species Hyperolius riggenbachi. Next base: position 284,494,997 of record NC_090651.1, read on the forward strand.
AACACCTCATCTGCATGCTTGTTCGGGGTTTATGGCTAAAAGTATTGGAGACAGAGGATCAGCAGGACTGCCAGGCAATATGCATTGTTTTAAAAGGAAATAGATATGTCAGTCTCTATATCACATTCATCTTGGGTACCCTTTAAGATGTGTAAAAATGAGAGGACCTTTGGACACACTTCTGGATGATCAGTTTCCTGAAAGTAAAATACAGACCAACATACATGCACGTACTCAGTGGATAAGGAAAGAAAAAAAGAGCTGGCACACGATCTTGGTTCAAAGCACAGTGGTCTGCCTATGGAGCTTGTAGTGTGCACCACCAATTGAGAGTAATGCCCATACAGTAGAAAAACATTGCTGGGCACCAAAAAAAAGTGTTTCAAAATGTATTGACAGACCACTCACAGAGAGATTACAGGCAGATGGAGTAAGATGGCCAAACAGCTGGTTTACAGGGTTACCCGCTTCCTCAAAGACCAAAGGATACATGCATGTACTGCGGTTCTGGCACTCAATCATGTGGCGAAAAGTAGATGACGGATGGAAGGACTGATCGAGATGAGAGGTCAAGGCAGGTGAAAGACTAAGATTAGTCATGTAACAGGTAGAGGTTGGGCACTTTTATGCAGAGAGAGGGGCTTGTAAGTAATCCGGAAAAGTTGGGACGCCTGTAGAAATTGGTAGTAACAACTTTCAAGACTTGATTTATCTCCATTGCTGCACAACAGCTGTTTCTGGTTTTCTGCAATAGCCAATTTGTATAATTCTGAAATGTATATTATTTTCCAGTTTTGGGATCTCTTTTCATTCCTCTGGCATGCACCACTTACCTTTGTACAATCTCAAGCTGTTCATTGGACTTGAACTGCTTGAATTTCAATAAAAAACAAACAAAAAACAAAACAAAAAAAAACCATACACTTCCATGCATGCCCATAAGGATAGTGGATTCGATGATGGACTCTTAATACAAAGGAAGAATGAATATTACCGGAAGGATCCCATGAGTTTTTCTCTGGGACATAGCCAGGAAGTTAATTTCTCAATAGCAATACATTTTAGACCCAGTTTCTTAGCTTGACAGTGTCTCTAGAGGATGGTGGTGGATAAGCAGACCAGATAACCTGGACTAAAACTGGGTGCTTTTTGTCAGTGTCTGTTGTAGTGGGTGGCCATTTGTTGCGCCTGCTTGAGTAATAACTGCAATTTATGTTTGTTGTTTTTTTTTTAATTATTAGTCTGTGCTAAACAGTAGGCAACAGATGTTTGGAGGAGATTAGGCAAGGCTAAAGTCTGAAAACTGCCATACTTGGCATAGATGGAGACTAATAGAATGTGGCGTAGCTAGAGATCATGGGGCCCCATAGCAAAACTTTCATGGGCCCCTCAGATGTAGGCACTCTTAAGCAATATCACCTGCCCCTATCCTATGGATAAAAGTTAATTGGTCAATTACATTCTGCACTGCACATAGTTCATGGGCACAGAGACAAAATCAGAGAGTGGAGAAATGCAAGAAAGTTAGTGGTGATAATGAAGTACCTCCTGGGACCCTTATGCTCCAGGGCCCTATAGCAGCTGCTATGGTTATTGCTACGCCCCTGCTACTAGAGGAATGCAGGGAATTGCTGTAGGCAGACCCTGCTATTAAAAGAAACAATGCCCAGCCTTCTTGGGGTGCAGAAATGAAGCATCTCTAGTATTGCTTTAGGTTTTGATTAGTGCCCGTGCACAAAGCGTTACATGTGGGCTTTTTCATGCATGCCCATAATGCATGCAGGCCTGGATGGAGCATCTGGGAAGACTGCAGTCACTGGAGGGGTTACAGTCATTGTCAGGTTCCTGGGAGTACTTGAAAGATAAGCTCACAAATAGAGATGTCGCGAACGGTTCACCTGCGAACGGTTCCAGGCGAACTTTGGGGGTTCGCATGCAGGCGAACTTTTGCGGAAGTTCGATTCGCCCCATAATGCTCTATTGAGCAAAACTTTGACCCTCCATATCACTGTCAGCAGACACATTATTGCCAAACACACTGCTCTCCCTCCTCCAAGCAAGGTCCCTATACCATTTGACTCAGTTGTCTGCCTACACTAATTAGTTATGGGACAGCTGCTACACACTATGCTAGGGAGATTTTATTAGCCCTCCTCCCCTTCTACCTATTCCCTCCTTGCTCCTACCGGAGGGAGGAGGGTCTCATCTCATCAGTAAGCTAGCATCTATTCAGTAGGAGACCTTAGGCAAGTCTTCCTAACACTGCTACTGCCTATAGAGCATGCCCTAGTGGCTGCAGCTCGGGTGCTTTGAGTCCGCCAGGAGAAAAGTGTGATATAAATGTTATTTGTCTTGTCTACTTTTTCTCTTGTATTGAGCATAAATGGTAAATTTTAGGCCAGCTTCAGTTACTACTGTTGTGGTACAGTGGTTAGGGTGCATGCCCACCACACAGTGAGACCCAGGTTCAAATCCCAGCCAATGTGAGTTGGCTTTTATGCTACAAATCCTTAAAGGGAACCTAAACGGAGAAGGATATGGATTTTTCATTTTAAAATAATACCAGTTGCCTGAATCGCCTGCTGATCCTGTGTCTCTAATACCTTTAGCCACAGCCCCTGAACAAGCATGCAGATCAGGTGCTCTGACTGAAGTCAGACTGGATTAGCTGCATGCTTGTTTCAGGGTGTGATTCAACCACTATTGCAGTCACAAAGATCAGCTGGACTGCCAGGCAACTGGTATTGTTTACAGGAAACATCCATATCACTCTCAGTTAAGGTTCCCTTTAAGCAAACTAATGTTTCTATTGCATTGAGCATAAATGGTAAATTTTAGGCCAGCTTCAGTTACTACTGTAGTGGTACAGTGGTTAGGGTGACTTGCCCACCACACAGTGAGATCTGGGTTCGATTCCCAGCCATGGTATGATGTAAACTGGTTTTTGAAATAGTATAATTCCCTGGCAGATGAGACCCTCCTCCCTCCGGTAGGAGGGAATAGGTAGAAGGGGAGGAGGGAGGAGGGGACCCACAAGAGGCTAATTAAAATCTCCCTAGCAGAGTGTGTAGCAGCTGTCCCATAACTAATTAGTGTAGGCAGACAACTGAGTCAAATGGTATAAGGACCTTGCTTGGAGGAGGGAGGGAGGGTCCTCCAGCAGTGATGTGTATTTCACTCAATCAGGTGTGCCTTCAGGTATTAGAGCTCTTGAAACATGTTTTCTATCATTTTTCCAGCCGGTAGAATTTTTTAAAATTTTCAAAGTTCGCCTCCCCATTGAAGTCTATTGCGGTTCGCAAACTTTTTCGCGAACCGAACCTTTCGCGGAGGTTCGCGAACAGGGTTCGCGAACCTAAAATCGGAGGTTCGCGACATCTCTACTCACAAACAGAGCTAATACAGGTAGATGTGGTCAATGTAGCCACATTCCACACACTCTTATATCCACACATGCAGGAGGACCAACCAATATTTGCCAATATATCCACTCAGTAAGCGACCAAATAATGGCCTTTTCTTTGTTGTTTCCAATCATATTACAGTATGGATATACAGTGCATCTGGAAAATATTCACAGCACATCACTTTTTCAACATTTTGTTATGTTACAGCCTTATACCAAAATGGATTAAATTAATATTTTCCTCGGAATTTCGCACACAGCGTCTGTTGTGTTGGTAAACGCCCCCTGCTGTGATGACATGCCGTCACATCATCACAGGGGGCACGATTACCAAGCAAATGGACGCCTGGGACAGGAAGAAGATAGAGGCTGCGGGGGATCGTGGAAGTTGAGTTGTAACTACGCTATACTTGCTCCCCCTGCCACTGCGCCCACCCTCCTGCCACTCAATCTGGCGCCACGGGCGATTGCGCAGTTCACACGCCCGTAGAAATGGGCCTGGTAATCGGATTCAAGTCTGGGTTCTGGCTGGGCCACACAAGGACATTCACAGAGTTGTCCTAAAGCCACACCTTTGATATCTTGGCTGTTGAACCCTCCTCCCAGTCTGAGTTTAAGAGTGTTCTGGAGCAGGTTTTCATCCAGGATGTCTCTGTACATTGCTGCAATCATCTTTCCCTTTATTCTGACTAGTCTCCCAGTTCCTGCCGCTGAAAAACATCCCCATAACATGACTCTGCCACCACCATGCTTCACTGTAGTTATGATATTGGCCTGGTGATGAGCTGTGCCTGGTTTCCTCTGAATGTGACACCTGTGTCATCAGATCCAGACAGCTGGGAGATCAAATTACACTAGATAATTACTTGCTGAGAACGGAGAACTAGACAGGCTGTTCTCTATAACCACATGCAGAGTGGACACAGAGTGGATTTCTTTGTGTTCTCCTTCTCTCTTGTGCAAGTGTTCAGGTCAGCTTTAAGTGTTACATGTCTAAGGAACACTATCGATTAACATGTTTTTTAAACTGGGATTGAGAGAGTTCCTGAAGTGCTGGTAAATAATATTGTATACATTTGACTTGCTTATCTCTTTTGTTTACTGTATCAAATTCCTTTCACTCTTAACTGACGGCAAGTCTGGTCAAATCTGAGGGCAGAGTGAACCATGAGGGGAGGGGGGAATTCCCTTGCAGTACATCTGTTAACCCTGTGTGTGAGAAAGCTCTCAGCAGCTGCCTGTGTCCTGTGTCTCTGACTGAAGTGTTTGAAGAGTGCAGAGGAAATGTAACTTGTTATAAACATTTGTAATTGTCTATGACACCAAAGCTAGCTTTTCATACCTTTCTTTTGCTTTCAGACAAAAATACTTTGTAATCTGATATGCAAAAAAACAACACTGGCTGTGCATTGAAGCAGACACCCCTTTTGAGAAAATGTTGGAGGGGAATGTTTACACAGCTACTTAGACATTATTTGTACATTGTGATTTTACAACACTTGGTTTGTTAGTGTTCCTTTAAGCAAGTTACGTTATTTTCTTAAATATGTGAATTATGTAAAAGTACTATGTAAAATATGTAAACCTGGTAAATGTAATGTGCACACATCAAGTCTGTCATACTTCTGTGCATATACCCCAAATCATATTATATACAGTATATTCTCTTTATATTGTACATATATGCACGGTCTTTCAATAACTTGCTGTGTATCTTGCTAGGTCTCCTCTGCAGACAGTGGATCCAAGTGCACCTACCCAATAGCTCATATATCTGTGAGTAGGTGAGGAAGAGGCTGAAAAGTTGAGTTATCCCAAGTGTCTAATGCTGGGTACACACGTTGCAATTCCCCGCTTGATCCGCGGGATCGATTAGATCGATTTGATTATTTCCAACATGTTCGATCAGGTTTCGATGGATACAGCCATCAATTTTGCATATTAACCACTTAAGCCCAACTGGACGAGATTTCTCGTCCAGTTGGGCTGCGCGCACTCCCGCGGGACACGCGCGCGCCCGCGGGCCCCCCCGTGCGCGCCCCCGCTACTGGCCGCTAGCCCACCGATCAGTGAAAGGGATTATAAATCCCTTTCGCTGATCGGACCCCCCAGGAGAAAGGCCGACAGCGTCTCTTCAGACGCTGCGGCTTTTCTGAGCTCTGGTCTCCTTTCTTCTGCCTGGGAGCGAGATCGATCGCTCCCAGGACTTTTTGATTCTGGCCATCTTGTGGCCAAATAGCAAATTACACCCCAAAAAATTTTTTTTTTTAAGAATAAACCTATAAATATATTAAAAAAAACCCTGTTTACCTCCCACACCAAAAAATACCCACATACAAGTTTAAATTAAAAAAAAAAAAATTACAATAATAAAAAACAAAAACATAAATAGTTACCTAAGGGTCTGAACTTTTTAAATATTCATGTCAAAGGAGTATATCAATATGATTTAATAAATTATGGGCTTCTAAACAGTGATGGACGCAAAACGGAAAAAATGCACCTTTATTTCCAAATAAAATATTGTCGCCATACATTGTGATAGGGACATAATTTTACCGGTGAAATACCCGGGGCATATGGGCAAATACAATACGTGAGTCCTATGGGAGAAAAGCGCTATAGAAATGTTATTGTATTATTGTATTGTATTGTAATTATGGAGGCATGTATTATTTTAAAACTATAATGGCTGAAAACTGAGAAATAATGAATTTTTTCCATTTTTTTCTTATTCTTCCTGTTAAAATGCATTTACAGTAAAGTGGCTCTTAGCAAAATATACCACCCACAGAAAGCCTAATTGGTGGCGGAAAAAACAAGATATAGATCAATTAATTGTGATGAGTAGTGATAAAGTTATTGGCAAATGAATGGGGGGTGAAAGTTGCTCGGATGTAAAAAAATTTCAACCCTTCGGGCTTAAGTGGTTAAGTATGCAAAATCGACGGCTGTATCCATCGAAACCCGATTGAACATGTTGGAAATAATCGAATCGATCTAATCGATCCCGTGGATCGAGCGGGAAATCGCAACATGTGTACCCAGCATTATAATGGTGAAGAATTGATAGGTTGTACATAAAGGACAACTGAAGTAAGAGGGACATGGAGGCTGCCATATATATTTCCTTTTAAACAATACCAGTTCCCTGGCAGCCCTGTTGATCTATTTGTCTGCAGCAGTGTTTGAATAACACCAGAAACAAGCATGCATCTAATCTTGTCAGATCTGACAAAAATGTCAGAAACACCTGATCTGTCTATGCTTGCCCAGGGTCTATAGCTAAAAGTATTAGAGGCAGATGATCAGCAGGATAGCCAGGCAACTATCATTGCTTATAAGGAAACAAATATGGCACCCTCCAAATCCCTCTTGTTACAGCTGCCCTTTAACTGCACACATGCTCCAACTGAAATGATGAAGGTTTCGTTTTTAGAGAAGTTCAATATTATCATCATTATTACTGTGTATCTAAATACAGGAGAATCTCGTAACAGTAAACTCAGATATAGTAGACCTCAAATATAGTAAATGTCTGATATAGTAAACTACTTGGCTGGTCCCTTGGAGATTACTATACAGGGATTCTACTATAATACAGAGCTTTACAAAATACAAAGTCATCTCGTTAACTGTTCCTTAGTGGAGCTCACAATATAACCCCTATCACAGCCATAGTCTATGTCCCTATCATAGACTAAGGTCAATATTAGAGGAAGTCAAATAACTTACAAACACTTTGTTAGGATGTGGGAGAAAAGTTCTGTCTGCGATTCAAACCTGAGATTAGAGATGGCCATGTCTAGGAGAACTCACGGAGAAGCATGTGATCAGTTTGGTCAGGTGATAGATATTCCAGTCTCTGATTTGCCAGTCATGGTCATGTGGTAAAGCAGGATGTGTTAACGGCAAACCAGAGCCTTGCAAATCTATCAGCTGATCAAACAAATCACATGCTCCTTATGAGTTTTCCCAGACATGACTATCACTACCAGATATTCTACAGCTGCAAAGCGAGAATGCTTGTCACTATGCCACCGTGCTGTACAAGTAATAGAACTGAACCTTTACCATTTCCCACACTGTCAAAATACTGCAAAAAAGTATTACATCTGACCTGTTACAGTAAAGTTTCACATATAGGAGGAATCAGTAGTTATTTGTGACTATGCTTTTGTGTGTGTGTGTACATATATATATCCATATGCTAAGTGAGCATGTTTACAGCACAAAGGAATTAGGGTGAACCCCCCCCCCCCCCCCCCCCGGCACAAAGGAGTTAGGGTGAAACGCCCCCCCATCCGGCATCAAAGTTTTTACTGTTGCAATCTCCAATTATTTTTAACATTAGGTCATATCTGCTTTAACATAATACTGTGCTCCTCATTTGCAATTGCACTGTATACATGAAATAACTAGTTATCAAAGTACAAGGTATTGCTAAAACCACTTTAACATGATAACCAGGAATTTTGAGACTGAAGCCGATGAGTACAGAAACATTTAAAAATACTTTTTTATCTAGTGACTTTCAACAATGCTTTGAAAAGACTACTATACTGAAATGAATAAGCAGGTGTGTAATGCAACCCCAGAGTAAAGACTGGGTAGACCATGTAAATAGCTAATTAGAGGCTATTAATAAACGTACTCCATGAGGTAAATTCTACTTACTTGCTCAATACAGCAAATATAGGTGTATTGTCATCAATTGCTGTTGGTATATTTAAAGTGTATGGCACACAGCTGCATCATTGAATTCACAAACTACTATTGATGTTACCTGGAATGTTGTAAATTGCAGATAAAATATAATCCATCTCTAGCTTAGCGATTGTGTAGATTACGGAGTAGCTTCCTGGTTGTTGTGTAGAGATGCAGTGTAGCGAAAGCTGATTGGATTGTTGGACATCAGCAGAATCCTCTGTTTGCTGTTAGCTTCTGGAGGCTGCCTAGCTCTGTGTGTAGCTGCCAGGCACTGCTCTTCAAATTTAAAGCCTGATGCTGCAGTACCGCCTGTGACCTCATTATCCTATCTCTTAAAGGGATCACAAGATCATCTTGACATTGTATGCATGTAAATGTGAAAGTGTGTAGCAGAACTAATAGGGGGTCATGTTTTTAAAAACATTGATTATATGCATAGATTGGGAGATACCGGTAAGTATTGTTGTAGAAATGCTTATTGCATAATTGTCCTTGTTATACACAAACTGTTATTTCAGAAACAAGTTTACAGTATAGAGGTCATGCAAACATACGCAAAAAAGACTTCTCTGTTCAGGGCTCACTTTTCTTCTACCTCATGCTCCACTAACCACTTTCTTCCTTTTTTTTTGATTGCTAACAGCATTGTAAATCTTATTTTTGCTACCTATTTTTTCAGATAGTACTTTTTTGCTGTTTCAGTTACTATGGACCCCCCCTCCCCCAGCAGTGCTGGTGGTTTTTTGATTGGTTGAGTGGGGAGTTTTTTTGTTTATTTTTCACAAATTATGACTGTATATATTACTTCTGATGAAGCCCTTTATGGGTGAAGCATGTCAAGAAATGTATGTTTGAAGGTGTGTTTACCACCTCACTGTATTACCAGTCATTTGCGAGTGTAAGGTCAGTAATGCTTGGTGGGCTGGTGTATTTACACTGTTCAGGTCTGGCTTACCGATATAGCCCAGTCTGATAATATAATAATATTATTATTATAATAACAATCAGTACCTGATAATCAGTACATCAGTATTTATCTTAAACCTCACCATAGTACCCTACCTGGTGATTTACCACTCACATTGTCGTATATGTGCCAATATTTTGATGCATTCTGTATATCGCTGTGTATAGTCTTTGTATATATATATACACAGTAGCTTGCAAAAGTATTCGGCCCCCTTGAAGTTTTCCAAATTTTGTCACATTACTGCCACAAACATGAATTAATTTTATTGGAATTCCATGTGAAAGACCAATACAAAGTGGTGTACACATGAGAAGTGGAAAATCATATGATTCCAAACATTTTTTTTACAAATAAATAACTGCAAAGTGAGGTGTGCATAATTATTTAGCCCCCTGAGTCAATACTTTGTAGAACCACCTTTTGCTGCAATTACAGCTGCCAGTCTTTTAGGGTATGTCTCTACCAGCTTTGCACATCTAGAGACTGAAATCCTTGCCCATTCTTCTTTGCAAAACAGCTCCAGCTCAGTCAGATTAGATGGACAACGTTTGTGAACAGCAGTTTTCAGATTTTGCCACAGATTTGGATTTAGATCTGGAATTTGACTGGGCCATTCTAACACATGGATATGTTTTGTTTTAAACCACTCCATTGTTGCCCTGGCTTTATCTTTAGGGTCGTTGTCCTGCTGGAAGGTGAACCTCCACCCCAGTCTCAAGTCTTTTGCAGACTCCAAGAGGTTTTCTTCCAAGATTGCCCTGCATTTGGCTCCATCCATCTTCCCATCAACTCTGACCAGCTTCCCTGTCCCTGCTGAAGAGAAGCACCAGCAGAACATAATACTGCCACCACCATATTTGACAGTGGAGATGGTGTGTTCAGAGTGATGTGCAGTGTTAGTTTTCCGCCACACATAGCGTTTTGCATTTTGGCCAAAAAGTTCAGTTTTGGTCTCATCTGACCAGAGCACCTTCTTCCACATGTTTACTGTGTCCCCCACATGGCTTGTGGCAAACTGCAAACGGGACTTCTTATGCTTTTCTGTTAACAATGGCTTTCTTCTCACCACTCTTCCATAAAGGCCAATTTTGTGCCGTGCACGACTAATAGTTGTCCTATGGACAGATTCCTCCACCTGAGCTGTAGATCTCTGCAGTTTGTCCAGAGTCACCGTGGGCCTCTTGACTGCATTTCTGATGAGCGCTCCCCTTGTTCGGCCTGTGGTTTAGGTGGACGGACTTGTCTTGGTAGGTTTACAGTTGTGCCATGCGCCTTCCATTTCTGAATGATCGTTTGGACAGTACTCCGTGGGATGTTCAAGGCTTTGGAAATCTTTTTGTAGCCTAAGCCTGCTTTAAATTTCTCAATAACTTGATCCCTGACCTGTCTGGTGTGTTCTTTGAACTTCATTGCGTTGTTGCTCCCAATATTCTCTTAGACAAGCTCTGAGGTCGTCACAGAGCAGCTGTATTTGTACTGACATTAGATTACACACAGGTGCACTCTATTTAGTCATTAGCACTCATCAGGCAAAGTCTATGGGCAACTGACTGCACTCAAACCAAAAGGGGGCTAAATAATTACGCACACCCCACTTTGCAGTTATTGATTTGTAAAACATGTTTGGAATCATGTATGATTTTCGTTCCACTTTTCTTGTGTACACCACTTTGTATTGGTCTTTCATGTGAAATTCCAATAAAATTGATAAAATTGATTCATGTTTGTGGCAGTAATGTGACAAAATGTGGAAAACTTCAAGGGGGCCGAATACTTTTGCAAGCGTGTGTGTGTGTGTGTGTGTGTATATATATATAAAATTTTAATCTGACTCACTAAAGGTTATATTTCAATGCGTATAGGGGCTTTTGTTCTGTAGGGAACACGTATTTGCTATCCACCTAGCCCCCGCCTCCCCCCCCCCCCAGTATTTGTCCCGTAGTGTGGAATCTCCATATGTGAATTTGTGTGCAGAAAATGCATATGAATTTGCATTTAGTGGAGACGGACCCTTAATCTCTATATAGTGGTTTATGATGATTCTCTTATTTGTTGTTAGATTATATGCTATCCGAGTCCATGGGCTGGATACCAAAACGCCCTGCAGTGTGCGGGAGGCGAGAGCGGGATGTGTCGGGTTACTTACCTGGTTACCAACCTGCATTCCAATGTGTGCAATCGGCATACACTTCCACATTCAGAGCTCGAAGTTCCGGCACTGAATGTGGAAGTGTATGACAATGGAACACATCAGAATGCAGGTGATAGCCAGGTGAGTTAACTCTGCATATCCTGCTTTCAGCTCCCACCCTCGTTTTTGCCAGAGTGTTCTCGCTCAACTCTAGTGTCCACCCCCTTAGTCCAGTTTCTCACTTGCGGTTGGACTATGAATGGCCAGCGAGAGCAAACAGTTTAGCATCCGCTCCGATGGTCCTTTGGGGCCTGGCTGAAGCCTGGGGCGAATGCGTTTCAACAATAGGCTATATGGGAAATGCATCTGCCTGTCCAGGAAAATTACGGACGTCACAGAAATACAGTCCGCTTACTGCAACAGATCCATTGCTGAATGACAAGTATGAATGGATCCTATTTATAAAATAGTATTTGTTCACTATCAGTTTTGCAATGCGGTAAATCAAAAAAATGTCCGTTTTTCCACTCCAGTTGTTTAGACTTTGGAAATATCTACATTGTACAGACTAATGACATACACACACAAGACTGAAGTCAACTGAGGCAGCCGATAACGACTGCTTCAGATGATAGTCAGGAGTGGTAACAGTAGCCCCAACCCTCAACCTGCAAGTGATCCGTCCATTAGATCAACTTGGCCGAGCGACGGCCAAGTCCATTGTGCATACCGCTCCCCCGTGCAGTGCATGGCGTCCCTTGCATGCCACTCTGTTGTTCCTCCACACTCTCCCCTCCCATGCATAGCAACAGAGCCGGTTATCAGCTATACAGCTGACTTAAAGTGGATCCGATGTGAACTTTTACTCATTGCATAATTGTGTTCCTTTCCTATTGTTTATATGGTATTTCTCAAGCCAAATAGTTTTTTGTTTTAATACTCTAATTCCCTATAAACTAAACAAGCCACGCCCACAGGTTTTCAGAGAGACTTGGCAGTAGCAAGGGCTCATGGGAGCTCAGTCTTAGGCAGGAGGAGGAGGAGGTGTTACTAGCCATTGATTTCAGAGGCAGAGGGGAGGAGGGAGGGATTAGGTTTTTTTTACAGGCTGCGTGCTCAAGATACAGATAAGCCTGCCTCTGTGTAATGTTTACAAACAACATGGCTGCTGTCATTGTATCACAGGAAGAAATAATTATATTCTATTAAAGCTGTTTGCAGCTAGATTTGCTGTGTAAACTATCTAAACTTTAGATAAGATATATAGACAAGTTACTGGTTATAATTATTCATCTCGGATCTGCTTTAATGTATGTACAGCCTGGCCCAGTAATGTCGCACAGGGGGATCCGGTCCCGATCCCCGATGGGCGACATCAGTCAAGGGTGTGTACACACCTTAAACTCTTGTCTATCTGCACCAACTCATTGTCTCATATATGTACAATACACGTTTACATTATTCTCAGTGATATCAGCCAAATAGAATTCAAGTCTGAAGACAAACGCATCAAAGCCAAGAACAGCTCTCCATGCCAGTTTGCCTTTCTAAATCCAGACTTTGTTACACGGCTCATGATTGGACTTCAGTTGTATACATTTTCTGATGTTGTGTTACTGCCCACTTTTTGTTTGGCATAAATTAAGGCTCACACTTTCAGCTAGTGAGATAATATACTATAGACTACTTTTTGCCTAATATTATATTCACATATGTGCAAAATAAATATTGTAGTTTTCTTTTCATTTGGAAAAAACAACATTCTTGTTTTTATATCTAAAAGTTCAAATTTCTTTGACACTACAACATGTTTTTCCTTGAAACCATGATGAAGTTCATCAAAGTATAGGAATATGACCCACAGCTCCCACCGGAGAGTACATTAATGGAAAAAGCCTTGCTTGATCTCAAAAAGCTTCCTAACTGTGCTACACATGTGAATAAATCCAAAAAATATTGTACAAATAGTATCTAACCCCAAGAATTATGGCCAAACGTACCCCACAACAGTCCCTGTACTGTTGGAGGAATTGTTCTGTGTCTGTCACTCTTTTACATGTATAATGGGAACATGGGTCAAGGAATCTTAAAGAGGAACTTCAGCCTAAACAAACATACTGTCATTAAGTTACATTAGTTATGTTAACTAAAATAGATAGGTAATATACCGTAATCTCTTACCCACACTGTTTTAGAAGAACGGGCAAGTGTTTGATTTCACGAGGGCAGCCATCTTTTTGGTTGAAAGGAGGTGACAGGGAGCATGAGACAAGGTTCCAGCTGTCCTGTGTGATGATCACCCCTCCCAGTTGCTAGGCAACGTGAACAACAACATAGGAAATCCCATCATGCTTTGCACAGCATCAGGGAAAAAAAGCCCTGGCAGTTTTCTTTGATGGCTGGAGCTTAGCTAAAAATGCTGCTAAAAATGATGCTTTGGTAAGAAAAACAAAGTTCTGATGCTGTGAAACTGCTAAAGAAACACCAAGCCTTTTTAGTTCTGCAGAGTAGATTTTTAGTCCGGAGGTTCACTTTAAGAAGACTTGGATAGGTTCAGTGCTCGACTGATGCAAAGTGAGCAATTCATGAATTGGTTTTTCAGTTTAGCATTGACCACCTGTTCTAGCTTTAAGAGTTTATCTAACTTCTAATGTCACTTTGTTTTTTTACTACGGTAAGTTGACTGAACTACACCTTTTCAAACACTTGTTGGGACTGACTGTTCAGTTCTAAAATATATACTCTAGGATGAATGCTTATTGTTATACTGAAGAACTCTGCATGCAAATTATTACTGACTAGGCCTAAGGCTTTAGACTGTGGCCGTGATTCCCCCCCCCCCCCCCCACACCCGGCACTGCTCTCTTTCTCTCTCTTTAATTACCCACGCACGCCGCGCGCACACAGGCCCGCCTCCTTCTAGACCCATCTTCCTCTGCTTCCCGTCATTCCCCCCAGCTCTCGGCAGTGTCTCTACATCCCTGCACATGTGCAGAATAAAAAGGCATTACACAGACATGGGACGCAGGGACACTTGCCTTTTATTAGGTAGGATGATGTATATTATTGGTTTAAGAAAACAAAAAACCTCAATTAAAAAAAATTTTTTGGGGGAAAAAAAAGGCTCTTTCTCACAGCTGCACGTATGTTCAGCAGTTCCATGTTAGCATTTGTGTGACTGAGTGCTGCTTCTAGTTAGCCTATTAGTATATGACAGTGGCATGTTATCTCATGTCAGATTGCCACCAGCTCCAAGCAGTGGACCGCTTCTCATTTACACCAGTCTGCTGTGAATCACAAATTTCTGCTTGATTTTTGGCCACTCCAAAATGTAGCAAGTGTTAACTTCTGCTTGAATCTAAATATGCCTAATCGTCTCTCTGTCAGTATTGCAGTCCTGCCTCAAGTTTAGGTGGAGTATTACTACTCTTCACCACTGGCGGGGCAAACTCAGAGATGGCAACCTAGTAGTCACATACAGTGGCATAAGGCTGTAGGTGCTCACAGCACCGAGTGTAGCCATGGCTAGGGGTGCTGCTGTGGTGCTCAGCCACTGTGTTCTTCCACCTGGGACCTTTTTTCATAGTTTGGGCAACATTCGGAGAAAAAAGCAGCAGGCAGTGCAGGGGACTGTACTTCTTCCTGCACTAGATGTAGCATCCCTCCTCTTTTCTTGTCCCATGGGCAATGTGTCTCCTCGCTCTCTACACACAGCCTGGAGTGAGTGAATGTGCAGCAGGGTGAGTAGAGAGAATGATTGCCGTGCTGCAGCTGGGACATTAGCAGGGAGAGGTGGCAGGATGTGTTTAGTGTTTCAGAAGTTGCCTGTCATTAGTAGCCATGTGCACTGGCTGCTGTAATACCAGAGTGCCCTAGACTTTTGATTATTTATCCTGATCAGTGTAATTAATCAATAATGCAGTGGCACTGACATCTTCTGCAGCACTGTATAGAGTACAGCGTATCATAACGGTTAGCTTTGTCCACATCCTGGTAAATCCCCCCCAAATCCTTGAAAATTTTGCAGCGACACGCTTGTCACCCTAACTCTTCGACCCTCCCATCAAAAAATTGGTTGTTTTGGGAGGGGGGCAAGGGGGGTTGTCTGTAAATACTCAGCACCGGGTGTCAAATTCCTTAAGTATGCCACTGGTCACATACAATAATGTTATAAAAAGCACACCTGTGCGCTGGGCAGTCAATGCAAATAAATTGGTATAAAACAAAACAACACACCCTTGGCTGGTTCGCTCTCCCCTTATATAAATACAATAGCAAAAACAGAGGGGGATGGAGGCGAGCACCTGGAGCTGGGAGCGGAAGAACGCTGACAGAGTGCTCGGCAGTTAGGTGCCATCCATAGCGAAGGGAGTTCAGCCAGCCATCCGGCCAACAGAATGGGTGGAGCCTGTGGAAAAAAACTCTATGCTATAATAACACTCATGGAATTTGTAAGTGCAATATGATTTTATTCTTTTAATAAATTTATACGCTATCACACTATATGAGGTCTTTTTAATTCAGATAAACTGGGAGAACAGTATCTAAATACAAGAAACAAGAACAGCCAGAGGGTGAGGTATGGCCTGGAAACGGTCCCAACGTTGCTTCTGACCCGCCAGTTGGTCTTCCCACATGGTGAGTTTACCCACGTGGCGTGTGGTGGATGTTGTCATTTGTATGAAGAGGATTCTGGAATTACAACTGGGATTATCCTTCAAAGTGTCCATACAATGATGAATAACATGCTGTTTTACTAATCTGCAGTGGAGAGTGGTTGAATATATATGAACTGCTGGACTATACTTTACTTAGGCATTGTTTTTAATAAGCCGCTGAGGCTCTATTGTTTAGTTTTCTTGCCATTTGCTATGGAATGCAATCTGCTTTGATTGGTGTGAACTGCTGCTTATTCACGTATGCAGTTTTGGATAAGTTGTGCATTTACACACACCATATGCTGTAGCGCTATCCTCTCAGTTTTTACATAGAACATTGTGGTCTTTTGCCCACTAATGCTGGGCATACACGGCTCGTATTTGCCGCTCGATTCTCCCGCTCGATCGTTTCACCGCTCGATTCCGCAGTCAATTCTCTTATCTTCCGCTCGTTTATTTCTTATTTTTTCCATTCACTGCGATCATGAATCAAGCGGCGAAACGATCAAGCGGGATATCAGACATGTCAGAAATTATCTATTGAGCCATCTTAAAGGGCATATCCAGGCAAAAAAAAAAATGAGTTTCACTTACCTGGGGCTTCTACCAGCCCCATGCAGCCATCCTGTGCCCTCGTAGTCAGTCGCTGCTGTTCCAGTCCCCTGCTGGCAGCTAGCCGACCTCGGAGGGTGCATACATTTTTACGCATTCCTGCTAATGCAGGAACATTAACACATACATTTTACGCGTTAGTGGAGCCATGTGTACATTTTTACACGTTGCACCACTAACGCGTGAAAATGTATGTGTTAATGTTCCTGCATTAGCGGGAATGCGTAAAAATGTACGCAATGCGTCCCGCCGACCTCCGAGGTTGGCTAGCTGCCAGCGGGGGACTGGAGCAGCAGTGAGTGACTACGAGGGCACAGGATGGCTGCATGGGGCTGGTAGAAGCCCCAGGTAAGTGAAACTTTTTTATATTTTGCCTGGATATTCCCTTTAATGGCTCAAAAATGAGCGGTGTATGCCCAGCATAAGAGTGGCAGCTCAACAGTACACTCTTGTGAAGGCCAGTTACTATCTCTGTGCCCTAGGTAACCATACAGCTACCACTGGTGTCCACTAGTACTGTCCATGTAACAGATGTTGTACTTCTGTCCTCTAAAACAACATAGGCACCAATGCCCTAAATGTCTTCAGTGCATATAATACTCATTTTATCAAATATTTTAAGGCTCTTAACCCTTACCTCATCATTCACTAAAAATAAGCAGGCATAAGCAATGTTTTATCAGCATTAGTGACTAATAATGAATATACATTAAAAACACAATATCCGTGCTAAAAGTCACAGTCTATAATGCAAGGCCGCAGCCAAAGTCCAGTAAAAAATCCTCTTCATGTATATATATGGTATACTTCAGCACAGGCACAAAAATCCACCACCACACCAAAAAATGGAAACTCTCTGCTGGTCTCCTCTCCCCTCACAAGTATAAGTTTTCATAATGTTCAGCTACAAAGCTGCACCATAAATATTAAAATAGAACGCAAAATAACCTCTAAGTGTAACCTTGTAAGGGTTTTTATTGGCAATTCAATGCAAAATTCCATAAAAACAAGGATAAAATACTTACATATGGGCTCTTGTTACAGCGACCCAGCAGATAAGTAACACTTATCCCAGGTAGTAAGGGATCGGTATACCAAGTTCCGTTCAAATCAGTCAAGGCATTTTCAAGTGATCGCGGCACACAAATATACACATCCGATTTTATATATATAGATTTTGGTGGTAATTATGATTATGAACATCTCTACCGCACTACATCTCAGCCTTACTATCAATACAATTTATCATAAATGGTTAACCCATCAAAAAACTCTGAACTGATGCATTTTATGTATACAGAATAATTATATGTATGAGCATTTCTATTTTATCGTTTTTATTTTATTGCATTTGCACCAAATTTATAATGCATTTATTCAAGGCAAAGGAATGTATTATTTGTATATGTATTTTTTTTATATATGTATTAATTGTATGTTTGTTTTTTTTTTCTCTAAATGTGTAATGCTATACATCAGAACCATCATTTATACTGCATTAATGGCATTATTTCAATTTGTCCACTAGGTGGCATTAGAACACCATCTCTATACTTATTTCACAAGGTGAACAATTCACCTCTTCTAAACTATAAGGGCCAGTTCACACTTAAAATCGCAGAACGCCGGCGATTACCGCCGGCGTTTTGCGGGAGTGATTTTCCCGCGATTAGCACGGAAAAATCACTGGACACTGCGGCGGTTTTGGAGCGATCGCGATTAGCGTGCTATGCACGCTAATCACGATCGCAAATCGCGGAACGCTCGTCGCCGGCAATCCGCTGCATGCAGCGTGGTTGCGGTTATCGCTAACCGCAACTGCGGCAGTGAGAACACTGCCACTCGCTACATTGTGTAGCGGTTCTTGCAGAACCGCTAGCGGTTTGCCGTGAGCGAGAATCGTGCGATTCCCGCTCAGGTGTGAACGGGCCCTAAGGCCCCATTCACACTTACAAAACGCAAAATGCTAGCGCTTTTGCTAGAGTTTTGCTCTGGCGTTTTTTGCCGATTAACGCCATTCACACTTGGGGCGATTTCCCGGCGATCGCGATTAGCGCTTCTATAGCACTAAACACGATCGCCGGGAAATCGCCTGAAAATGGTGCCGGATACAAATTTTTTTGGAGTGATTTGCGTTAATCGCGGGCGATTAATGCAAATCGCCCAAGTGAGAACAGGCCCATAGGTTATTATTGCACTGGCGCTTTAAAAAGGGTTAGCGCGTTTTGCCCAAATCGCTGGCAAAACGCTCTAGTGTGAATGGGGCCTAAAAGATTTTTTTTAAGTACAGTACATTTTACAACACCATATTACTTTACAAACACTATGGCCAGTCTCCTAAATGAATCTGAGGACTACCGCAGTGTCATTTAAACATATTGCAGCACGCAAGCGCTGTCCCTATACACAGGGCTTTATGCCCTAAAGCAATATTGCGGAGTGAGCTTTTAGCAATGACCGCGCATGCGCAGGTACAACATTGCGGTAAGAATGCTAACTACGTGTGCGCATTACATCACTTGATGCGACCTTAGGGTCGCATCATTCCGGCGGGAGGAAACAACAATCCCCGCCTCCCCATTGGCTAACTGACACAGCACCAGGGCACAGAGGTGCCTGGTGCCTCCCTGACCGATAACTCGTAAGAATTTTTTCATTTTTTGGGCACTACTTTTCTCTCACGTTCAGGGTCGGACTGGGCCACAGTAGTACAGTTTTTTCCCTCAGTGGGCCCCACCTCCAGGTCTCTAGTGGGCCCCCCTCCTCCTTGTCTGACAGAGCTCCAATTGCTGCGTGCAGCACAAAAATTATCTTCTCAGTGCTGTAATCACTCATGCTGAGAGCAGTGGCGTAGCTAAGGAGCTGTGGGCCTTGATGCAAATTTTACAATGGGGCCCCCCAAGCACTCTATACATAACAATTGATACGACGCACCAAAACCTGCCAATGGCAACTACAGTGTAAGAGGTGCAAGAAGGGGATGGGAAATAGGTTGTTAATGATTACCACTGTTCAAAGTATCTATAGAAGTGATTATTATGAGCACAGGACCAATAGAGAGGTAATACGGTAGTTGAGGGAGGGCCCTTCGGGGCTCCTTTGGCCCAAGGGCCCCGATGCGGTCGCAACCTCTGCAAAGTAGGACATTACTTTATACTGAAGAAGGGGACTCTATGCAAAGTTTTGCTGGGCAGCAGTGTCTCTGAATTACAATGCTGCTAAGATCATGTACATTCGGCCCTGTCCATAATACATAATGACCACACCCACCTTCCGGTGCATGGTCACGTCCTTTTTTCACCGCAATCATGGGATGTGTGAGCCCCAGGTTGAAATTTCTTTGGTGGGCCCCCGGTGTCCCAGTTCGACCCTGCTCACGTTAGATGGGTGATTGTACAAGAGCCTTTCAACCTGGTATAACTAGGCGTACTCCTGTCTTCACTTTTAAATGCTTTACACTTATTGTCCATTTCTATGATTCTTATGGCCTGAACACAGCCCCCGCCCCCCCTTTATTTTACCTCCTCACGAACAGAAATCATAAACTCTCCCCACCTCTGTAAGCTGATTGGAGGGAAGAAATGCAGGCAGGGAGCGGCGCTATAGAGGAGGCGGGGGAGTGGCGGTGACAGGCAGCACAAATGTAAACAGCCTGCTAGCGACAAGCTGCATGTCGCTAGCACAGCGTTTTTTTTCCTGAGGGACAGCAGAGTGCAGGGGGGTGGGGGGAGGGGCTGGGAGGGCACAGTACTGACACAGAGGCTGGTGATAGTATGCAGAACCAGCCTCTGTGTCCTAATAGCATTCTTAAAACCCACCTCAGGTTCTCTTTAAACAGACTCTAAAAAAAAAAAAAAACCCTCTAGAGAGGGTACTCACCTCGGGAGGGGAAGCCTCAGGGTCCCAATGAGGCTTCCCCCTCAGCTGTAGCTGCAGGCAATCCAGCGCTGGCTCCCCCGAAGTCTCTGGCAATCCAGGCTCAACAAGCCTGACAAGAAACATTTATTTACCTTCCCTGGCTCCAGCGGGAGCGCTGTTGCGGCTCTCCGCTCGGAAATAGGCGGAAATAGGCGATCTCCGTGGGGTCCACTCTACTACGCAGGCGCAGAAGACTTGCGCCTGCGTAGTAAAGCAGCCCGACAGCGATCGGCTATTTCCGCCTATCTCCGAGCGGAGAGCCAATACTGCTCCTGCGCTGGAGCCGGGAAGGTAAATATTTGCATCACCGCCGTTCCGGGAACTTTTTTGCCGCCGCCGTGGGACACAGGAGGACGGGGGAAGCCTCGATAGGATCCGGAGGCTTCCCCAACCCGAGGTGAGTATCCCGCAGGGGAACTTTTTCTCATTACAGGTTTTCTTTAAAGGGACTCCGAGCAGTGCAGAAACTATGGAAAGATGCATATCATTTTAAAGCTCTCTTTCTCCTCTTTCCAGTGATATACTAACCACCGCCCTACGCCTTTTAGTTTTCGCTATTTTCGCGAATTTTGCCGCGGCCGCAATTTCAATCGCGAAAATAGAGAAAACTAAAAGGCGTAGGGCGACGATTTAGGTGTCGCCAGAAAGAGGAGAAAGAGAGCTTTAAAATGATATCCATCTTTCCATAGTTACTTGTATTACACAGGAAGACACTTTCCCCAGTGTCAGCAGCTCCATTCAGCAGAATGGAGCTGCTGACTTTAGGAAAAAGTCGCCCTGTGTAGTTTGTTCTCACTGGAGTGATGCAATTTTGTATAAATCCCCCAAAGCATTGCATTAGCAAGAGTTTTTCAAATAACTAGCACTTAAAAAGCTCTTGCAGTGTGAATCAGACCTTGTGCTAGATACACACGATGAGATTTTCTGGCAGATTTCTTGCCAGATCGATTGTTTCCAACCTGCCCGATCTGATTTTTCAAACGATTTTCCATAGAAGTGAATGGGAAATCGATCGGACAGGTTGGAGATAATCGATCTGGTAGGAAATCTGCCAGAAAATCTTATCGTGTGTACCTAGCATTATACCTGTCAAACTGAACCTAAATGGTTCCCTCACATAGGGCCACACCTATCAAAAAGCAGGAAGATCCCAAGAATCCTACTTGGAAACTACTTCAAAAAACTTAATTTATTAGCAGAAAAGAAAGCCAATGACTGTTACATGATGCCTTTAACCCTCCTGGCGGTCAATTAAAACCGCCAGGGGGCAGCGCAGCACTATTTTTAAATTTTTTTTTTTTAATCATGTAGCTAGCCTAGCGCTAGCTACATGACAGCCGCTGAGCTGCGGCATCCCCCTACCCCCTCCGATTGCCTCCGGCGATCCGGCCCATCAGGACGTCCTATTCTAAAGGGGATTTCCATTAGGGCTTCCCCCGTCCCCATGGCGACGGGGCAGGATGACGTCATCGACGTCGTGACGTCAAAGGGAGTCCCGATCCACCCCTCAGCGCTGGCCAGGCTGCGCATGGGGTCTGGGAGGGAAGGGGGCGGCATTGCGCGGCGGGTAGAGGCAAATCGGCGCGGAGCAGCGGTGATCGGGCACTGCACGCAGTTAGCAAAGTGCTAGCTGCGTGTAATAAAAAGCAAAATTGTGCAAATCGGCCCAGCAGGGCCTGAAAAATCCTCCTGCGCGGCATAGCCCGAGCTGAGCTCGGGCTTACCGCCAAGAAGGTTAAACACCAACTAGAGTGCAAAGGAAAAATGTTCAAGAAGGCTGCACTTCCTGCACACTCACTTGTTCATTTAGCATTTGAAGCATCCAGTTCCAGAGCCAGGAAATCCAGCACTCCCTGATAATTCAAAGCTTCTTGGCCTGGTTTAAACAACTTCAGACTGAAAGGAAGCAATAAGAGGAAACATCATTAGTCACTAGAAATGTAAATATCATGACAATTATCAGACATGAGAGTGCCACGAAACAAAACACTGAAAAGTAATGTCAACTGATGTTACACTGCTCAACAAAAATAAAGGGAACAAAAAACACGATGGGCGTGATTGACAAAGCTTTTTCATCTGTTTTCCTCTGTTTTCACCTCATCTATGTTACATTTTTAGCTCCCAAAGAGCAAAAATATAATATAATTAAGGTAAGAAAAGTAATACTGTATTGAAATGAAGTTAAATCAGGAACAACTTACTTTGAGTATATAAAAGGTGTGACAGTTGGGGGGTAGCTCTGGGATCACAGCTAGCACGCAGGAGACAGAAACGTAAATGAAAGTCCAGTTTATTAAGGACTCAGCAACAAACAAATGAACAAATATGCTTTCTCAGCAAACAAAACTTAAATAAGGTTTAGGCTTACATCAGCCTGTTGGAAGAGTCCACAGTCCATGAAAAAGTCCACTGTTTTTAAATAATCCAACTTTGGGAAAACAGGTCTTTAGGCAAAACACACAAACAGTAGCAGTCCTGGTGCTCACCTGCTGTATACATAAGCCACCACGCCCCCTTCACAGAGCACTCTTATCCTGGCCTGACTGCTCCCAAAACCAGGAATGGACTGGGGTGGAACAGGAAGGCCCACCCAATTCCTTCCCTCCTGTTCCAGAGCATCGGGACCCTGCAACCCGAACACAACAGGGCAACCGATGGTTGCCAAAACTCCCCGTGCTCCTTCCCCAGTCCACACCTGCTTCCAGAAAGGACCCTTGTACAAAACAAGGGGCCACATATCTTCCATCCAGGACCCATCCCTTGAGTCCTGTACAAAGGGGAAACAAGAAGAGCTCAATATGGTGTAGTATGTACTGGAAATGTGGGGGTGAAAGGGTAAGTATAGTGATAAACTCACAAGTCAGGGTTACCATCCATGTCCCCACTTAAGAAGATCTCCCTTCCACACTGAGTAGCACGCATGCTCAGTGTGAAGTTAATTATGCTGCTGATGGTAAAATAATAAATAACTCCACTTCCACACATCATACACTCCTCAAATTTTCAGGGTAGAGAGAGGATCCCCCGAACGACATCTATGCAAAATTGCAGCCCCCGAGCCCTGCTGGTTCAGGAGATAGATTAGAGAAACCTATCTCAGGAACCAGTGGGGCTCGGGGGCTGCAATTTGGCATGTAGGTAGTTCGGGGGGTCCCCTCTCTACCCTCAAAATTTGGGGAGTGTGGGATGTGAGGAAGCGGAGATATTTAGTATTTTACCACCAGCAGCATAATTAAATAGGAACTGTGGCCGCACTGTCTCCTACTGCGCATGCGGGGCAGCGCAAATTAACAGGCAGGTAATCATACACAACACCGGCCACCCTGCTGTCCTCCAGTCCCATCTATACCTCTGATGATGTGGTGTGAAGCAATGAAACGGCTGTAAGGTGGGAGGGGACTTTCCCCCTGACAAATGGAATGCTGCACGTTTATTAAAAGGCCAGTACTCTTGAATCCTGTACTTATTCTTGTCTCGCTTTGCTTGCTGATCTAATACAAGGACCATATGTAGATCAGATGCTCAGATCCAAGTCCAATCTGACCCAATGCTTGGTAAAGGCTTGTGAAACAACCTACTGCCATCAACAAATGAATAAGAAAAACAGTAAGAAGAAATAAAGATGGTGGCTTTCCTACTCCTCATTATAGACTTCCTTTAAAAATGAAATCTCAAAAGTATCCAAGTATGGTTTCTTATTATTCCTTATACTGTAAGTATGTATAAAACACAAAAGACCAAATCTGCTGTGTGAGAACACAGGGGAGAAAATAGGGGCATATTTTTACTGATGAGAAGTGGGCAGATTTGGACAAAGCAGTGAACAGCTTAAAGTAACCAGCGATTTAAATCTAAAGAAATGGTCCTTACCCGGGGCGCCGGGAGGTCTGCACATGCGCAAAAGACCCAGGCTGGACCTGACTGAGCCAATTACTGGGGCTGATCGCGACTCAACAGCAGGCCGCGGGAGGACGGCAAGGGACTCACACGTGTTTATGGGGCTGGAGGAAGTCCCGGGTAAGTATCGGTTCCTTCCATTTTATGATCTCTGGTACACTTTAACACTAGATCTTTTGAATAATTCTTGTAATGTGCTTCTCCAGTGGAAACCTAGCGTGACACCAAGCTAAATACAGTATGTTCTGGGGAATCTCACACTTGCTTTCAAGGTTGCACAACTGAGGGCAATAGGCAGAAATACATGTTTTATATAAAACAACTTACGTGGGGTACCCTCAGACTCCATTTTCAAAACACTGTGCATTATCCGCTGTACAATACACCTTGGCAACGTAAACTGGAGCCTTCTCCATATTATGTTGATCACCCAGCTCATTCCATGTTGGCTGAAGATGCAGGCAGTTGCCACACCTAAAAGTTAATCAGCAGTTACTAATTTATTTTTTATTATGCTAGCGTTGATTGCCTACAACTAGAGATGATCAATGAAATGCTGGCTTTTCCAAGCTGATGCAAATTTGATCAAGCAGATTGAAATTTGACCTCTCAAATTTAGCTGCAAGTGTATTTAAATGCTCAATTTTGATACCTGATATATTTGCAATAAAATCTGCAGTTTGAACATTTTGCAATTCAGAAAATGTCCCCAAAATATTGAGACAATATAAAAATGTAGGTAAAAACAGAATTTTATTATTATTTTTGTATTATTATTAAGTATTTATATAACGCCAACATCTTACGCAGCGCTGTACAGTATGGATATTATATATATATATCTTGCCACTAACTGTCCCTCTAGGAGCTCACAATCTAATCCCTACCATTGTAATATGTCTATATCATGTAGTGTATGTATTGTAGTCTAGGGCCAATTTAGGGGGGAGCCAATTAAGTTATCTGTATGTTTTTGGGATGTGGGAGGAAACCGGGGAGCCCGGAGGAAACCCACATAGACACGGGGAGAACGTACAAACTCCTTGCAGATAGTGCCCTGGCTGGGATTTGAACCAGGGCCCCCTGCGCTGCAAGGCCAGAGCGCTAACCACACCACCACCGTGCTGCCATTGCACTGCCATTCTGTATTTAATGTAAAGCCAGCATACTGTGGTGTATAGAGGGAACTGTTTTAGGAAAACTATACATTTATTATGAATCGGATAACAGCAACACATTTCAGCAAGGAAAGAGGAGGACCATCTATCATGTTACCAATCCACAGTTCAAAAGCCAGCATTCATGATGGTATGGGGAAGCAGTAGCACTCACGGCATAGGTAACATGCACATCTGGGAAGGAACAGTTCATGCTGAATAATACACAAGTTTTGGAGCATGTTATGTTCCTTTTCACAGTAAGCTTTGATTATCTCAGCAAGACAGTGTCCATCTGAATAAAGCATGGTTCCACAGTAAAAATAGTTCAGGCCTCTGTCAGTGACACACTAACAACTCCAGTCGTTATCACAAAGTTGCCCCATCCAACCTCCCCTACACAAACCCACACCAGAGAAAGTGTGCTGCATTCTGACCACCTCTGTTGCATATGGTAGGATTAGAGTGTGAGCTCCTCTGTGGACAATCAGTGACACAACTATGTACTCTGTAATGTGCTACAGAAGATGTCAGTGCTAGATAAATACATAATTATAATATAGATAGACAGACTATGATAGGATTAGATTGTGAGCTTCTGAGGACAGTCAGTGACAAGTCTATGTACTCTGTAAAGTGCTGCAGATAATGTCAGGGCTATATAAATACATAATAATAATGTTATGGTAGGACATTAGACCAAGACTTTGCTAGGGTTAGAGTGTGAGCTCCTCTGAGGAGAGTCAGTGACAAGACTGTGTACTCTGTAAAGTGCTGCAGAAGATGTTAGTGCTATATAAATACATAATAATATGGTAGGACAGACTATGACTATGGTAGGGATTAGGGCCCCTTTCCACTGGCCACACTGCTTCACATACAACCGCATGTACTTATTATTATTTATTGTATTTATAAAGCGCCAACATATTACGCAGTGCTGGAAAATAAATAGGGATACATACATTGCAACAGGGGTGATAGAGAGGTAGCAAACGGTTATACAACATAGCACAAGGTTATACATACAATCAGGGTATAAAATGCGTTTTACAGAGACCCGAGTATGGTAGATGTGGGGTAGGCCATTTTAAAGAAATGTGTTTTGAGGGCTTGCTTGAAGGTGTTGAAGTAAGGAGCGAATTTGAGGGGGAGTGGAAGGGAGTTCCATAGGGTGGGGGCAGCTCTTGAGAAGTCTTGTAAGTGTGCTTCCGGTCGCGCTGTGATGCCGTGCGGCTCAATACAATACCTATGGGACCCGCATGCGAACTGCGGATAATTGCATCATGCTATCCATAAATTTAGCTGCATCTCATCATGACTAGAAATTCAAATCAATGGAAACGGTCCCATTGACTAACACTGACTGCAGTTTGCATGCGGTGCAGCAATCACACCGCACAGCGTGTGGTGGAAACGGGCCCTTAGAGTGTGAGCTGCTCTGAGGACAGTAAGTGACATAACTATGTGATCTTGTAAAATGCTGCAGAAGACGTCTTGTTCAGAAAAATAGGAGTTCAAACAGAAACATTTAAAGAGACTCTGTAACAAAAAAAAATCTCCCTCTGGGGGATACATCCTTTGTAGCGTGGGGGAATCCAGCGCTGGCTTCCCCAAAACTTCCTTGACAAAGCGTGACAATTACTGCGCAGGCGCTGCAATATTTACCTACCCCGATCCTGCACAGGCACAGTAGCGGCTCTTTGTTAGGGCTAGGGAGGAAATAGCCTGGCCCGATCGATCCGCTCTACTGCTCAGGCACAAAGGACTCGCACCTGCACAGTAGAGCGGATATGATTGGGCTCGGCTATTTCTGTCTTAGACCGAACAAAGAGCAGCTACTGTGCCTGCACTCGATCGCGGTAGGTAAATATTTACCAGTCGCAGCGCTGTATTGTCAGGACAGAGGGGCCTTGTTAGGATCCAGAGGCTTCCCTCTCCCAAGGTAAGTATCACCCAAAGAGGGTTTTTTTTGTTACAGGTTTTCTTTAATACAAAAATTCAGCATATCACAGAAATACAGTGGCTTGCAAAAGTATTCAGCACCCTTAAAGTTTTCCACATTTTGTCACATTAGTGCCACAAACATGAATCAATTGTATTGGAATTCCCCGTGAAAGACCAATACAAAGTGGTGTACATGTGAGAAGTGGAACGAAAATCATACACGATTCCAAACATTTTTTACAAATCAATAACTGCAAAGTGGGGTGTGCGTAATTATTCAGCCCCCTGAGACAATACTTTGTAGAACCACCTTTTTGCTGCAATCACAGCTGCCAGTCTTTTAGGGTATGTCTCTACCAGCTTTGCACATCTAGAGACTGAAATCCTTGCCCATTTTTCTTTGCAAAACAGCTCCAGCTCAGTCAGATTAGATGGACAGCGTTTGTGAACAGCAGTTTTCAGATCTTGCCACAGATTCTCGATTGGATTTAGATCTGGACTTTGACTGGGCCATTCTAACACATGGATATGTTTTGTTTTAAACCATTCCATTGTTGCCCTGTCTTTATGTTTAGGGTTGTTGTCCTGCTGGAAGGTGAACCTCTGCCCCAGTCTCAAGTCTTTTGCAGACTCCAAGAGGTTTTCTTCCAAGATTGCCCTGTATTTGGCTCCATCCATCTTCCCATCAACTCTGACCAGCTTCCCTGTCCCTGCTGAAGAGAAGCACCCCCAGAGCATGATGCTGCCACCACGATATTTGACAGTGGGGATGGTGTGTTCTGAGTGATGTGCAGTGTTAGTTTTCTGCCACACATAGCGTTTTGCATTTTGGCCAAAAAGTTCAATTTTAGTCTCATCCGACCAGAGCACCTTCTTCCACATGTTTTCTGTGTCCTCCACATGGCTTGTGGCAAACTGCAAACGGGACTTCTTATGCTTTTCTGCTAACAATCTCTTTCTTCTTGTCACTCTTCCATAAGAGCCAACTTTGTGCAGTGCATGACTAATAGTTGTCCTATAGACAGATTCCCCCACCTGAGCTGTAGATCTCTGCAGCTCGGCCAGAGTCACCATGGGCCTCCTGACTGCATTTCTGATCAGCACTCTCCTTGTTCGGCCTGTGAGTTTAGGTGGACAGCCTTGTCTTGGTAGGTTTACAGTTGTGCCATTCTCCTTCCATTTCTGAATGATCGCTTGAACAGGGCTCCGTGGGATGTTCAAGGCTTTGGAAATCTTTTTGTAGCCTAAGCCTGCTTTAAATTTCTCAATAACTTAATCCCTGACCTGTCTGGTGTGTTCTTTGGACTTCATGGTGTTTGCAATATTCTCTTAGACAACCTCTGAGGCCGTCACAGAGCAGCTGTATTTGTACTGACGTCAGATTACACACAGGTGCACTCTATTTAGTCATTAGCACTCATCAGGCAATGTCTATGGGCAACTGACTGCAATCAGACCAAAGGGGGCTGAATAATTACGCACACCCAACTTTGCAGTTATTGATTTATAAAAAATGTTTGGAATCATGTATGAGTTTCGTTCCACTTCTCACGTGTACACCACTTTGTATTGGTCTTTCACATGGAATTCCAATCAAATTGATTCATGTTTGTGGCAGTAATGTGACAAAATGTGGAAAACTTCAAGGGGGCTGAATACTTTTGCAAGCCACTGTAGGCAGTGTCACTTAAACATAACTAGGCAGAGTTACCTGGCTTCTGTGCTGGCTGGTCTGGCTTTCTGCTGGGTGGGCTGGTCTGCTGCCAGTCCCCTCATAGCATTTTCTGACTTTCTAGTGGCCCCCTCCCATCAAGGCACTACAACACCCAGCATGCTCCCATACAAGAACCACAGACATCACAGCACCCAGCATGGCACCGCAGCACCCAATATGTCCACATAGAGGCACCATAGCATTCAGCATACCCCCCATTGCTGTGTGCGGTGGTGCCATTCTAGGTGCTACGGTGTTATGCTGGGTGCTATGGTGCCTCTAAGGGGCACTCTGGGTGCTGTGGTGCCATGCTGGGTGCTTTGTAATGCCATGCTCGGTGCTGTGGTGCCTCTGTGGGGCATGCTGGGTACTGTGTGTTGCCCTGCTGGGTGCTGTGGTGCCTCTACTCTACCTGGGGGACATCCGGGGCACCCCAGAATAGTTTGCGGCATCTGCCACTGATCTTTAGGGCTAGCAACGCCCCTGCTGGCTGCTAACTTCAGCTGGCTCACTGGACTGGCAGGCTGGCTTACTTGCTGGCAAATCGATGCAACTTCTAGGAAGCCCCGCCTCTAAACAATGCAAATCCCCGCCCCAAATCATATGGAACCACGCCCATTCCACATGAAGCCTCGCCCCAAACTGCGTGAAGCCCCACCCCAATCCTCACAAAGCCACATCCCCCAAACCAAGCAAAGCCCCGCCCCCAAACCACCTTCAAACTTCGGAACTACGCCCCCAAACCGCGCGAAGCCCCGCACATTAGCAACAGGTCCGGCGCTACCGTAGAGGCAAAGGAGGAAATTGCCCAAGGGCCCCAGAGCCTGTAGGGGCCCCCAGTGGCTACAAGAGGAAAACATTTTTTTTCAAAAAGACCTTATAGTTTTTGAGAAAATCGATTTTAAAGTTTCAAAGGAAAAAAATACACATTTAAAAACCCGCCAACTTAAACGGTTAATAGCAAATCCACCTTAAATGCTAGAAACCCTACATTTGCAAGATAATTGGGAATAAGAGGAAAAAAAACTATTTTTCAAAAAGACCTTATAGTTTTTGAGAAAATCGATTTTAAAGTTTTGAAGGAAAAAAAATATACTTTTAAATGCGGTAAATGTCACTTTTAGTAGCAAACCTAACGGTAGAGTAATTTTACATGTATCAAAAGAAAGAGCAATACATTTCCTGAAGGGGTTTCCAGGGGGGCATCGCTTTGGCCAGGGTTCGATATACAGACGCAATATGGCTGTATGAAGATCCCTGGCATTTTTTCCTAATTTCCCCCAAAAAATTTTGTATTTTTAGAGTGTGGAATTTCTTTTTTTTTTTTTGAAAGGAGGGGGGACCCCACTCCTTCCCCCCTCCTGAAACTTTTTAAGCCCTTGTCCCCCATGCAGGCTGGGATAGCCAAAATGTGGAGCTCCGACCGATTGGGGCTTCACATCCTGACTATACCAGCTGCAAAAAAGGTCCCTTAATGCCGGTTTTTGTTTCGGGGTATCTGTTGGGGGGCCCCCCAGGTTTATTTTGCCCTGGGGCCCCATTGTTGCTTAAACCGGCCCTGATTAGCAACATGGAGATGTCTTCTGTTGATAGTCCGGTCCTGGAAGAGAAGGCGGACGTGTCTCTGCTGTCCTGCACTTCACAGGAATGGTGTCACCCTGGAGAAGCATGTAGGGATGACGCTCCGCCTACTCACTCTGGAGCGTGCATCAGAGTAACCGGGAATCAGATGCTCCTATGCTAGCCAAGCAGACGGCATTCCTTATGCCCGGAGCTCCCCTTTGTGGCTGATAGTGAAATAACCTCGATGAGAATAATACGCGTGTATGGATGGAGAGAGCAGATCACTGAGAGGATTATGGGAGCCTGTGTGCTGCTGCACGGGAAGGAATAGGGCGGCTGCATAAAGAGCTGTATAGGAACGGGGTGCTGCAGATGACAGTCTACCCACTTAGCAGAGAGTGTCATACATGGAGTAGGGGGCATATGAATGTATATAGTCATTATTAACATACCTTATAAAGAGGTGACAGCTGGGTACATCAGTGTGAGTAGAGATGAGGGCTTCTCTGAGTATCAAAAATTAAATACTGGCCACAATCAGGAAGCGTCATTTTACCTTTTTGCATAATTATGTTCCAACGTTAGCAGATAATGGCAAAGTTCCTATACGTGCTATTGTCACTAAAATTGCTACGTATGTTAAAGAGAATCTGTATTGTTAAAATCGCACAAAAGTAAACATACCAGTGTGTTAGGGGACATCTCCTATTCCCCTCTGTCACAATTTTGCCGCTCCCCGCCACATTAAAAGTAGTCAAAAACAGTTTTAAAAAGTTTGTTTATAAACAAACAAAATGGCCACCAAAACAGGAAGTAGGTTGATGTACAGTATGTCCACATATAGAAAATACATCCATACACAATCAGGCTGTATACAGCCTTCCTTTTGAATCTCAAGAGATCATTTGTGTGTTTCTTTCCCCCTGCAGCTCACTGAAGAGTTATAAGCTAAATTGTTTCTTCTTGCAGACAGCTCTGCCCAGTTGTCTGTAATTCTGCAGTATGTGACTCATCAGTATGTGAACAGAGGATTTATCCAGCTTGTAAAAGATAAGAGAGCAGAGAAAAGCTGGCTAATGTAAATAACACACACACACAGGGGAGTGTGCATAGAGGGGGCATGCATAGCAGATCACACTGAAGAGTTGGCAGCCTTCCAGACACAGGACGACAAGTCCGACAGGGGAAAGATAAGCTGATTTATTACAGAGATGGTGATAGTAGAAAGTGCTGCAGTAAGCCAGAGCACATTATAATAGGTTTAGGAACTTGTAGGATGGTAGAAAACACAATGAAAATTTTGTTACAGAGTCTCTTTAAGTGAAATAATGGTTACAAGTCAAGTTGATTTGTCAAGAAGGTTGATTTTAAAATGCAAAGGAGGGGGAGAAAGGAAAAAAAAATACACATTTTTATTAATAAAAAAGAAACCAATAGAATTAATTAAAAAAAAGTCAGATCAGCGATCAGAGCCCACCAACAGAGGACGATCCATTTGTGTGCAGAGTTGTACGGCCCTGCAGCAAGCTTTTAGAGCTGCAGTGGCCTGAACTGTAAAAAATAGCCTGGTCACTAGGGAATTGTAAGCCTGGGGTCCTAAAACATTTTTCCTTTTGGTGATGCTAGCTTGTATAGGTGCTTTACTATTAACTGCTAAAGCGGCATGAAATATACACTGCTAAAAAAAAAATAAGTGAACACCAAAATAAGACATCCTAGATATTAATGAATGAAATGTTCTTATTAAAGGATACCAGATCTCAAATGGTTTGGAGAAACGGGGAGCAGGCATATACTACCATCTGGCCTTATGCCCACCGCACCCCCCGTTCTCCTCCCTACCCCCATAGCTCACCTAAAAGCCCCCCAGGATCCTCTTCCGGTCGGCCGGGTCGAGACTTACTGCGCTGGCGTCGGTTGGGCTGCACTTATCCTACAGCACGTGGCCGAGAGTGCACTACACATGTGTATGACGTCACTGGGCAGTGTGCTCTCGGCCACAGGCGCATACTGTAGGACAAGCGCAGCCCGACCGGCGCCAGCGCAGTAAGTCTCTACCCGGCCGACTAGAAGAGAATCCTCGGGGGCTTTTAGGTGAGCTATGGGGCAGAGAGGAGAACGGGGGGTGCGGCGGGCATAAGGACAAGTAGTAGTATATGCCTGCTCCCCCATTTCTCCAAACCATTCGAGCTCTGGAATCCTTTAGATACTTCATTCTTTACATATTTGAATGTGCTGACAGCTAAAGCACGCAAACATTTTCAATGGAAATCAAATTTATCAACCCATGGAGGTCTGGATTTGGAATCAAATTCAAAACTAGTGGAAAAAAACACTACAAGCTGAACCAACTTTGATGTAATGTCCTTAAAACAAGATTCCTGAGGCTGGTTTCACACTGTGTATTGGCGGTAGCAGGCAAAAACAGGCCTTAAGGGAATACTGCGATTATCCCCATGTGGCAGCAGGCCAAGCAGTAAGTGACGCTCAGTTCCTGTGGCCGAATCGATGATGTTCATGTTGCTAAAATACGCTTCCGCAATGCATACAACTGGCGGCAGTCATTTTAAAAAACACGCGTAGCCATAGACTTACGTGACATGCACCTTACTGCAGGAGCCGCACTGTAATGTAGGTATGCACTCAAGATAGATTAGGGACTTCCGGCGCATCCCAACTCATCGCGTGCAGTGTGATATTACCTATAGACTTTCATTGGTCTGACGTTAGGCTGTGGTAAAATGTCGCACCGCGCCAGTGTGGAAGGCCCCATACTGAATAGGTGCTGGCTTGCTAAACAGGAAGAGCTGAGATTCAAACCCTGGTCTCCTGTGCCACAGGTAGTGCCCTTAATCAGAACATTATACCAGTCCACCCCCCAAAAAACTAAAATGGACTGTGCTATGTCTCTGTGTAAAAATAGTTCACCAGAAGAAGTCGATAGTAACAGCATAAAAGTAATGATCGTACATGTGTTAACCAGGACAGAGGCAGAGGCGAGAGAGGCTCCAGCCTCAGGGCGCAGTGTAGTAGGGCGCAAAACTCACTCAGCCATCATTCCCCTATTGTGTTTGAAGCAAAGAGAAAAAAGAAAAGGGTATAAATGGCAGTGACTGCAAGCCATATAACTAGAGATTAAGGTGTTGGGGGCCCTGGTGTGCCTCTTATGCTGGGCATACACAGCTCGATTTTGCTGCTCGATTATCCCGCTTGATCGATTCCCTGCTCGATTTCAGCATGCGATTCTCTTATCTTCCGCTCGTTTTTCTTATCTTTTTGCATTGTCCTCAATGTGGAATCGAGCAGCAAAACGATCGGCCGGGAGATCGTACGTGTCAGAAAATATCTATCAAGCTATCTAAATGGCTCAGAATTGAGCCGTGCATTCCCAGCATAAGACTAATAGCAATCAGTGTGTGACGGCTGGGGTGAGAGGGATGGAGGGGCGCACTTTGGTGTCTCAGCTTTGGGTGCTGGAGGATCTTGTCCCGGCTCTAGTGTTAGCCATATGAGATGTAGCATTTAAAGAGACACTGAAGCTAAAAAAAATATATGATATAATGAATTGGTTGTGTACTGTGAATAATTACTAGAAGATTAGCAGCAAAGAAAATATTCTCATATTTTTATTTTTAGGTATATAGTGTTTTTTCTAACATTGCATCTTCTATAATATGTGCAGATTACACAACACTCAGCATTCAAAATGATTCTTTCAGAGCAGTCTATGAACTAATGACCTCTCCTCTGGCAAAGAAAAAGTAAATAGTTAAGGAACAGTTGAGATAATAAAAGTCAGAAAACAGCCCTCTCCACGACTTTGAAAGTTGTAGAGCTTAATGGCTTTTTTGTATAGAGATAACAACTGGAGTTTCTTAACGCTTCCTGTACTGGAAACAATTAGAGTGATGTATCTGATCTTAATTGATCTTAATGTTTTATTTCTTAGCTGTACTACACATACAAATCATAATATCATAATTTATTTTTAGCTTCAGTGTCTCTTTAAGATACGATAATCTGACTATGCATGTCATGCCATAGTTTTAGCAAAATATATAATTTATATATTAATATAAGGTCATGTGGCTGTCTTATGCCACACCCATTATATTCATCATGTTACTTTTGTCACTGTCATCAAAAATTGCTTATTTTGTATCAATTCTGTATTTTGTCACCAATTATGTATTTTGTATATTGGTGAATTCCATTTGTCTGTATTATTATGTACCCCATGTTCTTTTCTTACTGTGAGCAGCACCACGGAATACGTTGGCTCTTTTTAAATCAATAATAATAATAGGCAAGATGACGTCACAGCTAGATGTCTTTCAGCAGAAATATGTGCTTTATAGAAATCGGCGACGATTTCCAAATTGCTTCGCTGCTGAATCCGCAGGGGCTATTGTAATTTGCAGGAATGCGTGCAGCATTTTCAGAATAATTTCATGAGGAAAAGCGACAGGGCTGTGGACTTGGAGTCGGAGGCCTCATAAATTGAGGAGTCGGATGATTTGTGTTTCAAATCCACAGCCCTGGTAAATATTAGACTAAGGAGTTGGAGTTGAGGAGTCTGAGCCATTTTGGGTACCTGGAGTCGGAGTCAGTGTTTTCATAAAATGAGCAGTCGGGAGTCAAATGATTTTTGTACCAACTCCACAGCCCTGAAAAGCAGGACCCAAAATCACTTTCCCTGAAATTGCTGTGCAAGTGGTCACAGGCCTAAGTATGTATTTGTGTATGCATCCTTGGCTATAGAATGTGTTGTATATCTCTGTGTAGCAATTATTACATTTTTTTTAATACAGATATTGGAAGCATTCTAGACTAATGTTTACTTAACCTGCTGGGCGGTCTGGACGAGCTCAGCTCGTCCAGTACCGCCGGAGCCTGCCGCTCAGGCCCTGCTGGGCCGATTTGGCTGAAATAAAAAGCAGCACACGCAGCCGGCACTTTGCCAGCCGCGTGTGCTGCCTGATCGCCGCCGCTCTGCGGCGATCCGCCGCGAGCAGCGGCGAAAGAGGGTCCCCCCAGCCGCCTGAGCCCAGCGTAGCCGGAACAAAAAGTTCCGGCCAGCGCTAAGGGCTGGATCGGAGGCGGCTGACGTCAGGACGTCGGCTGACGTCGATGACGTCACTCCGCTCGTCGCTATGGCGACGATGTAAGCAAAACAAGGAAGGCCGCTCATTGCGGCCTTCCTTGTTTATTCTGGGCGCCGGAGGCGATCGGAAGAACGCCTCCGGAGCGCCCTCTAGTGGGCTTTCATGCAGCCAACTTTCAGTTGGCTGCATGAAATAGTTTTTTTTTTTATTAAAAAAAAACCCTCCCGCAGCCTGCCTGGCGATCTTAATAGAACGCCAGGCAGGTTAAAGTGAGCCTCCGGACCAAAAATCTACTCAGCAGAACTGAAAAGGCTTGGTGTTTCTTTAACAGTTTCACAGCATCAGAACTTTGTTTTTCTTACCAAAGCATCATTTTTAGCTAAGCTCCACAAATCAAAGAAAAAAAGCCCGGGCTTTTTTCCCCTGATGCTGTGCAGAGCATGATGGGATTTCCTATGTTGTTATTCACGTTGCCTAGCAACTAGGATAGGTGCTCAGGACACAGAACAGTTGGAACTGTGTCACATGCTCCCTGTCATCTTCTTTCAACCAAAAAGATGGCTGCCCTCATGAAATCAAACATTTGCCTGTTCTTTTAAAACAGTGTGGGTAAGAGATTATATGACCTATCTATTTTAATTAACATAACTAATGTAACTTAATGACAGTATGTTTGTTTAGGCTGGAGTTCCTCTTTAAAATGCTGTTACTGTACTACTGTAATATCTTGCCGGTTAGTTGAAATATTTCATTTTTGGTGTGTCTGGAAGAACTAATATATTGTACATGAATTTATGTAACAGACATATTGATGGTAAAAGTTTTTTGTCCTGAACGGTTGACAACCATATTTAAAGAAAAAAAGAGCTGTTAAAAAAAAAAAAAAAAAAATCAATACTTACTCGGGGCAGAAGTCCATGACTGAACCAGTTACAGGTGTTGATTGAGGCTGAACGGCAGACCGTGAGATGACGGCAAAGGACTCAGATGTGCTTATGGAGCTGGAGGAAGCCCCGATGGGTATCGATTTTTTTGTTTTCTAATAGCTCTGGTAAACTTTACAATTCTTAGTACCTCTTTGGAGAGAAGAAGATTGGCTGTAGGGGAGGTGGAGGCCATAAGTAAAACTAAGAGGAATAGTTAAATCATTTTAAATATGCCCCTGATTTTTACTCCGCAGATTGCAACCGTTTGTAATTGAATGTTAAATTGTATTTCTATAGCTGCAAGTTTATACATTCAGCTTTTGTTTTGAAAGCTGTAATGTACTGCATATTGCTATTTGTATACAAGATGTTGTCCAGAATATTTCCTCCATAGATGTGGAACATGTGAAAATGTCAGTAGGTGGACATTTTGAAACGCCCTTCTGGAGAATTTGACGACAGCACTGCACACATGGAAGGATTGCAAAATAAAGGTTAATACCGTTGGATATAGCAGATTAGGAATGAGGATCTCTTGGCACAGAACAGAGACATGGGATCCCAAGTCTAGAGCTATCTATCATGTATGGAGTCAATTTGGTATGGATAATTGGCCCAATATGTGAGTAACCTATTTTTTGTAAATACAGAAATGGAAGCTTTCTAGACTAATGTTTACATGTTTAAAATGCTATGTTACTGTACTACTGTAATTTCTTGCCAGTTAGTTGAAATATTTCCTTGTTGTTGTGTCTGGAAGTACTTATATATTGTAAATGCATTTATGTAACAGACACATCGATGGTAAAAGTTTTTGTCCTGAACGGTTGACAACCACATTTAAAGAAAAAAAGAGCTGTTAGAAAGAAAAAATCAATACTTACTCGGGGCAGAAGTCCATGACCGAACCAATTACAGGTGTTGATTGAGGCTGAACGGCAGACCGTGGGATGGCGAGGGACTCAGACGTGCTTATGGAGCTGGAGGAAGCCCTGGGTGGGTATCGATATTTTGTATTCTAACAGCTCTGGTACACTTTATATTTCTTAGAACCTGTTTGTTGTTGTGTCTGGAAGTACTTGTATATTGTAAATGCATTTATGTAACAGACATATTGATGGTAAAAGTTTTTGTCCTGAATGGTTGACAACCATATTTAACTGCTTGCCCACCGCGTCATGCCGATGATCGTGGCCGTGGCGGCAGCCCCAGGACCGCCTAACGCCGATCGGCGTAAAGTCCTTGGGGCTCGCAGTGCAGGAGTTTGCGCGCAGGCTGCACGTGCATCTCCTGTTAGTGGGCAGAGCGGAGCTCCGCCTTCAGTCTCCGAGCGGCCATTGCCACTCGGGAGACTGTTAGACGCCGGAATCGCTGTCTAATTACATTGTACAGCGCCGCGATCTGCAGCAGCGCTGTACTGGGGATAGCCGTGTGACACGGCTGTCCCTCTGGGACATTAGAGAGCGATCGGCTCTCATAGGCTGAAGACTATGACAGCCGATCACCGTGATTGGCCAGATCTGGGGAGGGAGGGAACAAAAATTCATTAACAAATAGGCAAAAATAATAAAAAAAGATAAAGATAAACAGAGAGCTCTGTTGGTGGGGAGAAAAGGGGGGGAAATCACTTGTGTGCTGTGTTGTGCGGCCCTGCAGCGAGGCCTTAAAGATGCAGTGGCCCTTTTTGTAAAAAATAGCCTGGTCTTTAGGGGGGTTTAAGCCCATGGTCCTCAAGAGGTTAAAGAAAAAAAGAGCTGTTAGAAAAAAAAGAATCGATACTTAGTCGGGGCAGAAGACCACGAGTGAACCAGTTACAGGTGTTGATGGAGGCTGAACGGCAGACCGTGGGATGACGGTGAGGGACTCAGACGTGCTTATGGAGCTGGAGGAAGCCCCCGGGTGGGTATCGATTTTTTGTATTCTAACAGCTCTGGTACACTTTACATTTCTTAGTACCTGTTTGGAGAGAAAAGAATTGGCTGTAGGGGAGGTGGAGGCCATGAGTAAAATGTAGAGGTATATTTAAACTATTTTAAATATGCCCCTGATTTTTAC
Organism: Hyperolius riggenbachi; assembly: GCF_040937935.1. Lineage (NCBI taxonomy): Eukaryota > Metazoa > Chordata > Amphibia > Anura > Hyperoliidae > Hyperolius > Hyperolius riggenbachi. The sequence goes on from NC_090651.1 coordinate 284,533,769, forward strand.
TCCGCAGATTGCAACCGTTTGTAATTGAATGTTAAATTGTATCTCTATAGCTGCAAGTTTATACATTCAGCTTTTGTTTTGAAAGCTGTAATGTACTGCATATTGCTATTTGTATACAAGATGTTGTCCAGAATATTTCCTCCATAGATGTGGAACATGTGAAAATGTCAGTAGGTGGACATTTTGAAACGCCCTTCTGGAGAATTTGACGACAGCACTGCACACATGGAAGGATTGCAAAATAAAGGTTAATACCGTTGGATATAGCAGATTAGGAATGAGGATCTCTTGGCACAGAACAGAGACATGGGATCCCAAGTCTAGAGCTATCTATCATGTATGGAGTCAATTTGGTATGGATAATTGGCCCAATATGTGAGTAACCTATTTTTTGTAAATACAGAAATGGAAGCTTTCTAGACTAATGTTTACATGTTTAAAATGCTATGTTACTGTACTACTGTAATTTCTTGCCAGTTAGTTGAAATATTTCCTTGTTGTTGTGTCTGGAAGTACTTATATATTGTAAATGCATTTATGTAACAGACACATCGATGGTAAAAGTTTTTGTCCTGAACGGTTGACAACCACATTTAAAGAAAAAAAGAGCTGTTAGAAAAAAAAAGAATCGATACTTACTCAGGGCAAAAGTCCATGACTGAACCAGCTACAGGTGTTGATTGAGGCTGAAAGGCACACCGCCGGAGGATGGCGAAGGACTCAGACATGCTTATGGAGCTGGACGAAGCCTCGGGTGGGTATTGATTCTTTGCATTCTAACAACTGTGGTACACTTAACATTTTTTAGTACCAGTTTGGAGAGAAGTGATTTGAGTATAGAGGAGGTGGAGGCCATAAGTAAAATTTAGGAGTATATATAAATAATTTTAAATATGCCCCTGATTTTTATTCCGCAGTTTGCAACTGCTTGTAATAGAATGTTAAATTGTATCTCTATAGCTGCAAGTTTAGCATTCAGCTTTTGTTTTGAAAGCTGTAATGTACTGCATGTTTCTATGGCCTTGATTCACTAAAGGGTGCTAAGTTTTAATATTCCTCCAAAGACACTGCGCTCTCTCCTTCAGAAGCTCCTTCCTCCAAAAATGTTACTCAGAGAAAAAACGCACCATAGCATAATAGTGTTTTAAATATATTGCCTCTTCCCACAACACCCAGTGCTGCAAATGATATCTGTGCACATCCACCAGTATACAGGGTCTCACAGGTCCTCACCATATATAGTGGCTGCCAGATCACAGACAGCTATAAGCGCCTCCACACAACAAACAGAAAGTGCCTAGCTCCTTATTGTATCCAGGTGTCCCAACAAGCACACGTGGCCTCTCACCTTGTCCGCTGCCCCTGATGAGTGCGCATGCACGAAACGCGTAGGGCGGAGCTACGGGCGTGGAGAGTTGGCGTGGAAGCAGTTGATTTTATGCTATGCTTGTTTATCTTTGGAAACATGTGAGTGCACTATTTTATTATAATTTTAAATAAATCGATGGTTTTATGCTATGAGAGGCTCTTCAGTCACTAGGTTAAACGAGGGGATTGCCCTTAGGATGATCTGTTTGGTGGAATGATGATGCTGATGGGACAAACAAGTGCATTTGCTGTCTTATAACTTGGACGGCAGCGGACAAGGTGAGAGGCCCCGTGTGTCTGTGATCTGGCAGCCACTATATATGGTGAAGACCTGTGAGACCCTGTATACTGGTGGATGTGCACAGATATCATTTGCAGCACTGGGTGTTGTGGGAAGAGGCAATATATTTAAAACAGTATTATGCTATGGTGCGTTTTTTCTCTTTTTCTCTGAGTAACAGTTTTGGAGGAAGGAGCTTCTGAAGGAGAGAGCGCAGTGTCTTTGGAGTAATATCAGGATTTACGCCACATGCTTGGTGACTGACGCTGCGATCCAAAAAATAACTTTTCTAGCTAAGTAAAGGGACTATAGCTGCTCCAATTGGGGATAGCTTTTTGGGACATTTGTAAGTGAGCGCACAAACATATTGTATTTTTATATTTTGGTGCTAAGTTTTAGCATGCTAGTGAAAATGCACTTAGGATGCAAAATCGGGCTCTTCACATGCTACTTTGCGCGCAAGTTGCGCTTGCAAAGGTTAGCGTTGCGCGCGAAACATCACACTGTCTGCGTGCAAAATAGCCTAATAAGCGTACTTTGCACGCGGACGGTGCAATATTTAGCGCACACCGGTGCAACGTTTCGGATGCACCAACTTAATGCACGATCAGTAACAGCTTTGGACATGCAAACTACTTAGCACCCTAGTTTACACGTCCAAAGCTTTTTGGTGTGCTAACAATGTTAGCACCCTTTTGTGAATCAAGCCCTATATGTATACAAGATGTTGTCCTGAATATTTTCTCCATAGATGTGGAACATGTAAAAATTTCAGTAGGTTGACATTTTGAAACGCCCTTTTGGAGAATTTGACGACAGCATTGCACACATGCAAGGATTACAAAAGAAAGGTTAATACCATTGGATATAGCAGATTAGGAATGAGGATCTTTTGGTGCAGAACAGAGACCTGGGATCCCAAGTCTAGAGCTATCTATCATGTATGGAGTCCATTTGGGATGGATAATTGGCACAATATGTGAGTAACCTATTTTTTTTGTAAACAAAAACAATTGGAAGCAGGTGGGGCAAGTGGGACAGGTGTGGTTAAGTGGCACATGTGGGTCAATTGGGGTTAAGTGGGGCAGGTGGGGTTAAGTACGTTAAGTGGGGCAGGTGAGGTTAAGTGCGAGAAGTGGGGCAGGTGAGGTTAAGTGGGGTAAGTGAGGCAGGTGGGGCAGTTGGGGTTAAGTGGGGCTGGTGGGGTTTATTGGGGCCGGTGGGGTTAAGAGGGTTAAGTTGGGCAAGTGGGACAGGTAGAGCAAGTGGGGTTAAGTGGAGCAGGTGAGGCAAGTGGGGTTAAGTAGGTTAATGGGGGCAAGTGGGGCAAAGTAGGGGCAGGTGGGGTTAAGTGGGGCAAGTGGGGTTAAAAGGGGAAGTTGGGCCAGTGGGGCAGGTGGGGTTAAGTGAGGCAGGTTGGGGCTAAGTGGGGATGGTGAGGTAGGTGGGGCAGGTGGGGTTAAGTGGGGCAAGAGGGGTTAAGTGGGGCAAGTGGGGTTAAGTGGGGCAGGTGGGTTAGGTGGGGCAGTGACAGCATGCAGTCAGAGTAGGAGGAGAAGTGAGACATTTATCAAGAGTGTCTGAGACAAAATATTAGTAGGTGTTTAGAAATCCGTGTAGAAATGTCTCTAAGAAATCACTAAATAGTGCAGATTCCTTCTAAAACTGTTGTAAGATAGGAGGAGCTCGGAGGAGTCTTTCAGACAGTGCAGCGTGTGAGGGGAATTGCTGTTGATGAGGTAACCAACACACCTGCTGTATTGATAGCAGCAGGCTCTGAGGAGGTATTCAGCAGGGAGGAGGCACACCACACAAACATACAAATCATGTCTAGCCTGCACTCTGCAATCATGTCTAGCCTGCAATTCTACATCTGTAGAACTGCTATCAAGCACTTCTTAATCTGCGCCAATTTAGGGATGGATTTGCACTATTCTTAACTGTAGTGCAGCTCTAGAAATCCACGCTAAATTGCCACTATTACCTAGGACTTAAGAAGGTTCTTATTATCATGCAGAACTGTTCTCCCTTCTGGTTGGAACAGAGTAAGAAGAAAAAACTGATGGTAATGCGTTGATAAATCTCCCCCACAGCCAGCCAGTGTGCTATTCTATTGTGTTGAGCTGCAGCATGTCATGTGAAAACATTAAATGAAGCAAAGCAAATTGTTGTGTGCTGTGCTATCATTCCAAATTAGGGGGGGGGGGGGGGGAGGGGGGTGCATCCTCACAATTTTGCCTCAGGCAGCAAAAAGTCTAGAACTGGCCCTGCCAATACTCTCAGCATTATCTTGCTTGTGCCCACACCACACCAACAATACTGGCTCCTTCTACAGTTACACCCCTAAGCAGTATCAGCAAATTAAAGCAGCCACAATAGGGCTATTTTTCACTAGCCGCGATCTGCTTGAACAAGCGAAACGCCAGTGTTTTGCCGATCGCTAGTACACTGTGATTTTTCATGTAAACCGCTATACACTTTTCCATTACTGCATTTTGATTTTTACCCGAGCGCAATCATAGTGCTGCACGATTATTGCCGTGGTTGTGTTTCACTCCCATTGGTGAACGTCGCAATCTCGTCAGGTGGAAAAAGAAGCTTTTGCCTTTAGCAAGCACAAACACATTTGCAATTGCGCTTGCAAGTGGAAAAGAAGCCTTACCTTTCTCAGGCCTCTTGCACACTACATGCGATTCCGATTTTGTTTTTATATGATTCGACTTTTGATTCCAATTTAAAAAAAAAGTACTGCATGCTGCCACGTTTTTTAATCGGAATTAAAAATCGGATCGTATAAAAAAATAAAATAAAAAAAAAAACACATCGGAATCGCATGTAGTGTGCAAGAGGCCTAAAGGTGGCCACTAACAGTCCAATTTCTGGATTGGTTGTAAATAATCTCTTTTAATGGGCACAATCGATTATGAACGATTATAAAAATAGTTGTCCGATTGGATTTTCGTCAAATCAAAATTTGGATTTTCTTGTTGGTTGTGATAGATAGGAAGCAAAGATTGGTTAGATGATGCTGTAGTGAACGACTTCACTTCCGCTAGTGGCCACCTTATAAGTGTGCTGCAGTCCCATCCGTCTGATTTGCTCTACATTTGGTTCTCTTTACATCCAGAGAGAGAGACTGCAACATTGTAACCTAGTTGAAAGTCACAGCATGGCAAATAGCAATTTCAATAGCTACAGTATAAGAACTACCATGTTTCCCCGAAAATAAGACGCTGTCTTACATTAATTTGTCTTTCAAAAGTTGTGGTAGGTCTTATTTTCAGGAAGGTCTTATATTCTATGGTGGTAGCCAGATAGATTCCTCTCACCCGCCCGCTCCCTTTACCTTCCCTGCTCTTGCTGCTCTCCTCCTTCTTAAAGTCCAGAAGCCTCTGCTGATTATGTCTGTCATAATTCACACCGCAGATTAGCGGTGACTCACGTTGAAAGCAGCTACAGTAATGTATCCAGTAACAGCGCCGTCAGGAAGTAAACAGAGATCACTTCCTGTATAGGGTGGAGCTGTTACTGGATACATTACCGTAGCTGCTTTCACCGCAAGTCATCACTAATCTGCAGTGTGAATTATGACAGGCATAATCAGCAGAGGCTTCCGGACTTTAAGAAGGGGGACAGCAGCAAGAGCAGGGGAGGTAAAGGGAGCGGGCGGGCGAGCAGGAGCAGGTCTGCCACTAGGCCTTATATTTGGGGATGTCTTATATTTCGATCATACTCAAAATATATGGGAGGTCTTACTTTCGGGGGAGGTCTTAAATTCAGGGAAAGACAGTGTTCCGTCCGTACTTAGAAATGTAAGTTTATTTCAAAAATAAACATATATTTACATTACAAAAATTACTATGTACATCCCACCCTCAAAAATACCCAAATAAAATGTTTAGTAATAAAAAAAAAAACATTACAATAAAAACAAAAAAACAAACACATATTTACCTAAGGGTCTAAATTTTTTAAATATCTATGTAAAGATGAAATAATTCTATTATAAGCTTGTAAATAGTGATGGATGCAAAAGGCACTTTTATTTTCAAATAAAATATTGTCGCCATACATTGTGATAGAGACATAATTTAAACGGTTTAATAACCGGGAAAAATGGGCAAATACAATACGTGGGTTTTAATCATGGAGGCATGTATTATTTTAAAACTAAAATGGCCGAAAACTGAGAAATAATTATTTTTTTCCATTTTTTCTTATTCTTACTGTTAAAATGCATTTACAATAAGGTAGCTCTTAGCAAAATGTACCACCCAAAGAGACCCTAATTGGTGGCGGAAAAAACAAGATATGGATCAGTTCATTGTGATAAGTAGTGATAAAGTTATAGGCTAAGGAATGGGAGGTGAACATTGCTCGGATGCATAAAGTGAAAACGACTGAGGGCTGAAGTGGTTAATCTCTCAGCAAAAGTGCTTTTCTAAGTGCAAGGAAAAGCGCAGGGCTGTGGAGTCGGTACAAAAATCTTCCAACTCCGACTCCTCAGTTTATGAAACCACCGGATCCAACTTCGGGTACCCAAAATGGCTCCGACTCCTTAGTCTAATACTTTCCAGGGCTGTGGTTTTTGTACAAAATCATCCGACTCCAACATTTATGAAATTACCGACTCCCCAAAATTGCTCCGACTCCTCGACTCCACAGCCCTGGAAAAGTTTTACAAAAACGCTCAATAAATCGCTCAGCGCATGCGATTTATGATGTGAACAAGGCCTTACAGCTAATTGCATGTGTAAGGGCCCGTTCACACCTATAATCGCAAAACGCCAGCTTGCGGGAGGGATTTTCCCGCGATTAACGCAGAAAAATCACTGGACACTGCGGCGGTTTTGGAGCGATCGCGATTAGCGTGCTTTGCACGCTAATCACAATCGCTTAATGTGAAATGCTAATCGCCGGCAAACCACTGCATGCAACACGTTTGCAGTTAACGCTAACCGCAAACGCGGCAGTGAGAACACTGCCATTTGCTACAATGTGTAGCGTTTTTTACAAAACCGCTAGCAGTTTGCCATGAGCGGGAATCGTGCGATTCCCGCTCAGGTGTGAATGGGCCCTTAGGGCTCTTTCACAGAAGTAGCAGAAAAGCTAGGTAAAAGTGCTGTACAGGCAGCCCCCGCACTTAGTGAGATCTGGGTGCTGCCGCAGTCGGCACACTCAGCATTCAAAATGATTCTTTCAGAGCAGTCTGTGAACTAATGACCTCTCCTCTGGCAGAGAAAAAGTAAATAGTTCAATAACACTTGAGATAATAAAAGTCAGATAACAGCCCTCTCCGGGACTTTGAAAGTGGTAGAGCTTAATGGCTTGTTTGCATAGAGATAACAACTGGAGTTTCTTAACTCTTCCTGTACTGGAAACAATTAGACTGATGTATCTGATCTTAATGTTTTATTTCTTAGCTGTACTACACATACAAATCATAATATCATAAATTTTTTTTCGCTTCAGTGTCTCTTTAACAATGGCAGTGAAGTATACTTTCTATGCACTGTATGCGTTGCACCACATGTATAATGTGCTAAGCGATGTCCTGCTTTTAGTATGGATGATCAATGAGACACAAATATTTCAGAGTTTATGCAAATTTATATGCAGATATTCGCAGCTTGAAAATGAAACAATTAAGTCCACCCAGGCTTAAATTAATTGGTATATTTTCAAGCTGCATATATTTGCATAAGCTCAAATATTTGCATCTCAACACAACTCCCCACTGTGATCATAGCCTGAGTATCCAAAAGTGAACTGAAAATATTTTCTTTTAAACTGCAGTGGCTTTTCTGGATGAAGATTAGGGATGATCAATGAGATGCAAATATTTACGATGATACAAATTTTTATGCAAATATATGCAGCTTCAAAATGGACCAATCAATTTAAACCCGTGTTGCATGAACTCGGAATTATTTGCATCTCATTGATCATCCCTAGTTAACCTCCTGAGCGTTACGCCGCTCAGGAGGTTTTCCAGCCTAAGCCCCCCCCCCCCCAGTATAATTTTATGTGATCGCACGCTTGTAAAAGCTTCAGCTAGCACTAGGCTAGCTAGTACAGGTGGCCGGCATCCCCCCGATTGCTGCTTATCCCCCACTAATACATTACCCAGCCTGGAGCCAGCGATCAACGCAGCCTCCCTGCACATCTCCGGTCCTCTCTATGTGCGATCCTCCTCATAGAGAAGAGCGGAGCTGTCCGGGGAGGCTGCGTTGATCGCTGGATCCAGGCTGGGTAATGTATTAGCGGGGGATCAGCAGCAATTGGGGGGTTGCCGGCCATCTGTACTAGCTAGCCTAGTGTTAGCTGAAGCTTTTACAAGCGTGCAATCAGTTAAAATTATACTGGGGATCCTTGGGCCAGCCAGCGGTATGCCCAACACAGTGTCGGGCTTACTGCTAAGGAGGTTAAGATTAGGGTGCATACACATCCAATTTTACCACTTTCATGTAGTACGAGAATCAACAGACTTTGAATATAACATACTGTGTAGGCAAACTCTCATACTGGAAAAATTGGCCAATGACAATTGGATGTGTGTACAGACCCTTCAACCCCAGAGTGGCAGCAGAAGTGGGCCCATGGGAAAACTGATAGTGCTAAAAAGACTAATGGGCCAGATTCAGTCAATGGATGTGAACCAGTATCCAGCTTATTTGTGTATCTTTTCCTTTCAGTTTATCCAGACTGTGGTTTGTTAATTACCTGTGTAGGCTTGCCTGTCTTCACTTAAGAGGCTCACAGTATAAAGTACTGTATAAACCAGTTATCAGAAAAAAGTCAAGGCTACTTACCTAAGTAGAGGGAAGGTCTTTGGATGGTCCAGTGGCTTCCCATGTCCCCAACCTTCCACTTCTATGGGACCATTCTCCCGTCCATGTACTAGCACCTAGGGATGCTCAATGGATGCAAATAATTTCAAATTGATGCAGATTTATTCAAATATGTATGCAAATTGATGTAGCTTGAAAATGGACCAATCAAATCCTTCCAAGGTGGAATTTGATTGGTCTGTTTTCAAGCTGCATAAATTTGCATTATCCTGCAACTCTGAAAAATGTGCATCGCACTGACCATCTCTAACAAGCATGATGACCATACTGTGAACGAGCAGCTTTGTGCAACTGAGTAAGAATGGACCAAATTTATACATGGACAGGAACTAGCCATTTGAGCAGGGCGGGGCAAAGTTTGCACTGCCCAGGGCGCATGCTGTTGACCGCATTACTAAAATTTCTCCCTCCCTGCAGTCGCAAGCATAATTATGCAGGGTTAACTCACCTACTTGCTGCTTCCTGCGTTGGGTCTCCATGGCAACAGGGCGTCACGTGACAACAGTGTATTACACGCTGAAAGCCTTATGGCATGCCATGTGACGCCCTGTTCCTATGGAGACCCGACACAGGAAGCAGGTGAGTAAACCCTCCGTAATTGTTCCACTCATGACTGCAGGGAGGGAGGGGAAAAAGGAAACCGGCTGCCTATAGGCAGGCCAGATGAACAGCGCACACCGGCCATATAGTTTGCCCAGTGCAGCATTAGGGCTCAGACACACTATAAAAGAGCTTTTCTGAGCGTTTGATTGCTGAGCGTTTTTAAAAAAAAATGCTCCCATTCACTTGCATTAAAATCGCCACAATTGTGTAAAATTGCAGACACATAAAAATGTACACGATCACGTCGATTTGTACGTGATTTTAATGCAAGTGAATGGGAACGATTTTTTTTTAAAGCGCTCAGCAATCAAAAAGCTCTCAGAAAGGCACTTAGTGTGTCTGAGCCCTCAGAGTATATCCAACAAGCTCTTGTCAAGTATGTTTAGAAGGACCATGCACTGAATCAGTGGGGTCGAGGATGGGGCGAGCCTCCATGACTTTCACACTGGGGCAATTTGTGGGCATTTACTGTTGATCTCCAGCAATTGCTAGTGCTTTGAAAAGCGCTAGTCTAATTTAAAGTATATGGAAGTGATCTCACTGGAGCAATCCCCAGCAATTCGCAGTAAACAAACATGTACAATACTTGTACGTTTATGCAAATTTATACAGCTTGAAATTGGACCAATCAATTTAAATCTGGGTGAGATCATGCACAGCTTAAAGAGAGTCTGAAGCGAGAATAAATCTCGCTTCAGACCTCATAGATAGCAGGGGCATGTGTGCCCCTGCTAAACCGCCACTATCGCGCCGCTAAACGGGGGTCCCTTCACCCCCAAATCCCCTCCGTACAGCCGGGGAGCGCTTCCGCATTGGGGCAGGGCTAACCGCCGCAGCCCTGCCCCACGCGCGCCTGTCAACGCGTATCTCCGCCTCTCCCCCGCCCCACTCAGTCTTCCTTCACTGAGAGGGAGAGGCGGCAATGCGCCGCTGATAGACGCGACTGGAGGCAGGGCTGCAGCCGTTAGCCCTGCCTCCAAGAAGAAAACATACACGACCAATTTGCGACCAAGGTTTGCGGGGGTGGGTTTGGGGGTGAAGGGACCCCCGTTTAGCTGCGGGATAGCGGCGTTTTAGCAGGGGCACACATGCCCCTGCTAACTATGAGCTCTGAAGCGAGATTTATTCTCGCTTCAGTCTCTTTAAGGCCTCCTTTCCATTAGTGATGGGTCGTTCGCGAACGAGCCGGCTCTTTGCTGCGAACGACAAGAGCCGGTTCTCGGTTTTGAAAGAGCCGATGCCTCAGCCGCCCCACACAGCTCTGATTTGCTGTGTAATAAAAGGCGCTGAGGCATGCCGGGAGATGTAGTCCTCCTCTTGCAGCTAGTCGGAGTGTATGGGGCAGAGCAGAGCAGTAGCAGGAGGGATTGCCCCATTCAGAGAAGCAGTCTGGAGTTGTCATGGAGACGGGGGCGGGGCTTTTACTCCGATTCTGAGTGGTGTCTATTGATATTTAATGGAGAGCCGATTCAGAGCCGGCTCTTTAATGGGAGCCGATTCAGAAGAGCCGATTCTCCAAGAAGAGTCGGAATTCCCATCACTACTTTCCACAGACCGCTGATAGGCAGTGAAATGCCTCTCAAACTCACTCAACTGCTCACTGCTGCCTAATAACTGCTTGCTGAGCACACAGCTCAACAGTTCGTGGAAAGGAGGCCTCAAGGAAATGTCCAAGCTGGGAAACAAAAATGACATTACTTACCTGGGGCTTTCCCCAGCCCCTGACATGTCCCTCACCGCAGCTCCAGTCTCCTGGAATCTCCTGCATTCGAGATGGACTTTGCCAGGTCGGAATCGCCTGCGCGCGAGCCGCTCTCAATCACATCCACGTGGATTGGAGTGTACTGCAGTATTTCTGCACCGCACTCCAGACCATGTGGGCATGATTAACAGCTCTCGCGCAGGCGATTCTGACCTGGCGAGGTCGCAAACAGAGAAGATCCCAGGACACCGGAGCTGCGGCGAGGGACATGTCGGCTGCCAGGGGCTGGAGGAGGCCGCGGGTAGGTAGAGGTCTTTTTTCCCAGCTCGGACATTGACTTTAACCCCATCTGACATACACACATACAATCATAGTCACCCATCAGGCAACAATTCAGTGAATGACGAGGTACACATTACTAGCCTTGATGTTACCAGTTTTCCATTGCTATGGGGGGGGAGGGGGGGGGGTCAGAGGGGTAATTGGCACACCACAGATCAGTTTCATCTGCAATAAGTTATTGCATGCATTTACCTTAAAGCCTGGTTCACACTGGTTTTAAAGATCCGTTTGCAGATCAGAGCCTAACGGATGCAAATAGATCCAACGTTGGCTGGATGGTGTAATGGTTAAGGGCTCTGCCTCTGACACAGGAGACCAGGGTTCGAATCTCGGCTCTGCCTGTTCAGTAAGCCAGCACCTATTCAGTAGGAGACCCTAGGCAAGTCTCCCTAACACTGCTACTGCCTATAGAGCGCGTCCTAGTGGCTGCCGCTCTGTCGCTTTGAGTGTGCCAGGACAAAAGCACGATTTAAATGTTATTTGTCTTGTCAATGTTAACCTATGGATCCATTGACATCTATCCGTTCAACATGAACCGCCGAACGGAACACAAGTTTCCTGCTGCACCAATGTTTCCAGACCACTGAGCCCTAGTGTTGTCCGGATCATGAACAATTCAGATCTTTGATCCGAATCTCTTTTGTGAGTCGAATCATCCAAATGAGTGATTCGGATCGCAAAAGGGGCAGGGCCAGGAGCAATCTCAGCGGGCAGCGGGGTCCTGGAAGCAGAGCAGAGATGGATCACTCTGTTGGAGGGGAGCCAGGGACAGGTAGATGAGAGAGAGGGGACATGGGTGCCACTGCCAGATATGTGTAGAGCACACATACTGGCTATAATGTGCTGCTCATTATAGGCTGTCTGTTCTGTAGTTGTGCACAGTGAACAAATTGGAAGCTTTTGGCTCAGCTCAGCACAGCTCAGTAACTTTGCAGGCACTGGGATTGCAGGGCAATATGATTCTCCTGCACTGCTCTAAACAGCTGCACTTCACTTCTGGGAATGCTTTCTTTCACTGTGCGACGTTTGCTTTCAAAGTATACAGATGAACATATAGGTGAAATATATGTAAAGCATATGATTGCAGCATGTGGGTATTGTGTGCAAACAAACATTTCTGCTCGTCCCTCCTCCCTTCTCTGTCCACTCCCTGCCCTCTGTCCATCTTCTCCCCTTCTCTGTCCATCGCAGGGAAAGACCTGTCCTGCTATTCATTAGTGTTGTCCGGATCATGAACGATTCGGATCTTTGAACCGTATCTATTTTGTGAGTCGAATCATCCGAATAATCAAAATGAGTGATTCGGATTGCAAAGGGGGCGGGGCCAGTAGCAACCCCCCCCCCTCAGCAGGCAGCGGGGTCCTGGAAGCAGAGCAGAGATGGATCGCTCTGTTGGAGGGGAGCCAGCCTTGCAGGGACAGGTAGATGAGAGAGAGGGGACATCGGTGCCACTGCCAGATATGTGTAGAGCACACATACTGGCTATAATGTGCTGCTCCTTATAGGCTGTCTGTGCAATGAACAAATTGGAAACTTTTGGCTCAGCTCATTAACTTTGCAGGCAGCGTGATTGCTGTGCAATATGATCCTCCTGCACTGTAGTGTTGTCCGGATCATGAACAATTCGGATCTTTAACCACCCTGGCGTTCTGATTAAATCGCCAGGGTGGCTGCGGGAGGGTTTTTTTTAAATTAAAAAAAAACTATTTCATGCAGCCAACTGAAAGTTGGCTGCATGAAAGCCCACTAGAGGGCGCTCCGGAGGCGATCTTCCGATCGCCTCCGGCGCCCAGAATAAACAAGGAAGGCCGCAATGAGCGGCCTTCCTTGTTTTGCTTATATCGTCGCCATAGCGACGAGCGGAGTGACGTCGACGTCAGCCGACGTCCTGACATCAGCCGCCTCCGATCCAGCCCTTAGCGCTGGCCGGAACTTTTTGTTCCGGCTACGCTGGGCTCAGGCGGCTGGGGGGACCCTCTTTCGCCGCTGCTCGCGGCGGATCGCCGCAGAGCGGCGGCGATCAGGCAGTACACGCGGCTGGCAAAGTGCCGGCTGCGTGTGCTGCTTTTTATTTGACTAAAATCGGCCCAGCAGGGCCTGAGCGGCAGCCTCTGGCGGTGTTGGACGAGCTGAGCTCGTCCAGACCGCTCAGCAGGTTAATCCAAATCTATTTTGTAAGTCGAATCATCAAAATGAGTGATTCAGATCGCAAAGGGGGCGGGGCCAGGAGCGACACACCCCCCTTTCAGCAGGCAGCGGAGTCCTGGAAGCAGAGCAGAGATGCATCGCTCTGTTGAAGGGGAGGCAGCCTTGCACAAGGAAAGGTAGATGAGAGAGAGGGGACATGGGTGCCACTTCCAGATATGTGTAGAGCACACAATGGCTGAAATGTGCTGCTCATTATAGGCTGTCTGTTCCGTAGTTGTGCAGTGAACACATTGGAAACTTTTGGCACAGCTCAGTAACATTACAGGCAGCATGCTGGGCTAGGACAGGGCAGGCACTGTAATTGCTGGGCAATATGATCCTCCTGCACTGCTCTAAACAGCTGCACTTCACTTCTGGGAATGCTTTGGGGAATGGGAGTATACAGATGAACATATAGGTGAAATATATGTAAAGCATAGGATTGCAGCATGTGGGTATTGCGTGCAGACAAACATTTCTGCTCATCCCTCCTACCTTCTCTGTCCACTCCCTGCCCACCATCTCCCCTTCTCTGTGTGTCCACCCCCCTCCCCTTCTGTCCTGCTAGTCATTTCACCCCCGAATGCTTCCCTTGTAAAATAATCCGAGATTCGGATCAAAGATCCGGATCTTTTCAATGATCCGATTTAAATCATTGAAAAGATCCGAACTTCGCATCTCTACTGCACTGCTCTAAACAGCTGCACTTCACTTTGGGGAATGCTTTCTTTCACTGTGCGACATTTTCATTCAAAGTATACAGATCATGAACATATAGGTGAAATATAGGTAAAGCACAAACATTTCTGCTCTCTGCTCCTCCCTCCCTTCTCTGTCCACTCCCTGCCCTCTGTCCTTCTCCCCTTCTCTGTGTGTCCACCCCCCTCCCCTTCTCCTGTCCTGCTAGTCATTTCACTCCCAAATGCTTCCCCTGTAAAATAATCAGAGATTTGGATCAAAGATCCGGATCTTTTCAATGATCCGATTCATCCGTATCATTGAAAAGATCCGAACTTCGCATCTCTACTGAGCCCAGCGTAATTGGAAATGTAGGTGCTGCATTAGGAGCAATGAGAAAACAGAATGTTTCTTCACACTAGTGAAGAAAAGGACAGTTCTAAGCAGCAAAATCCAATTTGGGAGTCTGGGGAAAGAACAGAAACCGAGTGGCAACAGTTCCAATCAACCAGTGATAAGCAGAGATGGGAAGTTCGGATCTTTTCAATGATCCGGATGATTCGAATCGGATCATTGAAGAGATCCGGATCTTTGATCCGAATCTCGGATCATTTTACTACCGGAAGCATTTGGGGTGAAATGAACAGCAGGACAGGTCTGTGGACAGGAGAAGGGGAGGGAGTGGACACAGAGGGGGAGAAGATGGACAGAGGGCAGGGAGTGGACAGGGAAGGGAGGAGGGACGAGCAGAGAGCAGAAATGTTTGCACACAATACCCACAATGCTGCAATCATATGCTTTACATATATTTCACCTATATGCTCATCTGTGTACTCTGAATGGAAACTTCGCACAGTGAAAGAAAGCATTCCCAGAAGATAAGTGCAGCTGTTTAGTGCCGAGTGCAGGAGGATTATATTGCCTTTCAATCACACTGTCTGCAAAGTTACTGAGCTGTGCTGAGCTGAGCCAAAAGCTTCCCATGTGATCACTGTGCAGCACTACGGAACAGACAGCCTGTAATGGGCAGCACATTGCAGCCAGTATGTGTGCTCTACACATATCTGGCAGTGGCACCCATGTCCCCTCTCTCTCAGCTACCTGTCTCCCTGCAAGGCTGCCTCCCTTCCAACAGAGCGATCCATCTCTGCTCTAGTGTTGTCCGGATCATGAACGATTCGGATCTTTGATCCGAATCTATTTTATGAGTCGATCATCCGAATCATCAAAATGAACGATTCGGATCGGAAAAGGGGCGGGGCCAGGAGCGGCACGCCCCCTCTCAGCGGACAGCGGGGTCCTGGAAGCAGGGATCGCTTTGTTGGAGGGGAGCCAGCCTTGCAGGGACAGGTAGATGAGAGAGAGGGGACATCGGTGCCACTGCCAGATATGTGTAGAGCACACATACTGGCTGCAATGTGCTGCCCATTACAGGCTGTCTGTTCCGTAGTGCTGCACAGTGATCACATGGGAAGCTTTTGGCTCAGCTCAGCACAGCTCAGTAACTTTGCAGACAGTGTGATTGAAAGGCAATATAATCCTCCTGCACTCGGCACTAAACAGCTGCACTTATCTTCTGGGAATGCTTTCTTTCACTGTGCGAAGTTTCCATTCAGAGTACACAGATGAGCATATAGGTGAAATATATGTAAAGCATATGATTGCAGCATTGTGGGTATTGTGTGCAAACATTTCTGCTCTCTGCTCGTCCCTCCTCCCTTCTCTGTCCATCTTCTCCCCTTCTCTGTGTGTCCACTCCCTCCCCTTCTCCTGTCCACAGACCTGTCCTGCTGTTCATTTCACCCCCGAATGCTTCGGTAGTAAAATGATCCGAGATTCGGATCAAAGATCCGGATCTCTTCAATGATCCGATTCGAATCATCCGGATCATTGAAAAGATCCGAACTTCCCATCTCTACTCTGCTTCCAAGACCCCGCTGCGAGGGGGCGTGTCGCTCCTGGGCCCGCCCCTTTTGCGATCCGAATCACTCATTTTGATGATTCGGATGATCGACTCATAAAATAGATTCGGATCAAAGATCCGAATCGTTCATGATCCGGACAACACTAGAACAGATCCCACAAATCTGTTGCAGTGACAAGTGGCTCTATAAAATAGGAGCAATTCACTCAAAGGAGTTCCCAGCTCAAGTGGGAACACAGCCCGAGTTTCCAAAACTCACTGCTGTGCACAATTACACATTGTTACACTATGGAGACCCAATTTGGCTGCCACTGAAACAGCATGAAGGAAAAACCCCACAGAATGTGTGACAGATTCAAAGTGATAGAATGTGCTGGGACACATTTAGCCATATCAAATTAGCTCAGCAAAGTGGTTCTTTATCAAAGAGCACTAATCAGGACAGATGAGCTAAAAAAGCACTGTATACAAGTTCGAGTGCTTTATTGCGTTCTAAAGTCTACCCCAACACGTGGGGATGACCGAAGACCGTCGTTCGCTAAACGGGAAAGAAGCAGAGATTAGTAAGTAGTTACATTATATGACACTTTGTGAAAGGTAGATTATTGGAGCTCTTTTTGGAGTATTTGGGTGGCCCTTAGAAGGGCCTTTGGGTTACAGGATCGGTGGCCAGGAGCTTAGTATTCCTGGGACTGCTGGGAGGCCTTCTTTCCGGAGGATTTGGCGGAGGTGGGTGCGGCGGAGCCGCTCTTCTTGGGCAGCAGAACGGCCTGGATGTTGGGCAGGACGCCCCCCTGAGCGATGGTCACCCCGCCCAGCAGCTTGTTCAGCTCCTCGTCATTACGGACAGCCAGCTGCAGGTGGCGGGGGATGATGCGAGTCTTCTTATTGTCCCGGGCCGCGTTCCCAGCCAACTCCAGGATCTCAGCGGTCAGGTACTCCAGCACGGCGGCCATGTACACCGGGGCTCCGGCACCGACACGCTCAGCGTAGTTCCCCTTCCGGAGCAGACGATGGACTCTGCCGACAGGAAACTGCAGACCGGCCCTGGATGAGCGAGTCTTAGCCTTAGCTCTAGCTTTGCCGCCGGTCTTTCCTCGTCCAGACATCTTGTAGCCGTTGTATTTTCCACGAAGTGATACACACTGACTGCAATGGTACCAAGCATTGGGCGCACCCCTTCTTATACACCGAGCTGCTGTGCGCTGATTGGCTGGATTTTGGCGGACTCGTGATTTGAATGGGGCGTATTTGATGAATTGAAAGTGAGTGCCAATCAGTGAAAGACGCGGGCTGTTTGATTAATGTTTCATCCGAAGAAGAGCCCGCGCTGTCACATGATTGGTTATTATTGCTATGCTCATTTTTGAAGCTTTAGAAGGAACCAATCAGCGAGTAGCGGGCTCATTCTGCCAGACGGCCACAGGAGGGAGCGAGGAGCGCTGATGTATGGTGGTCTGCGGCAGCCAAGCCAGCCATGTGTCTGTGTTCTTCAGCATGGCTGATTTGTACAAGGAACGTTTGTATAAAAAAAAAAAAAAAAGCCTGGTTCCCTCGACGGCTATAATGTATGAAGTGTGTTCCCTGCCTGAAGGATCGTGGCTCCGTCGTGCATTAACTGCTATAGTACAGCTTGAGGCAGGGAACACACTTGGCTGTTTTCGTGCGCGTTTCTGCACAGAAAAACTGAGAACTCATGATAATCAATGTGCTAGTACACACTGAGTTGTTCGCGCGCAGAAAAAAAACTGACATTCTGCATCCTGACTCTGCACATTTTGGCAGTTTTCTCTATCAATTACATCAGCTGCTGTGAAAAAAACGCGTGCGTTTTCCTGCATGGAAACAGTGTGCAGAAAAAGTATGCAGAAAAACGCGTGCGGAAAACTGAAAGTCAAGTGTGTTCCCTGCCTGAAGGATTCTGGCTTTCTCTTACGTTCATCGTGCATAGACGGCTGTAATATATTAAGGATCCTAGCTCACACCTGCAGTAACTGCTCTAGTACTGTATAAGGCCCTGTTCACACTTATTATCACAAAACACTAGTGCATATTTTTACTGTACTGCTTTGTGATTTTTGAGCGATCACAAACATTTTCTTGTGATCACAATCACTCAATCACAAAAAAATCACTGCATGCACTGTTTGCTTTTGTTGATAGTCGCCGGCGATCACGGTAGTGAGATCACTGCCATATATTTTTTTATTGTACTAGCGCTTTAAAAAGCACTAGCGATCACTGGTGATTAGTCATAAACGCCTGCTAATCACCCAAGTGATTAGCAGGCCTCCGTAGAAGAGGCCTCCGTAGAAGCGCATAGCGCGAACCGACCGTCAGGCTCCTCTCCCTCTGCACCCACCATCACACCGCCACGATCCACCTCTTTGTATGTGTTTCCATCACGTTACTTTGCATGTACGCATGTTTTAACATGTTGCCTATACTGGAGCAAATAAATTGTGTATGACAGCAGTGCTGGCGCTTTTCTCCTTCCTTGTTGATAGAATATAATAGACTAAAGTACCAGACAAGACAAATATCAGCTGCAGCACAGCTGTAACCTCTTTTTCACAAAGAAATGAAATGACAATGGCCTCTGTTCACAATATACCTTGTGCAGTAACAACATTTATTTTGAAAAATTACCACCAATGTAAGTTCTGTTCTTTTTCCAAATTCACAAAAGTTTTGGTAAAACAGTGTGGCAATATTGCATTAAAGGGAACCTTAAGGCCTCTTTCACAGTGCGACGTTAAAAGTCGCACATTAGAAAATGTTTTAATGTGAACTAACGCACAGCGATATTAAGTCTGCAACATTCACCCTGCACACGTTGCATTGTGTATAATGTGTAGCAATATTTAGAAAGTGCTGCATACTGTGCGTTTAGCAATAAATCTGCTGCGTTGTGTGTTGTACATGCTCAGTAATTTTTTTTTATGTAACGCATGCGCCATTTTCATTCCATCACTGTGCGACAAAAACGGCGCACCAAACGCAGGGCTAAAGAATGTACTATAACATCCAAGTTATAGTCTTTCAATGCGTTGCATTAGGGGCACGTTATACTGCCTTAACATTGCATCAAACGCACCGTTCCACTGTGAAAGAGGCTTAACTAAGCTAAGAGAAAAAAAAGTTTCACTTACCTGGAGCTTCCCCCAGCCCCCTGCAGACATCCTGTGCCCACGCCGTCTCAAACCGATCCTTCGGTTCCCTGCAGGCAGCTAGTTTCGTTTTTGGTGACTGACTAGTCGCCGGCCAGTGCGTCTGTAGTTGTGCACGTACTCGATCGTGCTACCGCCACTAAGGCTGTCATGCGCAGGTGCAGTACCTGTACTATATGCATATGTATGCGTAGCACACGTTCTGCACCTGCGCAGGATGGTCGCAGGAGTGTGATCGATTATGCGCGACCAGAACCATGTATACACACTGAATGGTTTGAAACGGCGCAGGCACGGGACGTCTGTAGGGCGCTGGGGGAAACCCCAGGTAAGTGAAACTTTTTTTCTTAGTTCAGTTAAAGGATACCAGAACCCAAAAGTTCTAGTAAAATGAACAATGGGTAGGGAGAGAAAATTAGAGATACTTACCGCTTCTGTCGTTCCTCGCAGTCAGCCACCAGTCTTCTCCTATTCCTCCCGGTGTCCTGGCGACTTAGCGGACCTTTAAGCTGGATAATCTTTGGTTCTGCCTGACTTATGACGACGGGCAGAAGT
The DNA here is from genome assembly GCF_040937935.1 of Hyperolius riggenbachi. Classification (NCBI taxonomy): domain Eukaryota; kingdom Metazoa; phylum Chordata; class Amphibia; order Anura; family Hyperoliidae; genus Hyperolius; species Hyperolius riggenbachi. The sequence goes on from NC_090651.1 coordinate 284,553,429, forward strand.
ACGCACACTCCCCCGCCTCCTCCATCCTAGCGTCTGCGCTCCACTGAAAAGCAAGCGTCGGACCGACGTCAGGAAGTGACAAAACGGAATCGCTCTGTAAAAGCGCTTACAAAAGCGATTTTCTCAAAATCGTAGCGCGCAGTGGAGCGCCGGGAGGTGGAAAAATAAAAACCTCAAAAAAAAAAAATCGAAAATCGCTGCTATCAGCAATTTCGATTTTAGATGTGAACAGGGCCTAATGGTGTATAGCATTTTAAAAAAGTACCTGCATTACTTTTGTTTTGCACAATGCATGCAATTCCACATTTAATATCACTGGGGGCGGGGGGGAGACAAAACCTTCAACAATCACGCATGTCAGAAAAATCACTTGGAAGGAATTGTGTTTTGTCACACACACTGCGTTTTTTTCCCTGGCTGTGGAGTCTGAGCAATTTTTGAGTATCTGGAGTCGGTGGTTTCATAAACTGGAGGAGTCGGGTGATTTTTGTACCCACTCCATAGCCCTACAAGGGCTGTGAAGTCGGGCCCAGTGCACACCAAAAACCTCTAGCAGATCTGCAAAACACTAGAGGTTTTTGAAGCAGATTTCAGAGCGATTCTAGGCATGTTTAGAGACGTTTTCTAAACATGCTTAGCGTTTTTTGGAGCGCTTTTGTGTAGCAGATTACAAATATTGTTACAGTAAAAGCTGTTACTGAACAGCTTCTGTAACCAAAACACCTGGAAAACCGCTGTGATCTAGCGTTTTTCAGAGCGGTTTTCCACTTTCCTATACTTAACATTGAGGCAGAAACGCCTCAGAAATCTAAAAAATGCTGCAGCCTCCGAGTTTGCGTTTGTGGAAAAAATGAACATCTCTGGTGTGCACCATCCCATTCACTTTCATTAGCCAAGCAGTTTTCCCCCTGCAAGCGTTTTAAAAAACGCTTCATAACCGCTCTGGTGTGCACCAGCCCTCGGAGTCGGAGTAGTTTTGGGAACTCTGGATTGGACTTGGAGGTTTCATAAACTGAGTCGTCGGATGATTTTTGTACCATTTCCACAGCCCTGATTTTCTACATTGGTGCAATCAGGATGCACAAAATAATGTGCATAGTGTGAAGTTTTCAAACGGCATTGTATTAAAAGGGACACGGAGCTGAATAATTAAAAAGATTTTATACAGACCTCAGGCTTCCTCCAGCCACATCCTCTCCGATCGCTCCCAAGCCGCCGTCATCTGCTGCCCACACCTTAGGGAACCGGGTCCCGTCACTGATGTCAGTCAAGGCCAGCTACGCAAAAGTGCGCCTTCTACGAATCTCTCCAGCGGCTGTTGGAGATACGCAAACATCGCACTTCTCTTACGTTAGACTAAGTCCGACTGACGGAAGTGCGGGGACCCGGTACCGAAGCTTTGAGCAGAGGAGGACGGCGGCGTGGGAGCGATCGGAGCGGATGGGGCTGGAGGAAACCCCAGGTATGTATAAATCTTTTTAATTACTCAGCTCTGGTACACTTTAAGTCCTAACAACATATGATACACTGCACGTCATTTTTCATAGCAAGACGAATTGCTATGTAACATGCTCACTTGAGCATACAAATGCAGAATAGCATACCAAAGCATTCAGAATGTAATTTAAGTTTGTAGTTATGCAGACAACAGCAGGAGAAAATAACACCCTTGCTCCATCTCTGTGCACTGGGCTCCACATTGGGTTATATAACGTATCGGAGAGAGAGAACCCGAAATGGAAAGCAACGCACTGGGGCAGAGACAATTTATTATTATTATTAACTTGTAAAGCACCAGCATCTTCCATAGCACTGTACAATAGATAACAATGTATAACAATACAATATAAACAGTACAACACAATTACAGCTTATGGTGCGATATGCACACACATTACCCAGCATTGAGTGCCAAAAAAGGAAAGAGACAAGGGTGAGTAAAATCACCTCCTAGCTGTGGTCTGCAGACATGCAAATTCGAGTTCTGTGCTGAATGGTTTGGAATGCTGTTCCAAGTTCATATGTTCATCTTTTCTCATTATCATGTAAATTATCCAGAAACTGTGAAAAGTGCATTTGAATAGCATGGTCTGTGACAATGCAGAGATGTAAACATGCCCGTACAATTATATGGTCAGTGCATTCACTTGTAGCAACATACATAGGCTTTAATCAATTCAAGACATGTTGGGTAAAGAAAAGAAAAAAAGGGTTGGTAAAATACTGCATTCGGTGTTTAAAGTCAATGGAAATCTATATAAAAAAAGAAATCAGCCGGATACTTACCTAATGCTAGGTATACACCATATAATTTTCTGACAGATTTACCTGCCAGATCAATTTCCAACATGTCCTATCTAAATTTCGATCGATTTTCTGATCAATTTTACAATCAATTTGCATTGAAGTGAACGGAAAGCGATCAGAAAATCGATGAAAATTCAGATCGGACATGTTGGAAATAATTGATCTTTTATAGAGAATATCTTTGGGTGTAATCCTTTATACCGTGAAGGATCAAAACACAGTCCTCTTTTGGGGCAATCCACCTTGCCCACCAAGACTTATTTGTTACTTTAGAAAAGGGCAATTGAAGCTAATGCAATCTCAAAAATACAGATAAAAAAAACTTTCTGAAAAAGCTTTATTGACACATGTAGAAAAGTATAAAAACACACGGTTCTTCAATTTCAAAATGGTAGGTCTTCAGAAACACATAGACATAAATTGGTTTGGCTCAATAAGCGGTTGTAGCTTTACGGGTATTGAAATTAAATACCCGTAAAGTTACAACCGCTTATTGAGCCAAACCAATTTATGTCTATGGCCTCAATTCACTAAGCTTTATCAAACACTTTATCAAACGTTTGATAATCTACCTCATGGGTAAAATCTAATTTTGAATTCACTAAGGTGTTACAGATTTATCGAACGCTTTATTGATAAAACGTTCAATAAATCTATAACAACTTAGTGCATTCAAAATTAGATTTTACCCATGAGGTAGATTATCAAACGTTTGATAAAGTGTTTGATAAAGCTTAGTGAATTGAGGCCTCTGTGTTTCTGAAGACCTACGATTTTGAAATTGAAGAACCATGTGTTTTTATACTTTTCTACATGTGTCAATAAAGCTTTTTCAGAAAGTTTTTGATCTGTATTTTTGAGATTGCATTCGCTTCAATAGTCCTTTTCTAAAGTAACAAATAGGAAATAATTGATCTGGCAGGTAAATCTGCCAGAAAATTGTATGGTGTGTACCTAGCATAAGGAGAGGGAAGGCTCTGGGTCCTATAGAGGCTTTCGGTTAAGCTCTGGCAGCCCCGTTTGTATCCCTCGCCACGGGGGACTTTGGAAGTCTTCGGGAGCAGAGTCCTCCCAAAGACAGGCAGCTCCATACTGCGCACGCGTGAGTGCGCTCGCACATGCACACTATGAAGCCACCAGTCTTCAGGAGCACTTGGGTTCCCGAAGACTTCTGAAGTCCTCTGCTGCAGCAGAAAGCAGTATTTGACCAAATTGGTCGAATACTAGCACCAGGGTGCCAGCACTGGAATGGGGACCAAGAAAGGAGCAGGAAGGCTCTATAGGACCCAGAGCCTTCCCTCTTCTTAGGTAAGTAGCCGGCTGATATTTTTTTTTTAAATATAGATTCCCATCAACTTTAAGTGCCCTTCAAAACAGAGTATTTTGCATCAGGTTCTGACGCAGTAACAGCATGCTGTATGTTAACTGAGTAACATTTGTGTTTACAGTGTCAGTAGGGCATACTTTCATTGTACTGTATGCCTCACAGCATGGAGTCCCACAGCGGAAACACTCAGTGCATCTTCTGGGCTACGTAGCAATGCGATCTTATCAACAGACTAGGTGTGAAAGAACCCTTATGGTGCCCATACATGCACAATATATGTTTTATTTTCACGTTTCTTCGACCAAAACAATTGAATAGAGTGGAAATTTGAAAATCTTTTTTTTTCGATTGAGAAAAAACTAACGATTATTCTGTTTTTGATAAAAATCAGATTGGACACGTTGGAAAAATCTGGGTGGTTATGAAATTGTATAGTGTATGGTGGGTTGTATATGAAAATACTATTAGATAAACCAACCTTTTCTTCATATTCAATCATTTTTCTCCGAGTTTCATAAAAATCGAACATTTGTTTATGGTAACCTTGCAAAGAAGTTTAAAAACGATTCAACCAAGCGGAATAATTGATCAAAATTTAAATTTTTTTTACTGTGTATGGGTAGCATTATGCTAGGTACACACCATACAATTTTCTGTTAGATTCTTCTGTTAGATTTACATACAACATGGAAAAAAGCTATCCGGCAGGTAAATCTAAGAGAAAATCTAACAGAAAATTGTATGGTGTGTACCTAGCATAATGCTACCCAGAGTGGGACGTTACAGGCGCACGTTAGAGCAGCCTGTAACGCACCCCACCGCACAGCAATGAAAAATCAATGGGCTGTTCACAGTGCCCACGTTGCGTTACTTAGTAACACTGCGCCATAAGACAACGTACTGCATGCAGTACTTTATAAGCGGCAAAGCCGCGTTAGACTGCTTGCACATGCTCAGTAATGTTGGGGAGGAGCGGAGAGCGGCCAGGCACATGGCTAATTAATATTCACTGCACTCAGTGACGTGCAGTGTTTACTTCCTGGAGCAGCCGCTCTGTGCGGCGATTGGCCGGGCGGGACCACGTGATGCCGCATGCGTCCAAGAGTACGCATCACGGACGCCAGAGTGAGCTGCACAACGCGGCTCACTCTGACGTCCACAGCAGAGAGCACCAGGCGTTGCGTTAGGGGCACATTATGCACCCATAACATCCCCTAAAACGCAACGTCCTGGTGTGAAACCAGCCTAAGAGTCCAAATTCACTACAATTTTCACCCATGTGGTAATAGTTCAATAATTTACCAAAATAGTGCATGACAATTCACCAAGATTTTTACAAGAAGTTTTGAATTAGGATGATAGAATTTATTGGCCGCATGCAGTGCATTACTGGTAAGCACACGCATTAACAGTAGAAGTGAAGCATACTTTCCACTGACTGTATGCTTCATTGTACCGATGCAATGCAGCCATTATGTTTTTGTCCCATTACGGTCATGTTACACAGGGAACACAACGCAACGTCCCACTGTGAATGTGGCCGCAGTGTGAATATGGCCATAGTGTGACTGTAGGGATGAGATGCAAATATTTGAATTTCTGCAGAACATTTCTGCAGTTTAAAAATGGACCCATTGAGTTCCATCGCAGCAGAATTGAACTGGTCTATTCTTCTATTTTTAAATGTATAATTTAAATTTACTTGCATATTTGCATACAAAATTTGTATAAGGCTGAGTTTACACTGTACCAGATAAAAAAAATACTGATCCATTTTCCATTTTAAAAAAATATAAAAATCTGTAATAGTTTATTATCATGGCATTAGTTTTCATCTGTTATTTCAGTTCCGTTTTCACATTGCCACCTGCTCGATACCGGTCGCCATCACATTTGCGTTCTACCGCCGCTGGTAGCACTGCCGCACGGGGGCCTCTGCACGAAGAAACCATCTCACATATCTGACAGCCCCATCTGAAGTATCAGGCTCCCATTGGTTTGTAAAAGACCAATGGGAATCCTACCCAACCCCACCAGGGAGGATTTTCATTAGTCCACCACTCAGTTAACAATATTGAAAAGAGAGAGACTGGCACTAGATGTGGATGACCGGATGCTGGGTTCACCGGATAGTGTACTCCATGCTTCAACGTACAACTCAGAGACAGTCAATGCAGTCATCAATAGAGAAGAATAGGAGGCACTGTTGTTGCAAAAAGAGGTACCTTTTAATCCACGGTGCAAGGACACATCAGGGTGTACAGTGGGGGTGAGGGAAGGCCTGACAGCTGTTTCGCTTAAAACAAAAGCTTCTTCAGAGGCCAGAGGAACAACTTGACCCACTCGGTTAACCAATGAGAATCTTATTGATCTATAGCAAACCAATTGAAGCCTCAAGTTTTTGATGGGTCTCTTTTTATACCAGCTCGAGTAGCAGAGGACCCAAATGCACAGGGGCAGGGGAGTATGTGTAAAAACATACACGGTAACCAGCATAGTGAGAACAGACACCATCTATTCTCATAGACTAGCATTGATTCTATTCGCCTCTATTGCCATCTCGTTTGTTCTGCCGATCCAGAAAAGGGATATATTTCCACAAACTCGTAATCGATCATCTGCCACTTGATTGTAGACAGTTCATTGCAGGGGTGTAGTGTGAGCCTGGCGGCCCCCCTGCTTACACCTCTTCTCTCTCCCACCCCCCACGTAAAAGGGCAACATCATACATTACCTTGTTACAGGGGAGCGACATGCCCTCACTCCTCTCGGCTGTACAGCGTATCTCCTTGTGGCTCTTGATACAAGGAAGGGAGCCGCAAGGAGATAGTATGTACAATTAGTGAGAGTGAGGACATGTCACTCCGCTGCAACAAGGTAATGTATGGAGCTGCTCTGCGCATTGCACAGGAATGAGTTATAGTTCATTGATTAGAAGGGTGTTTGGGCATGATGAAAAGTCCTGGCAGAGTGTGCACAGGAAAGTGTGGTTATGGGATAAAGGGGGGCCTGACTGCTGCAGAACGCTGAACCGCACTGAGCACTACCAGTTTAATTGACTTTCAGTCAAATTATTGCAGAAACATACTAGACAATTAATTGAGTGGCAACATCGACCAGTATTTCCCAACTGATTTCTACTAAGAAATTATTGATCATTAGGGATGGTCAGTTATATCCTGCTAGTTATGATGCAATTCTTATGCTATTTTATGCACTTTATTGGTCTATTTCACTAATCTATTTCATTAATTTAGAAATACTGGCATCTGATTGGCCATCCCTATGGAATACCATAATGGGTCATTATCAAGTCATGGATGGCTAATAGAGATGATCAGAGAGATACTAATTTCCCAACTGATGCACATTTTGTTTCATATTGTATTCCACGTGGAAAAAAAATGTTACTGCAGCATGTGTGTATGACATTACAATGTCTCAATTACTATCTTTTTGAAGTCATTATGATCTGCTATGACCCAGGTAAAGGTTGCAAAGCTTTGCCACCTGATAATCAAAGTCATGTTGGTTGGATTATACAGGCTTTCTGCTGCTGTCGAGCCTGTATATAAGCCTGTACGTAAGCCTGTACGTCTTTACATAGAGCCTGTACGTAAGCCTGTACGTCTTTACATAGAGCCTGTACGTAAGCCTGTACGTCTTTACATAGAGCCTGTACGTAAGCCTGTACGTCTTTACATAGAGCCTGTACGTGAGCCTGTACGTAAGCCTGTACGTCTTTACATAGAGCCTGTACGTAAGCCTGTACGTCTTTACATAGAGCCTGTACATAGCCTGTATGTCTTTACATAGAGCCTGTACATAGCCTGTATGTCTTTACATAGAGCCTGTACATAGCCTGTATGTCTTTACATAGAGCCTGTACATAGCCTGTATGTCTTTACATAGAGCCTGTACATAGCCTGTATGTCTTTACATAGAGCCTGTACATAACATGTATGTCTTTGCATAGCTCTTTTTAGACTTTTTGTAATAGTTCTTTAGTAGCATTAAGCAGCTATCCAGCAATAGTACATTTTTTCACACTGCTTTACAGAATACATGAAACAATGTTGCTGACTATCCGTCAGAGGGGATCACAATCTAAGCCAATTAGCGTTCCAGTATGTTTTGTGGAAGTGGCAGGAAACCAGAGCACCCAGAGGAAACCCACACAAACACAGGGAGTACATGCAAGCTCCATGCAGACAGCGTGTGGGTGGGATATGATCCTGGACTCCAGCACTGCAAGGCAAGAGTGCCAATAACGCTGTGCTCCCAATTCTATTTACCCAGAAATTCAGGCATTCATTATCTGGGCATGACCTGCATATAGTGCTCCATATATCCATGGATTCCTGAAATTAAAAAAAAAAAAAAAAAAAAAAACATACATACATACATACATACATACAACGCAATCAATTCACCACCTCAGCCAATGGGGAAGGAGGGGGGGTGTGCAGCCCAGAAGGACTCGCACGCACACACACAGCAGAGAACAAAAATTCTACATGAAAGATCCTGAAGACAAGTTGTACAGGAGCTTGTATTCTTGCCCAATATTTCATGGATCTCGGACAATCTTCTCCAATAAAAAAATAAAACATGACTTCAGAAATAAAACTTCCATGTCCCACTCCACAGACAGGCATCTGCGTCAGTGCCCTTCACCCACTGAGCTTCCTGTCTTCCTCGCATGTTACACTCCAGCACTGTCCCGGACATCAGGTATAGTCTGTGCATAGCTGCGGGGCTACTCCAGAAATACTGAAGGCCCAGCATTTCACAGTGATGATCTTGGTAGCATCCAGGTGACTGTAAATGTGCTCAAGGAGATAAAACCCCTTCCAGCAGAACCAGAAAACTAATCAGGTGATGGTGAATGTCAGACATCATAGAAGAGGCGGACCAGCTGATAGCGGATCAGGAAGGCACAGCAGCTTCCTAGCACCTAAAGGATCAGAAAAAAAATACAAATGTTATTTTAAGATGCTAAAACTAAAAGAAAAGGGCCCAAACTGCAGTAGAAAAACTTCTGGGCCATGTAAACAGCTGTTATTTCCCACAATGCAACAAGGCTCCCACAGTGTAATGTCAGAACCATGGTTCTGACATCACTGTGGAAGAGGCTTCACCACAATATCAGCCATACAGAGCCCCCTGATGATCCATTTGTGAAAAGGAAATTTATTATGGGAAAGGGGGCATCAGCTACTGATTGGGATGCAGTTCAATTCTTGGTTACGATTTCTCTTTAAAGAGAACCCGAGGTGGGTTCTAAGCTTGATTCACAAAGCGGTGCTAACAGTTAGCACGCTGGTGAAAAGCCCTTTATCACGCCTAAACTCAGTTTAGGCGTGATAAGTTTAGGTGTGATAACTATAGCACCAACTGGGTTAGCACCGCAGTGCACAGCTGATCAAAAGTTTTGCGCTAGCAATGTCTGGTGCACTTCGCATAGAGTTTAATGGCGCTGCTTTGCATGCGGGACTTTGCGCGCGATCTAAAAACTTATCTAAAAACGTATCATGCCTAAACTTATCACGCCTAAACTGGCTTTTCACCAGCATGGTGCAATGGTTATCATGCCTAAAGTTTCTAACTGGGTTAGCACCGCTTTGTGAATCAAGCCCTAAGAATCTTATTAGTACACAGAGGCTGGGTCTGCATATACTGCCCAGCCTCTGTTGCTATACAGTTCCCCCCACAGGCCCCCCCTGTGCTCTGCTTGCCCCCCATAAATCATACGCCGAGCTGTCGACACACAGCGTGTCGCAGCCGGCTGTTTACCTCTGCATCTGTCTCACCGCTCCCCCGCCTCCTCTATAGCTCCAGTCCCCACCTGCTTCACTTCTCTCCAATCAGCGGGGAGGGAATGGACGCGGGCAGGAACCGGAGCTATGGAGGAGGAGGGGGAGCGGCAAGACTGACAGATGCAGAGGTAAACAGCCGGCTGCGACACACTGTGTTGACAGCTCGGCGTATGATTTATGGGGGAACTGTATAGCAACAGAGGCTGGGCAGTATATGCAGACCTAGCCTCTGTGTACTAATAAGATTCTTAGAACCCACCTCGGGTTCTCTTTAAAGGACAACTGAAATCAGAAGTATTTAGAGGCTGCCATATTTATTTACTTTTAAACACCAGTTGCCTGGCAACCCTGCTGATCTGTTTGGCTGCAGCAGTGTAGGAATAACACCTGAAACAAACATGCAGTTAATCTTGTCAGATCTGACGATGTCAAACACCTGATCTGTCTATGCTTGTTCAGGGACTATGGCTAAAAATATTGGCGGCAGAGGGTCAGCAGGGATGCCAGGTAACTGGTATTGCTTAAAAGTAAACACATATGGCAGCCTCCATATAACTAATTTCAGTTGTCCTATAAGTTAGGCACAAGTTGGGAGAGATGCTCACCAATGAAAACACCATCACAAATGTGAAAAGCAAAATAACAGCAATATTACCTTCATGACAATAAGCACACAAGTATACAGGTATTTACTAAGAAACTCCAAAATCAGACTGGGGTAATCCAATACATGTCATACTTACACAACAGAGATTAAAGATAGGACGTTCGGGGATTTTAAAGGAAAACTGAAGTGAGAGGGATATTGAGGCTGCCATATTTATTTCCTTTTAAAAGGGAATCTAAACTGAGAAGGACATGGCTTTTCCTTTTAAAATAATACCAGTTACCTGACTCTCTTGCTGATCCCGTGTCTCTAATACATCCAGTCACAGCCCCTGAACAAGCATGCAGATCAGGTGCTCTGACTGAAGTCAGACTGAATTAGCTGCATGCTTGTTTCAGGTGTGTGATTCAGTCCTACTGCAGCCAAAGAGATCAGCAGGACTGCCAAGCAAATTGTATTGTTTGAAAGGAAACCTCAATATCCCTCTCAGTTGAGGTTCCCTAAACAGTAGGATCAGCCATACTATGCCAGGGAAAATAAACAACACATATATAAGTAGATAAATACTTGATCTACTTACATAACACATGTATTATACTGTTCACATTTTGATTTCAGTGAATGTTATATAGTAATTTACGAGAATTCTGTTCCTGGTGGGGGCCATGTCTTTTGCCCACGGTTAAGACTAACTCGTGATGTCATTTCTGCTCTTTACTTTTTTCTTGTCTCCTCCAATCGCTGAGTCGCCTCAGCCTTGCTTGTAAACACAAGTGAGTAGGGGATTAGGTTTCAAATAAGAAGCTGACAGGGAAATAAAGGGAAGAGGAGGAATAGATTATAGATAAAAAGAACCCCCAGCATGCAATTCTTTGGCACGACTACTAAAGGGCCAGTGTTCCTTAAAGCGGAATATAACCCTGCATTTCAACTTTGCTCTAAAACATTATTTACAGTATATTATATGCAACCAGCATTTTTTTTTACTAGACCAGCATTGGAAGGGTTACACAGGGCTTTAAAGTCCCTGGAGATTTTTGCAGACCCATCCGAACTTGAGTTAGATACTTTTTGTTTACACAAATGTATCTAAGTGTTTATTGTGACTCATCTCTCTCACTGAGAAGGAGTTGGAGGACAGCCAAAGAGTGTGCAACATTTCTAAATATATACATATAACTAAATAGAATGTAACTATCTGAACGTCTGCACGGAACTTAAAACCTCTGTGTTTAACCCTTCCAATGCTGGTCTAGTAAAAAAAAATGCTTTTTGCATATAATATGCTGTAAATAATGTTTTAGAGCAAAGTTGAAATGCAGGGTTATATTCCGCTTTAAGTATGTGATAACTCCAAATCCTAACAGCAGAAAAAAAGTTTTGAAAGTTTTGAATGCAGGATTAGCATCTTTATCACTTAACACACTCAGACCAGTTGCTGTTGAAATTTGATTTTTATGGTGACGATACCGCTTTAAGCCTTACTGATCTGCTGCCTACTACTAATTCCCTCACCTTTTTTAGATCATGCAGCACATTTCTAAACAGCATTAAAATTCCCCCTGAAATGTTACATACACAGATTACTGTGATTCCTAAACCTAACAAGGACTGGACAACCTTAAAAACTACTGTACTTTTTGGACTATAAGACAAACGTGGGGGAAAAAAGTCACCGCGTCTTATAGTCCAAATGTAGGGAGTTCCTGAGTTGTGAATGCCTGCCAATACAAACCTCCAATCCGCCGCAATGTCAGGGACTCCCAGTACTGTGCCCATGCAGAGGAGGACACAAGGGGACAAACGGAGGATATAGGGGCACAAAGGGGCATAGAGGAGGACACAAGTTGTACACAAAGGGGCATAGAGGAGGATGGGAAGACACGAGGTACAAGGGGGTATGAGGTACAGAGGGCATAATCCACAAGATGCCCCTTCACCATGGATGCACCAGGTTTAGTATATATTGTTTCCCCTAGTTTTTGTCCTCTAAACCTAGGTGCGTCTTATGGTCAGGAGCGTCTTATAGTCCGAAAAATACAGTACTTCCCGATTTCTATATTAAATGTAGAAATTGGAATTTCTGAGAAATAGTTTTGTGATAGATTATAAAAGGCTCCTCATCTAATTCAACCTGAGTAGGTAGATTTGGTTACTGGAGACATAGAGCCAACAATATTCCTAGGGCAAAGTTAATTCTAAATAACATCCTGTAGAATAAAAGCTAAACTCTTAACCTAGGGCTGCATGTAGGAAAAAACTGCAATGGCTGCATTTATTAGCAACATTACAGAAATTCACCATTAGACGCAAAGTCCAAGTGGCTTTTAAACTCTTACTAAATAAGTTTTCCATAATTTTCAGTGTTAGGAGAGGTGTTCAAACAAAACCATCAAAAACAATGAGTTTGGTAACCCTCTTACTGACAACATATAAATGAGTCTATAAAGAAGATTAGGGATTAACTACAGAGGACGTGCAATGACATAGCTAGAGATTATGGGGCCCTATAGCAGAGCTTTCATGGAGCCATCACATGTATGCACCCTTGGAGCAATGCCACCTGCCCCTGCAATGTACACTGCATAGACCATGGGCAGTAAGACAATGTCAGAGGGTGGAGGAACACAAGGAAGTTAATAGTGAATACCACTATCAAGTACCAGCAGGGCCCCATTGCAGCTGCTATGGCTACTGCCCCTGGTGACATGAACCTTAGGATTCTATGAATAACCAACACTGATTCACAGCAATTTTTCCTGGGTCACCCCTATACACTTCCTGCTGAGACTGCCAGGGCAACAGTGTGAAAAGGCAAGAGCCACACATACAGCAGTTCTCAGGCAGCTGCAGGCAAAAGGCTGTAACCGTCCTAAGTCTGTTACCTGTATGGCAAGTAGAAGTATTGTTAAGCTCCTCTCATTAGTGGGTCCGATAAGCTTCAGCACAAAGTTTATAAGGGTCATGTTATTTATCTCCATAAATTCTGTTTCAGTATCTTCCTGCCGTTTGACATCGATCACACTAAAAGCTTCAGCAACCTAAGTGAAAACGGTAAGAAAAAAAATGCAGCATTTAGTATACATAGAAGAGTGAGGGCCTGTTTCCACTACACGCAGATTCTGCATGCAGAAAACTGACTCCAATGAATGCCTATGGGAAATCTGCATCAGAAAATCGCGTTCAGTGGAAACAGGCCCATAGGCATTCATTGGAGTCAGTTTTCTGCATGCAGAATCTGCATGTAGTGGAAACAGGCCCTAACAGATCCAGTGTGTAAAATTTAAAATTCACTGGAGAAGCCGTGGGCGAGGCTTGTTTAGTTTATAGGGAATTAGAGTATTAAAACAAAACAAAAAAAAGTATTTGGCTTGAGGAATTCCCTATAAAATATATAAAAGGAACACAATTATGCATTGAGTAAAAGTTTACCTCGGATCCACTTTAAGCAGCCAAACAAAGTCAATTTATATTTGGCTGCAGGGCCAAATTTTTCCTGCCACTGGGGAAGTGTGTCTTCTCCAGCCGGGCAGGCTCGGCAGAGTATGCAGGGGGGGCGGCAGAGAGCTTTTATAGTTACCTGTCTGGACTTCTGGATCAGCTTCTTCCTCCACCGCGGCGGCGATGTTATCCCAACATGTCTTCTTGATTCTGATCACACGATATCGGGATCCAGGAGACCATGTCAGTGTTACAGTGACACCCAGTGATGGAAGAGTCTCTTCCATCAGCCCTCCTCCACCACCAGGTGATGATGTAATGCTGACATGGTCTCCAGGATCCCAATCACATGATATGACATATGATCAGGACTCAGAAGACTTGTCGGAAGTTCAGAGCCGCCAGTGGAGGAAGGGAAGAAGCCGTCCGGCACAGGTAAATAGAACATCTCCCTGCCACCCACTCATTTGGCTGCACTAGGCAGGCAACAAGATATGCCGATAGAGGCTCAGAATTCCCCAGCAGCTTTCAAACGAAAAATACTGTTTGAAGCTGCTAATGGGTTAATGTGTGGTGTAGTTGTGAGAGAGGGTGAGCTAAATGTTCTATAAAGATATAACAATGAATAGACTGTATACCCCTGGAATTTAGTTAGCCTGAGTACTGCCCATTTCCTAGTGCTGTGCAGGATATCACTTCTCTTTCATTATGTTACAGGGATAAGAAAGGTCTGGCTGAAGTGGCCCTAAGGCAATTTGACACATTTTTCACATACAGTGCAGTCAACATGAATAAGTTAGAACCCGCTCATAATCAAAAGTGCACTTTTGATATAACATTAGAAACAAAGCCCTTTCCAGATCTAATCTATATCAGTTACCCCATAGCTGGTGAACATCCAACACCTAACAAAGAGCACTTTCAAAAACATTTTAAGTCAGGGGAAATGTCCATTCAATCCATACAGGTCAATAGTTTTCTGACTACAAAATGCTTTAGCTTTGTCACCAAGGCGTGAGCTCAAGTATTCAGGGAGAAAATGGTTATCGACCCATGTTTTGGTTCTACAGCTCATTTCTTCTGTATTAGATTAGGTTGTTGTAGTACTTGTTTTTTGTACTTTTCATTTTCTTGCATAACTAATCTTTCACAAGGTTAGCAGAAGATGTCTTTAGAGATCGTGTTTAACCTACATAGTGTATTGCTCACATGGTTACAATGTAGAACTAAAACAAGTACTGTGGGTTCTTTATATAGAGAGAGCTCGGTATAGATCAAGGAGGGGGGGAGGGGGGGAGACTCCTAGAGTTTTGTTTCTGCAAATTACTCATCAAGCGAGACTGGTCCATCAATTTATCAACTAGAGATATAGCTAGAGTTTGGCCTAGTAAGGAACCTACACTATAAGTTTAATTAGGTAGACATTGCTCTAATCCACAGTTCATATAATTGAACATATATCCACAACTACTAACAAAACTGTATTATTAAGACCACTATCGCTACTACGTATGTACTTGTTGATGTTTATATGGAACATAAACTTTGGTTTGCTGGGAGCTGGTTCTATCCAATGCATTTTGACTGCCCTGTGTAGAGTCATAGTGCACGGTATGGATCCACTGTAAGATCAGTGAATTATCACCATTACCACATCTCATTCAGAAGTGCTGAAAATACATACAAAACACCTATCACAAATCAGATAAGCTCAAAAGGGCAGGGACTTAAAGGGAACCTAAACTGAGAGGGACATGGTTGTTTTCCTTTAAACAATACCAGTTGCCTGGCAGTCCTGCTGATCTCTTTGGCTGCAGTAGTGGCTGAATCACAGACCTGAAACAAGCATGCAGCTAATCCAGTCTGACTTCAGTCAGAGCACCTGATCTGCGTGCTTGTTCAGGGGCTGTGATTGAAAGCATTAGAGACACAAGATAAGCAGGAGAGTCAGGAAACTGGTATTATTTTAAAAGGAAAAATCCATATTCTTCTCAGTTTAGGTTCCCTTTAACACTAGTGTTTCTTGTTTCTGCTCTACTTTATCATATGAACATGCACCAGCATTGCTTATGTCTCAAACCACACGTCAACTATGTATGCATTTGTTGCTGGATGTCCTGACTGTACAAGGTGTTGAACTATTCATGTATCTCCCACCATGCTCCCACCATTTGTTTTGCACAATGTTCAGCGCTACTGAAGACGTTGGCACTATATAAATAATAATAATAGAATATTAGGAAGCACAACATACTTATATTCTGTCACTGGGACCCGGAGCTCTATTTAAGTGGTGCTTTGGGGCAAATCCTATGACCTGGAACCCATAGTGGGCTTGATTACCATCTAAGAGGTATCCTGGCAGTGCTCTATGTCGTTGGGATCCCATCGTTCCCCTTCCTCCATCCCTGTAGCTCCTGTGCCTCCCGGAAGTTCCTCCAATACGCACAGAGCTATTGTGAAGTGCGCAGGTGCGTGTTTTGAGCTGCGCCAGCATGACAGAAAGCTCTTGTGAAGGAGCGCTTCTTTCTCTGTGCTTGCAAGGTTTGCAACTTTCTGCACAGTTCCAATTCATGCACCGTCCCCTAGTAGGAGCTTCCATGCTTTCATATTCGACTGGGGTATTCCATTGAATATGAAGATCACCAGGGACCGAAAACGAGGAGGAACCCGACGACAATGAGCACTGCCAGGATAATTCTTAAACAGTAATCTAGCCCACTACGGGCTTCGGTCATTTTTCTTTAACCCCAGTTCAGTGGTACTTTAAAGTCCAGTGGTTTCTGTGCCCTGTATTTATCCAGGACTTTTGTTTACCTTTACAATTAGTATTCCAAGCGCAGACAGATCTTTTGTTTTGAATTTTGAGTAACTCATAGTAAGCTTCCCTGTATTAGGATCCAGCCTAGAAAGAGATGAACAGACTTGTTTATTCTGCTTTGATAATAACAACAATATTATATAGATGCAGATTCTGGTATATATGCTGAAGTGACATCATTAACCCACATACAGCCAGCATCTCTAATAAATCAGCGATTATGTTAAATGATCGTTACCTTGGCAGCCGATGACGTGGACATGGGATTATGTGAAATAACTGTGGCACGGAATACAGAAAGTTCAGAATTTGTGGGATGAAGAACAACAACATAGTTTTGCTGAAGTGCCCAACAATGCCAACAACTGCAAAGGTCATACCAGCAAAGTAACAAAAGGTATCGCCAACGAACACTCTGGAAGGGTACCTGTCATAAAGAAGAAAAGAAAGTAAGTAGGTTCATGGTAAAAACTCAAAAAAAAAAAAAAAAATGTAATGCCAAAGTGTGCTCCCTCCTTAGGGAGGGATAATAATTGTGTCTGCGGGAACCTAAGATGTTTACTCACACTTTTGCCACCACCTCTGAATTGGCACCCCCACATCCATGCCCACCCCCTCTAGCGGTGGATGAGGAGGATGTCAGAAAGCACCTGTTAGGGATGAATGCAAGGAAAGCCTCAGGCCCAGATGGAGTGTCACCAGCCTGTCTGAAAACCTGTGCGCAGCAGCTTGCTCCAATTCTCTCATCCATCTTCACCAAGTCCATCCAGGAAGGCAGGGTCCCTGCGTGCTTCGAGAGGTCCACAATCATCCCTGTCCCCAAAAAACATGGTGTCTCAGATCTAAACAATTTCAGGCCGGTGGCTCTCACGTCGGTCATCATGAAATCCTTTGAAAGCTTGGTTTTGCCTCTCCTCAAGCTATCCACTGAATCCCTGCTGGACCCGTTTCAGTTTGCGTATAGAGCAAACAGGTCTACTGATGACGCCATAAACATCTGCCTGGAACTCGTAAATGAACACCTGGATAGACCTGACTCATATGCCAGGATCCTTCTACTCGACTTTAGCTCGGCGTTTAACACCATCTGCCCCAAAATACTTCAAGAGGATCTGGCTGCCCTTGGGGTCCACCCTACCCTCCGCCTCTGGATCACAGACTTCCTAAGCAACAGAACCCAGGCCGTCAAGCTGGACACGATCATGTCCCAACCAAGGACCACCAACACAGGAACCCCTCAAGGATGTGTTCTGTCACCGTTCCTTTTCTCCCTATACACTAACAATTGCAGGTCCACTGCGAACTCCGTCAAAGTCATCAAGTTCGCTGACGACATCACCATTGTTGGCCTTATCTCTGGGAATGATGAGCAGGAGTATCGCCACCAGGTTGACAAAATTTGCCACTGGTGCAGGGAGAATGGGCTGGTCCTCAACACTGCAAAAACGGTGGAGATGATCATTGACTTTAGGAAGTACGCTACCACTCCACCCCCAATCAGCATTGATGGCACGGTAGTTGACAATGTTTCCTGTGCGGGCCTCCTCGGCACGACAATCTCTAAGGACTTGACTTGGAAAGCCAACACAACCGCCACCCAGAAAAAAGCCCAGCAGAGACTATTTTTCCTACGCCAACTAAAGAAGTTTGGTATGGCCCGCGAGCTTCTGACGAGCTTCTACACTGCCACCATTGAATCTGTCCTCTGCTCCTCCATCCTGGTCTGGTATGCCGGCTCCTCCGCCAGCGAAAGACACAAACTGCAGAGGGTCATCAGATCAGCTGAGAGAATCATTGGGAAACCACTCCCCTCTCTAGACCAAATCTTCCTCTCTAGACTGCACTCCAGAGCTCGTAAAATCGCTAATGATCCATCCCACCCAGGCTCTCGCTTCTTCAGTAGACTTCCCTTAGGCCAGAGATTCCGATCCATCTACACCAGGTCCACAAGGCATAGGAACAGTTTCTTCCCATCAGCCGTAAACTGTCTGAACTCTTAGGTCTCTCTACTGGTAGCACCTAGCCTGACTGCACAGCTGCACACTACATGTAGACGTGTTCAAATGTACCCAATTGCTGTAAGGGTATCCTTTATTTCCTGGTCCCTTGGAGGCGTACTAGAGGTATTGGCGCAGGAGACTTGGGAGCAGGATACAGCCGGTATATGGCTGATCCTGCTGCTGCTCAAGTTCCCGGCCGTGTTAAATACTATTCCCCCTCCAGGCCGCCATGGATGGTGGGGAATGAAATAATTTGGCTTCCAGCAATTGCTGGAAGCCAAATTATTGTGTTTTAAAAGCTCCGTCTTCTGAAGGCACCGAACTTACTCCGTGTGTTGCTATAGCTGTAATTCCTATTATGGCCTATGGTGGTGCCAGCTGCGCACAAGTCGCCTGCGCTGGATTCGCTACGTTCGCCTTGAAGTTTACTATAAAGGGATTCTACTATACTTGCAATTTTGCATGTGATTTTATGTTGTGGAAAAACGCCTGCAACTTCAAGTGTGACCCCTTCCTCATACAAGAATCAATGATACATCAAAGACGTTTCAAAGGAAATCATGTATAATTAATTAAAGCTATGTTTTAATACACACTATTATAAAATGGAGGTGATCCAAAGGACATGTAAAAAAAAAGTCACAATTTCTACCTCCAAACATTTACTTCCGCCTGACACTTTGCAAGAAGGGAAAAGATTTATGGCCCTCTCTTGCAGAGTCTGCTCATGCCATGGTACAGCGCAGCCCCACATTGTACGGCTCATCCTCTCAATGCCAGCCTGCAGGGGGACACAGGGTACGGTTTATTTTTGTATTACTATACAATTATCTAAAAAAAAAAAATGGTGCAAAAAGAATTTATTTTGAGACAAGCAATAGGTCTTATGATGCATTTTTTTTTTAAAATAAACACCGCCTTCCACATCTGAAACATAGAATAATGCGCCCTGTATGCATTTAGAGAGTTTAGCCAAATCCCCCCCTCATCTGTGACTTATCACAAATGTAATTTGATCTCTCGGCTGTCAGCTGGCTGCCTCAGCAGAGCAGCTAATTTGTAAACACAGGATGTTAACCCCATGTCTGCTTCCATGTAAGCAGGAAGTAGACACTGCAGATTTAGTACAGGATTTGTATCAGCTGTAACAAATGTTTTTCTTTAAATGTTATTTTGCTGTTGCTTATCTTTTAGAGCAGAGAGGAAGTTCAGGTCAGCTTGAAATGAGACCTACAGAGAAAGGAGTGTAGTAGCTGCTGTCTTTTTACCATGTTATAAAATTCTTTCTGCTCTGCAGATATGCCGATCTTTTGGCTTCAGTAATGTCTGCGTGCCACGCCTGGAATATGAATGCAGCCAGTGTTATCAGGCCTGGGTTAGAGATATCATTGTTCAGGGGCAGTGATTCAGAATGTGTTAGAGACAGGAATAATAACAACCAAGTCATGTTCTACATATGGAATAATTGCTTCCCACTTCCTCCAACACAAGCAATTGATCTTACCAGTTGTGGTACAGCAATCCCAGCGTGGTGAAGAAAAATGGGATGAGTAGGTAGAGGGAAAAGAGATGATCATTACGGCAGTCACCTAGCAGAGAAACACAGGACAAGTTCTGGTAAAGAATAGGAAAACAAAGTATGCATAAAACATCTGCCAAGAGAGTCATTTCATTCTTTCATTAGATTGACTGCTCTGATGATTCTACCAAAGTCAGACCGATCACCAGCACGGTGCTCACAATCACTAGTCCTCCAAGTGTCTTGACTGAATTTCATAACAGAACCAACTGGTCAAAACATCATCAAATAAGAGGAATTTTTGTATTCAGTATCCCAATCACTTTGATCATAGTACCAAATCAAACCAGACTGTACACTGTTTAGGGTGGGCAATCCTGTCAATTCTGACACAGGCCTAGTGCACACCGAGCGGTTTTTGGAGCGATCCGCCGGCCGCATCCGCCTGGAAAAACGCTTGGCTAATGTATTGCAATGGGATGGTGCACACCGGCGGTTTGAGGTTTTTGCCAAGCCGCAAACGCGCCTCCTGCTGCGCGTTTGTGGTTTTCGGAAGCGTTTCGTCTTCAATGTAAAGTATAGGAAAAACGCAAACCGCTCTGAAAAACGCTACTTCAGGAGCGGTTTGCCAGGCATTTTTGTTACAGAAGCTGTTCAGTAACAGCTTTTACTGTAACAATATGTGTAATCTGCTACACAAAAACGCACCCAAAACCGCTAGGTATGTTTAGAAAACCTCTCTAAACATACCTAGAATCGCTCTGAAATCAGCTCCCAAAACCGCTAGCGTATTGCGGATCTGCTAGCGGTTTTGGTGTGCACTGGGCCTAACAGAAGATGGATTCTCCTACTTCTATCACTGCAGAGAAACATTTTGTGGTTTTTTGTTACTATACAAAATGGAATAAATCGTTTTGGCATGCCTGGAGTTAAACTTTAGCACACAGAGACACACATACATACATACATACACTAAATAACTCACCATTTAACTCAGCAATATTAAATGTAATAATAGAGCCAGCAATGATCAAAGACTGTCCAGCCTCCAGGCCATTTATCCCAGCTAAAATGTTAATGGCATTGGTGCAGAACACAGCCAGCATCCCCATGTAAACATAGTACAGGATACCTGCAAGGAAATAACATATCAGAATTACATACAGTAAACGTAAAAGTAAATAAGGTGGATTTAAGGCTTTAGCGTATCAGCAGTTTTTGATGGAGATGACCAAATTCTGGGTCAGAGTTTATGTAATACTTGGGACAATAATATAGAAGACTGTACATAACTGGATGGCTCTAGTTAGGAGTATTTAGCAGTATGTGTGTGCAGGTATCAGACATCAGATGACCAAGTCATGTGTCTAATATCTGCACAGAATCCCTTGTCTTCTGCACTTGTCTTGCCATAGACATGAAGAATTCATCTGCAGTGATTGCTTTGTCCATGGGCACATTGGAGGAGCCATCTGCTTTTCCTAGGCCTCACCTCTTTATAGGATTGTAGAAGTAGCTTATGCTCCTGGTCTGTGGAATGAGGTATTTCACCTCTGAAGCAGTCTCTAATATTAGCAGTTTACAACAGGGCTGTGGAGTCGGTACAAAAATCCACCGACTCAGACTCCGCGACTCAGACTCCTCTAATTTGCATATTACAATCTTGTTGATTGAAAGTATGTAACATGAAATTCGTCTCTTACAGTGGGTTGCAAAAGTATTCGGCCCCCTTGAAGTTTTCCACATTTTGTCATATTACTGCCACAAACATGAATCAATTTTATTGGAATTCCACGTGAAAGACCAATACAAAGTGCTGTACACATGAGAAGTGGAACGAAAATCATACATGATTCCAATTTTTTTTTTTTTTACAAACAAATAACTGCAAAGTGGTGTGTGCATAATAATTCGGCCCCCTTTGATCTGAGTGATCTGAGCAGTCAGTTGCCTATAGAAATTGCCTGATGAGTGCTAATGACTAAATAGAGTCCACCTGTGTGTAATCTAATGTCAGTACAAATACAGCTGCTCTGTGAGGGCCTCAGAGGTTGTCTAAGAGAATATTGGGAGCAACAACACCGTGAAGTCCAAAGAACACACAAGACAGGTCAGGGATCAAGTTATTGTGAAATTTAAAGCAGGCTTAGGCTACAAAAAGATTTCCAAAGCCTTGAACATCCCAAGGAGCACTGTTCAAGTGATCATTTAGAAATAGAAGAAGGAGTATGGCACAACTGTAAACCTACCAAGACAAGGCCATCCACCTAAACTCAAAGGTCGAACAAGGAGAGCGCTGATCAGAAATGCAGTCAAGAGGCCCATGGTGACTCTGGGCGAGCTGCAGAGAACTACAGCTCAGGTGGGAGACTCTGTCCATAGGACAACTATTGGTCATGCACTGTACAAAGTTGGCCTTTATGGAAGAGTGGCAAGAAGAAAAGGCATTGTTACCAGAAAGCATAAGAAGTCCCGTTTGCAGTTTGCCACAAGCCATGTGGGGGGCACAGCAACCATGTGGAAGAAGGTGCTCTGGTCAGATGAGACCAAAATGGAACTTTTTGGCCAAAATGCAAAACGCTATGTGTGGCAGAAAACTAACACTGCACATCACTCTGAACACACCATCCCCACTGTCAAATATGGTGGTGGCAGCATCATGCTCAGGGGGTGCATCTCTTCAGCAGGGACAGGGAAGCTGGTCAGAGTTGATGGGAAGATGGATGGAGCCAAATACAGGGCAAACTTGGTAGAAAACCTCTTGGAGACTGCAAAAGACTTGAGACTGGGGCGGAGGTTCACCTTCCAGCAGGACAATGACCCTAAACATAAAGCCAGGGCAACAATGGAATGGTTTAAAACAAAACATATCTATGTGTTAGAATGGCCCAGTCAAAGTCCAGATCTAAATCCAATCGAGAATCTGTGGCAAGATCTGAAAACTGCTGTTCACAAACGCTGTCCATCTAATCTGACTGAGCTGGAGCTGTTTTGCAAAGAATGGGCAAGGATTTCAGTCTCTAGATGTACAAAGCTGGTAGAGACATACCCTAAAAGACTGGCAGCTGTAATTGCAGCAAAAGGTAGTTCTACAAAGTATTGACTCAGGGGGCCGAATAATAACGCACACCCCACTTTGCAGTTATTTATTTGTAAAAAATGTTTGGAATGATGTATGGTTTTCGATCCACTTCTCACATGTACACCA
The DNA here is from genome assembly GCF_040937935.1 of Hyperolius riggenbachi. Classification (NCBI taxonomy): domain Eukaryota; kingdom Metazoa; phylum Chordata; class Amphibia; order Anura; family Hyperoliidae; genus Hyperolius; species Hyperolius riggenbachi. The sequence goes on from NC_090651.1 coordinate 284,576,478, forward strand.
CTTTGTCTTGGTCTTTCATGTGGAATTCCAATAAAATTGATGCATGTTTGTGGCAGTAATGTGACAAAACGTGGAAAACTTCAAGGGGGCCGAGTACTTTTGCAACCCACTGATACTGCCAACGCTTAGGAATTTTAAAAGACAACTGAAGTGAGAAGGATATGGAGACTGCCATATTTATTCCTTTTAGTCATAGACTAAAACTAGTCCTTGGTAAGAGTACTTGTAAAAGGTACAGACCGGAACAAAGAACATCTATCAGGCCCTAGGCAATGTAACTGTGGGTACATGTAAGAGTGATGTACAGGTACTCTGCACCGGGGAATGAGGCTATTCTTCCTCTATTACACATTCTTCATGTACAATCTGAACCAGGTTTATGGGTGATAGACAACACCTCTGGTTTCAATGTGCACAACATTCTCAGTGGATTCCCTGCAGCTCTGTGGAGAGTGCATATGTAGAGTATAGTACTACTGTGTAACAAAGTAAACCTGAGACAGATGAAATTAAAGTTTTATACATACCTGGGGCTTCCTCCAGCCGCCTTTAGGTTAATTAGTCCCTCACTGTCCTCCTCCGCCACCTGGATCTTCTGCTATGGGTCCAGGTACTTGAGCCAGTCTGGCGTAGTGCGCATGCACACACTCCGCCGCCGGGAGCCTACTACACCTGCGCAGCACTGTTGTGCAGATGCAGACCGCTTCTGGCTGTGGAAGCGGCATGCGGCCGGACTGCACTGACTGGCTGAATTACCAGGACTCATAGCATAAGATCCAGGTGGTGGAGGTGGACAGCGAGGGACTGATTAGCCTGAAGCAGGCTGGAAGAAGCCCCAGGTATATATAAAACTTTTCTTTTCAACCTTCTCAGGTACCATTTAATTCATAGTCACCAAACCAAATTTTAACAACATATCAAATTATTTGATTTCATGAGCAAAGAGAGTGCGTACATTTGCATAAACCAGCATCATCGCAGAATTATTTCCATCTCATTGACCATCTCTATTAGTGACACGGCTACACATCAGGCTTTATACTTACAGCATAGATGTTATTTAGTATATATAAGAGATTCCTGTGTACACATCATATATACAGTCACAATCAGATGTGTATATCTGACTTTAAAAATACGGGGACTGCTTTATTGAAGCAGCACAAGTCATTAATTTTGATTGGTTTACTTCATTTTTGTGGACTAAGCACAGCTATTACTGTATATATCAATTATTTATGATGACTATTATCTGAGAAATAGAAAATTTTATCATATTTTCTATTTTAATTACAGTTTAAATTCATTAGGAGTCGGTGCATTTCTTCCCGACTTCGACTCCAGGCACCCAAAATTACCCTGACTCCGACTCCACGACTCCGACTCCACAGCCCTGGTTTACAAACTACACTCTGTATTTTAAAAATGATGAAACAGAGCAGAGCTAATGACCCTTTGAACTTCCTGGCAGTAAAACCTTAAACAAATAATAAATAGTGAGAGTCAGGTTGAGATAAATGCTTAAAAAAACAGCACTGTTGCAGACCCATGTTGGGTCGGAGAGCTCAAAGAAGCTCATTTGCACACATAACCGAATTTTCTCAAAGGACAACTGAAGAGAGAGGTATATGGAGCCTGCCATGTTTATTTCCTTTTAAGCAAAACCAGTTGCCTCTAATGTTAGATATACACCATACAATTTTGTGTTAGATAGATGGTTCGATAGATAATTTCCGACATGTCCGATCGTTTTTTTGATCGATTTTTCATAGAAGTGAATGGAAACAGATAAGAAAAGATAACAGAATCGAATCAGAAATCGATCGGACGAATAATCGACACAAGAAAATGCATCGTGTGTAGCCAGCGATATACTTTCAGCCATAGACCCTGAACAAGCAAACACAGATCAGGTGTTTCTGAAATTGTCAGATCTGACAAGATTAGCTGCATGCTTGTTTCTGGTGTTACTTAGACACTTCTGCAGCCAAAAAGACCAGCAGGGCTGCCAGGCAACTGGTATTGTTTAAAAGGAAATAAACATGGCAGCCTCCATAATCTTCTCACTTCATTTGCCCTTTAACTGTTCATGTACTGGAAACAATATGAGACTCATATCTGTGCTACCAATGTTCTATATCTTAGCTGTCCTACACATACAATCAATTATCTCACAAGTTTATTTTTACTTCAGATTCCCTTTAACCTCCTTGGAGGTTATCCCGAGCTAGGGTCGGGGCGGAAAACCATGGCTAAGAGCGGTAATCCCGACCTCTGCTCGGGTTAGCCGCCGGAGGCTGTATGCAGAGCAATGCGCGCAGCGGGAGCGTTTCTACATACCTCCCGGGGATCCTGTCGTCAGCTGGCATTCTTCTTCCTCTTCTCCAGGCCTCTGCTTCCTGCTGGTGAGATCGCCAGCTGTCGTCATGACAACAGCCGGCAATCTCACTTTAGAGTTGCAGCGCCACCCGGAGGATGAAGGCTTAACTGCAGCACTGGAGCCATGGAGGTGAGTGATTGCTGGGCTGCTGCAGATCTTCCTGGCATGATTTTTTCCAGGTTTTAGGGTCTGAAAGGGTGCAATGACAGCCGGTTGCTCACCAAAATTAGCGGGGTGGAGCACCCGGCTAAAAGAGCCTGGGGAGAACACTGCACTAACTGGTGCTGGACATGAACAGCCAACTCAGACTAGCAGTGTAATAGCCTGAGGAATTCCTGGGTGGACACTTCCTCTATACATAAGTTACAGTCATCAAATAAACAATCCAGGCATTATGTCTGTGCTCATTAGTTTCTCAGCCAAGGGCAAGTACTGTCTTTGTTGCAAATCACTTCTTGCCATAGGATAGCACTGTTAACACACTGTGGCTCACTTACCGAGATCTACATGAAGCCCCAGAAGCAGCCTGAAGGGCTTTGGTACTACAATGGTGGTGTTGCCAAAGGTGATAAAGTAGACCATGAGAAGGGGAAGTGAAGCTGCTGTAGGCAGCAACAGTTTGTGTCGCCATCGTAGGTTCAGGACGTCATCAGCAAAACCCAGAAAGATCATACAGCAAATGGCAAGCAGCGAGCCAATAAGAGCCACAAACTGCAAAGATCAAACAAAGTCATTTACAAAATGCTACACACAGAGAAACATAATGAACGATTTATACAGGGGAGTGCAAGTGTGTCATAAGTACTCTGACTCATATCCAATTTTATAGCTGTTGTATTTCTGGTATCAAAGCCCCTGTCCAGTCTCCCATCTTCTGCTATTACAAGATCAAATAGTTTTAACTGTACAAAAATGCTCAGAAACCAATGTATTCATAAGGAAACAGTAGCACGCCTCCAAATTCCCACCCAGGACCGTCTTGGAGGGCAGAAGGGGTCACAGCGCATGAGGGGAGGAGAGCATTGGCCACCAACAGCGGCAGGGAGCCCACTCCCCCCCCCCCCCCCCCATCACCTCAGGCTCTCCCCTCAGCGATCCCCCCCCTGCAGTATTAATAGGTGGCGGCAGCAGCAGCGGGCAGGAACATGCAATGCGGACATACCTCCATGTGTTCCACGTGACGGAAGTTCCTCTCTCTAAGGCAGAAACACAGTGTGAACACATCCTTAAAGGGAACCTGAGATGAAAGAAGTCTCAGGTTTCATACTTACCTCGGACTTTCTTATGCCCCCTTGAGTCTGCTCAGTCCCTTGCCATCTCTCCAGGTAGCTCAAGTCCCCCACTGGATAGCCCAGTAGCTTAGCCGAGTCGTGCTTCCTCCACTCATGCGGCCCTTAGCCGGGAGTGTAATGATCAGATGCAGATCAGAGGTTTCTGACAAAAGTCTGACTAGCATGCTTGTTTCAGGTATGCGATTCAGATACTCCAAACAACAAAAGAGACGGCACACCACTGGCTACAACAAACTTGTTGTATTCACGAACAAGTGCACACTACATGTTACGGAACATTACTTCCTTCATCAGGTGATAAACAGCAAGTGAATAAACAAGCACCAATATATATACTCATAAGGTCACCACACCCATGGTGACTCCACCCCCTTCATCAGTTAACCCATTGTCCAGAATCCCAGTCTATAGTCATATGGCACTCCATTACGGCTACCAAACTTTAGATAAATGACTGACCGTGATTCAGGCACTTCCGCAATGGACTGCCACTGACCCACCTAAAGGAGGGAGCAAACAAACAATAACATGTAAACAACCATTAATCAAACTTGCACATTATACATACAAAGTTTTGCATCACTGATCCTTATTGCACTATTGGCCCGAATAACTTAATCTATAAAAAACATTTAAGGGGCAGCCTCTCGTTCATACCTCTAGGGGCCACCACATCTAGATCATGAATCCATTTCGCCTCTTTTTGCTTTAATAACTTTTCTAAGTTACCTCCTCTAATTGAGGGATCCAGGGCCTCCAATACGCACCACCTCAGTTGCGCCGCACCATGGCCTGCCACACCAAAGTGCCTCACAACTGAGGTGTCGTAACTTTTTCGTTCTCCCATGGCATACCTAGTAATTGCTCTCTTGTGTTCTTGAATACGTGTTCTGACTGGTCTCGTAGTCTCCCCTACATACATTAGGCCACATGGGTATTTAAGCCCATATATGGCCCAAGGGGTAGAGCAATAATGTCTCTCCCTGATCGCAATTTTTCGCCCAGTATGTGGATGGCAAATGGCTTCTCCTTTTATTATGCCACTACATACATTGCAATTCAAACACGGGTGGGTCCCTGTTTTTCCTGTGCTCAACTCCCTTTTGTTAGGGGCAGTATCTGTGTGCCTAACTCTATCCAGGATGGTCCTACCTCTCCTAATCGAAAAAAAGGGTTCATCCTTAAATAAAGGTCCTAGTTCTTTATCCGTGCTCAAGAGGGGCCAGAATTTACGTACGGAATTTTTTATGAGCATTGTATTTTTTCCTAAGTTAGTTACAAACGGTATCCCTCTCTGATCTCTAGTTCTACCTGTTTTGTACAGCAGCCTAGACCTATCTAGGGTGGATACTTCCTGTCTGATTTCCTCAATTTTATTTGCGTCATAACCCTTCTGTACAAATTTATCACTTAATAAGCGACTGGCTTTCATATACTCATCGTCACTGGTGCAAATCCGCCTGGCCCTGAGGAATTGCCCCCTCGGAATGGCTTTAACAACATGCCCTGCATGATGGCTGTCATGTCTTAATAAATTGTTGCGATCTGTCGGTTTGCGAAATAATTTAGTAAAAAACCGACCATTGGAGATCTTAATGGATACATCCAAAAAATTGACACTATCCCTAGATGACTCTAAAGAGAATTTAATTGTGGGGTGCATATGATTCACCTCATCCACCATTTCCAGGAGCAATTCCTCAGGGCCTTTCCATAACAGCAACACATCATCTACAAACCGAAAGTAGCGAAAAATGTATGGTTGATACTTCTCATTGCTCAAAAACATAACACGCTCCAGAGTTTGTTATGTTTTTGAGCAATGAGAAGTATCAACCATACATTTTTCGCTACTTTCGGTTTGTAGATGATGTGTTGCTGTTATGGAAAGGCCCTGAGGAATTGCTCCTGGAAATGGTGGATGAGGTGAATCATATGCACCCCACAATTAAATTCTCTTTAGAGTCATCTAGGGATAGTGTCAATTTTTTGGATGTATCCATTAAGATCTCCAATGGTCGGTTTTTTACTAAATTATTTCGCAAACCGACAGATCGCAACAATTTATTAAGACATGACAGCCATCATGCAGGGCATGTTGTTAAAGCCATTCCGAGGGGGCAATTCCTCAGGGCCAGGCGGATTTGCACCAGTGACGATGAGTATATGAAAGCCAGTCGCTTATTAAGTGATAAATTTGTACAGAAGGGTTATGACGCAAATAAAATTGAGGAAATCAGACAGGAAGTATCCACCCTAGATAGGTCTAGGCTGCTGTACAAAACAGGTAGAACTAGAGATCAGAGAGGGATACCGTTTGTAACTAACTTAGGAAAAAATACAATGCTCATAAAAAATTCCGTACGTAAATTCTGGCCCCTCTTGAGCACGGATAAAGAACTAGGACCTTTATTTAAGGATGAACCCTTTTTTTCGATTAGGAGAGGTAGGACCATCCTGGATAGAGTTAGGCACACAGATACTGCCCCTAACAAAAGGGAGTTGAGCACAGGAAAAACAGGGACCCACCCGTGTTTGAATTGCAATGTATGTAGTGGCATAATAAAAGGAGAAGCCATTTGCCATCCACATACTGGGCGAAAAATTGCGATCAGGGAGAGACATTATTGCTCTACCCCTTGGGCCATATATGGGCTTAAATGCCCATGTGGCCTAATGTATGTAGGGGAGACTACGAGACCAGTCAGAACACGTATTCAAGAACACAAGAGAGCAATTACTAGGTATGCCATGGGAGAACGAAAAAGTTACGACACCTCAGTTGCGAGGCACTTTGGTGTGGCAGGCCATGGTGCGGCGCAACTGAGGTGGTGCGTATTGGAGGCCCTGGATCCCTCAATTAGAGGAGGTAACTTAGAAAAGTTATTAAAGCAAAAAGAGGCGAAATGGATTCATGATCTAGATGTGGTGGCCCCTAGAGGTATGAACGAGAGGCTGCCCCTTAAATGTTTTTTATAGATTAAGTTATTCGGGCCAATAGTGCAATAAGGATCAGTGATGCAAAACTTTGTATGTATAATGTGCAAGTTTGATTAATGGTTGTTTACATGTTATTGTTTGTTTGCTCCCTCCTTTAGGTGGGTCAGTGGCAGTCCATTGCGGAAGTGCCTGAATCACGGTCAGTCATTTATCTAAAGTTTGGTAGCCGTAATGGAGTGCCATATGACTATAGACTGGGATTCTGGACAATGGGTTAACTGATGAAGGGGGTGGAGTCACCATGGGTGTGGTGACCTTATGAGTATATATATTGGTGCTTGTTTATTCACTTGCTGTTTATCACCTGATGAAGGAAGTAATGTTCCGTAACATGTAGTGTGCACTTGTTCGTGAATACAACAAGTTTGTTGTAGCCAGTGGTGTGCCGTCTCTTTTGTTGTTTGGAGATTCCATTAGCCGTGGGGGCAATCCGGCTGAGACAAGGCACCGGCAGTCATTCAGGATCAAGACCTGATTCACGTATTCTCCGTGCACCAGTTGATGCGATTCAGATACTACTGATGCCAGAAAGATCATCGGCACTGCCACACAACTGGTATTATTTCAAAGGAAATTAACATGGAAGCCACTATATGCCTCTTTTATCAGGTGTACTTTAAGCACACAAAAACTCTCACACGGGAGTCAGAACTTTGCACTAGTCAGGCAGTTCAGTCTCCTGGCTGCCTACCACAAGCACTTTTTAACAGCAATTACATGCAGTCGAATGGCAGCGTTTGTAACTCCACATGTGTAAGTACTGCACGTGGTGGGGTTGATGGAAAAAAGCCATAGTTTCGCTTAGGCGAGACCCCATGGGGGGGTAGCCTCTCCATCCCCCATGCTGAGTAATAGCAAGTGCCGTACCTGAGCATGAAAGCATCTGACAGGCTGTGACTTCAGCCTCCTGTGTGCAAGAGGCCTAATACTTCAATTTTACAAATCCATACAATCCAGTTTGCCAACAACTGCTTAATTTGCCACCAGTGCAAAATGTTGACCAATCATGGTTTTATAAGTAAAAGTTATGAGACATACCCAGTTAAGTTAGAACAAATGCATTACCTCATGGTGTGGAAAGTCTTTACATTTTTCTTCAAGGAAACAGCTCATAAAGGGGACAGGAATGAAGCAAAACAGGATAAGCAGATAAACAACTCCGCTGATGACTCCCTGAGACTCTGGTCTGTAGAAAGAAGAACATTCAGTCACATGACAGGTAATTCAATCAACATAGACAACAAAATATGTAATCTATAAAATAAGAAGCAAGAGTTCTTAGCAAAGATGTGTAATTTACAAGACAAATACTAAAATACTGTACAGACTTGCAGAGCAGCAGCAGCAGCAGCAGCATCAGTAGAGCATCATACTTTACCTATTGACAGTAGCAGGACAGCTCAGTGTAGCCGTGCGGTATGTAGCCTTTCAGCTTGTGGCTCTCAGCACACAGAGATAGAAGCGGCAAGGAAACAGGCTTTACAACACAGAGCTGCACCGGCAATAGGAACTGTCCTGCCACTGGAAGGAGGGAAAGTATAATGCTCCACTGCTGCATGCACCCCGAAAAATACTAGGATTTCGGAGGGGAGGACCTGGGCAGCTCTAGTCATGCCCCAGATAACATATTAGTCCTTGCCATGTATAAAATGTAAAGAATAGCTTCTTTTTTCCTCTCAACAAATTTGGAATTTAGCATTAACATTTTTCGGAATAACTAATACACTGCTGCCAATACAACCGCCTATACACAATTTTTAAAGTACAGATAGGGCGTGCCTTCCATACACTCCAGATGCCCTCCAGTGTGTTTAACAGGGATGTGGAGTCAGACTCCGACTCCTCAATATATGAAACCACCAACTGTTCCGACTCCACAGCCCTAGTGTTAAACATGGCATTTTGTATAAAAGAGGCCTAAATGTCATTAATAATCACAGATAAAAGTGGCAAAACCTGCCACTGCATGTTTAAACTATGAGGGTAGATACACATTTATGTGTTACCTGTGATCCTTCAGTAGAAAAACAAATGGATCACAAGTTAAATAAAAAATTGTGCTGGAGTCAAAACATACAGCGATTGCAGATTGCGGTAAATGAGGCTTAATAGGCCTATGCTGACCCCTCTTTGCCACTGAAAGTGCCTACAGTTGGCATCAGAAGTAGATTGTAGATGAAAGAAAGACAGTGCCCCAGTCTGATGAAACGCATTTCCTTTGGTCTGCAAATTCCTTGGGCTTGAGTCCAACCAGGCAGCTGTGAGATGTGATGGAAAAATAAGTCGGTTCCATAAAGCCCCCACTGGGCAGTGTACACAGCTTTAAAGGACTGCTGTAGGGGGCTTAGGGGGAAAAAAAAAAAAGAGTTGAACTTACCTAGGGCTTCTAATGGTCCCCTGCAGATGTCCTGTGCCCACCAGTCAATCACTGATGCTTCGGTCCCCACCACTGGTTAACTCTTGTAACCTCTTAAAGTCGCAAACCCACTGCATCTGCGTGGCCACATCCTTGCTCTCGCTGACGTCACCGGGAGGACACGGCCACGCAAGTGCAGTGGGTTTACGACTTTAAAGTCAAAGATTCGGGAAGTGAACTGGTGGTGGGGACCGGAGCATTGGTGACTGTGTGTGTGGGCACAGGACGTCTGCAGGGGACCATTAGAAGCCTCAGATAAGTTCAACTTTTTTCCTCCCCGAGCCCCCTATAGTAGTCTTTTAAGAATTCACTAATACTTTGGTGCCAGATACCACAGAACACCTTTCAGAAGTCTTCTGTCATCCAGGTCAGGAGCAGTTTGGGCAGCATGTTGGGTACTATACGATCTTAGTCAGGTGGTTTCAATGTTGGGGTTAGTCTAGTTTAAGGGACCCACCACAAATCCCCATAGAGAGAGCAGCGCTAGTCCATGGGGATTTGCAGCAGGCCACTAAACTAGACTACTGCCTCAATGTTTTGGCTGCTCAGTGACATATACCGAAACTTCATGCATAAAAGACTGAAAGGGTTTATGGAAATTAAATTGAAACTACCAGGTTACTGCATAAAAAATGACTGCTGAACACATAGCAGAAACATGGAATTACACATTTAAAAAGAAAATGAAATAAAAGATGCTTATAGGTGTTATGCATACCACTGTAACGCTATAACAGTGAGTTAGTTAAAGGTTGTGTGAGAGATGTGTCATTTGCTATGTGTGTCATTGGCAGTGCAGAAGTAGTAATCTTACACTGGCGTCTTGCTTGATTTGTTCAGGTCGATCCCATATAGCTTAGCTGCAATGAAGTGGTCCTTGAAAGTAGGTATAAGCACTGCAGTGGCCAAGCCACCCAGCACAGAGCCAGCCAGGTTCACCAGCAGAGGTACACCCGGCATGTTTCATCAGTGCACACTCTTCCTGCTTCCCTGCTGTCATTCCACACGCTTCCTGCTTCCGTCACCCTCACAGCCTCCACTGCACGCCGTACACGTTGTCTCGCCTCGGATTGGCTGGGGTGCGGAAAGGGCGGGTCCTTGCGTGCAGTGACAGACAGTGGCACACGACCAAAATAAACTACTATGGCAGGGCAGGCTCAGGTTATGTTTGGAATGCAGTACTTCTAATTCCGAACTGCAATATACATAATAAGTGAAGGGATACATTTGAGAATAATGTCCTGGGAAGTAAACGTTATGTTTCGGACACAAACGTTTTCTGTGTAGTTGCAACTTTCAGGGCTTCTGTTTGTGTATAAGCTCATGAGCCTGGAAATTGGCTACTTAATTCCTGAGCGACAGGCTTTGATAAAAAGAGGCTGCAATTTTATTAAAGGACAACTGAAGCTAAAGGGATATGGAGGCTGCCATATTTATTTCTTGTTGCCTGGCTAGCCTGCTGATCCTCTGTCTCTAATACTTTTAACCATAGACCCTGAACAAGCATGCAGCAGATCAGGTGTTTCTGACATTATTGTCAGATCTGAGAAGATTAACTGCATGCTTGTTTCTGGTGTTCAGACACTACTGCGGCCAAGTAGATAAGCAGGGCTGCCAGGCAACTGGTATTGTTTAAGGGATGGTGTGGGAAATATAAGCCTCACAGCCCTCCCAGATTTCACTGCGAGAGACCAGGCTCTTTCAATGATCAAGTGGCCTGGCTGCCTCCAGAAGAGTCCCAGACTGAAACCCCAGTGAGATGAAATCGCTAGAACTTTAAGGGCTCGTTCAGACTATGCGCGCTGCCGTGCACATTTTGGCAGCACGTATAGTATGCGCATAAACATACCATTCCCATCATATGCGATATCGCGCTGCTGCATGCATTTTCGGGAATCACAGTGCAGATCCCATTCATTGTAATGAATGGGATCTGCAGCGCAGCGCATAGTAGGGCAGGTGGCGTGCGATTGTACGTATTGCATTCTGATCGCACAGCCATCTGCGCTAAATGATGTGAACGTGGCCTTAGGGCTTTCTTGTGAACATGTGGAGGGCGGATTTGGATGGACTATGCACAATAAATATGGTGTTCCAGAGTTCCAGTGCCCTCAATCCAGTAGTGTTGTAGTTATACTTACAGGAAACAGCTCCATCTATAATGCCTCACTTTGTGCAGGCACTGCCATCCAAGGTCTAGTGACCATGGTTAGGAGATACCACAAGTCTGCATCATTATTTTAAAATTAAACTTGGCCAAGGTGGCCGTTAAAGACCACCTCTGCTGAGAATCTAGTCTGGTGTCTGTACAATTACCCCCGACCCAACAAATTGGGGAGGGTCGGAGGCTGTTGAACAGACAACAGACTAGATTCTTGGAAGAGGCGGCCTTTAGAGACCTCACTTGCTGGAGTCAAACACTAGTATCATAATAATTACATCAGTCCTTCCTGGACAGATAAAGCTACCTTGTTCACATATGCATACCTCACAACTTTTTGAGATGAGAAAGAGGGACACTTAAGCCACACCCCTAATCATGCACCCACAACACCCCTAGTCACGCATACGATAAAGATTTCATAAGAAAAATATGTTGTTTTATAGTTCAAACCACACTGGTCCTTCTATCCTGGTTCATTTTCCTTTATTTTAACATTTTAAAATTAAAGGGGAACTGAAGTAAGAGGTATACAGAGGCTGCCAAATTTATTTCCTTTTAATCAATACCAGTTGCCTGGCAGCCCTGCTCGTCTATTTCTCTGCAATAGTATCTGAATAACACCAAAAACAAGCATGCAGCTAGTCTTGTCAGATCTGACTTTAAAGTCTGAAACACCTGATCTGCTGCATGCTTGTTCAGGGGATATGGCTAATAGTATTAGAGGCAGAGGATCAGCAGGGCTGCCAGGCAACTGGTATTGCTTAAAAGGAAATAAACATGGTAGCCTCCATATACCTCTCTCTTCAGTTCCCCTTTAAGTAATATATCAATTTAAAGAATAGGAATACAGTTTAGAGTCGATGAAACACATTTTTTAGGAGAGAAATATATATATTTACATAGAAAAGAGGGACAAAGTCCTGAAAGAGGGACAAATGAGGGGGAAACAGGGACAGAGGGACACGGCTCCCAAAGAGAGACTGTCCCTCCGAAAGAGGGACAGTTGGGAGCTATGACATACAGTGAGGGAAATAATTATTTGACCCCTCACTGATTTTGTAAGTTTGTCCAATGACAAAGAAATGAAAAGTCTCAGAACAGTATCATTTCAATGGTAGGTTTATTTTAACAGTGGCAGATAGCACATCAAAAGGAAAATTGAAAAAATAACCTTAAATTAAAGATAGCAACTGATTTGCATTTCATTAAGTGAAATACGTTTTTGAACCCTCTAACAATAAAAGACTTAACACTTAGTGGAAAAACCCTTGTTTGCAAGCACAGCTGGCCGACTTACACACCTGGGAGTCTAGACATCCCCAGATAGGCAGCAGTAACTTAATACCGGAAATGCATGTCCCAAAATACAAATGATCTTTCCAGTAGTTAATATTAGAAACTATATTTAAATAATGGAAGTAGAGCAATAATTGCAGTGCTTTTTTAAGAGAATGAAACGTTGTCTATAAGGCATGGAACCATGTTTTGCGTTGTAATATGTTCCGGGGTCACATTGAATAGCTACACCGCTGCCTTGGAGAAGCACAAATACTTCCGTGTTGTGGTTGTGAGGGACACTGTCATTGGCTTACGCTGCTGATTGGTGTGGCTGGCTGCTGGTCCAGGAGGAGGCGAGGAAGTGGCAGCGGTGTTGCTGGAGCGCAGGACGGTCGGCCAGTGACAGAGGAGAGGAGTACAGCAGCACGGAGGAGGAGGATGTGAGCTGAACTTATTGGAGAACTCGGGCTGCTATAGTGCGGACTAGAATGGCAGGAAAGGGGATAAAGCGTAGCAGCAACAGCAGCAGCCTTCTCCTGCAGTGTGAATGGGGCCCCTGCAGCTATGTGTCTTCTAAGATGGAGGACTTTTGCGCTCATGTTTCTGATCACCTCCGAGTCCAGCAGTTGTCTAATGGACAAGAACATGTGGATTGTGAAGGTTTGTGGATTGTGAACATCTTTTTATGTGATGTTCGTGATAGCTTTGTTCTATATCTTCTTCTGCTTTTGTAACTAATGAAGCATCATTGTCTTTTCAAGCAACAGATGTCAATTTAGGGACACTTTCTGCATAATTGTGCTCAACCTCATGCATTTGTATATAAATTACACATTCATAATAGTGTATCTATCTATATACATGAAGTAGAGTCCTGGTTATCTAGAACTCAACTAACCAGCAGTCTCTGAACCAACCAGCAACAATTGCTGGCAGTACACAGGGGTGAAGGCCAACTTAGGCTGTTTGTAGGTCTACTTTTGTGGAACCATCAGGAATCCTCCTAGGGAAATTCAGCTAACGTGATTGGTAAGATGGCACCTTGTTGAACTACTTGGTACTGTGATTGGAGAACTATTCCCTATGATGTTTCCTGCTGGGTCCCCTAATGTAGATTATTACAGGGCTGTGGAATCGGTACAAAAATCTTCCAACTCCTCAGTTAGTGAAACCATGACTCCGACTCCGGATGCCCAAAATTGCCCTAACTCCGACTCCACAGCCCTGGATTATTATTGCTGTTTGTAGGTTCTGCTGTGCTTAAAGACTGCTTTACACAGCTCCTCAAGGTTAATATGCTTTCAATTACTGTATATTAATATTTAATACAGAGTTCATGGTATGTATATAGAGGGTTTTAGTATTGTATAAGCTAGACCTATTATTAACATTGAGGCTGTATTCACAGTGAGACGTCGCTGAGTTGCATTGTAAAGTCTTATAACGCAGCTTACCGCACTTCAATGATAATCCTATGGGATGTTCACAGTGCAACGTTAACCTCCTTAGCGTTCTGGACGAGCTGAGCTCGTCCAGAGAGACGCCGGAGGGTGCCACTCAGGCTCTGGTGGGCCGATTTTAATAATTTTCTTTTTTAAAACACGCAGCAAGCACTTTGCTTGATGCGTGTTGCTGACGATCGCCGCTATCCGCCGTGTAATGAGCGCCCCCCCCCCCCCCCAGACCCTGTGCGCTGCCTGGCCAATCAGTGCCAGGCAGCGCTGAGGGGTGGATCGGGACTCCCTATGACGTCACGATGTCGTTTGACGTCATTCCGGCCGTTGCTATGGCGACGGGGGAAGCCCTGACGGAGATCCCGTTCAGAACGGGATCTCCTGACGGCCATCATCGCCGGCAGCGATCGGAAGGGTGGGTGGGATTCCGCTGGGAGGGGGTATCATGTAGCTAGCGCTAGGCTAGCTACATGATTAAAAAAAAAATAAGTTTAAAAAACCATGCGCAGCCGTGCGGCTGCGCATTATCAGAACGCCAGGGAGGTTAACGTTGCATTGTAACGTTTAGCGTTATGGTAATCCACTACTGCAGTGTGTTACCTCTAAACACACATATTGCCAGGTGCAGGAGAGCATACTTTTCGTTGCCTGTATGCTTTACTGTACATGCTGTATGCAACCGTAACACAGCATTAATGTGCTTTACCACCTTTTTTGCTTTGCATTGTAATGCTGCGTTGTGACTTTAACAATGCATTGCAATACAACGTCCCACTGTGAATAAGCCCTCAATCTCAAGCAACCAGAAAGCAGACTTATCTGACATCAGCCAATTCCCATTGGTGCTGGATAACAGAGACTCTGCTGTATGTATAATAAATATTGAACAACTGAAGTTACTAATTACATCTTGGTGGAAATCATAATCATTCTATTACATACTACAGCTGCATAAAGATGCAAGGTTTTCATGGATTGCAACAGTTGTTTGTTATTGTCAGGCACAAATCTAGCATCTGTACATGTTCCACACCTGATACAAATGACTGATCTGGTTTGACACCACCAACGATCCCCAGCTCCTTCAGGCAGGGAACACACTTGACAGTTTTCGTACGCGTTTTCTGCACAGAAAAACTGAGAACTCATGTTAATCAATGGGCTAGTACACACTTACTGTGTTGTTCGCACGCAGAAAAAAAACTGACATTCTGCATGATGACTCTGCACATTTTGGCAGTTTTCTCTATCAATTACATCAGCTGCTATGAAAAAACGTGTGTGTTTTCCTGCATGGAAACACACTTGGTGTGCAGAAAAAGTATGCAGAAAAACGCGCGCGGAAAACTGAAAGTCAAGTGTGTTCCCTGCCTCAAACATAGTAGGCTGTGGGCGGCCAACAGATCTCTGTGATCCCAGAGTATCCGGCAATGTGTCCCACCAGATGACCAAAAAGGAAGCCAATGAGGCTTCCCTGTTCACACTTCAGGTTTTTGGCTGGTGTGATCTGGAAGTACAGTATCTTTTTGGCTAATGAAAATCTAAGCTGTGTGTATTATTAAGATTGAGCCCAGACTAATCCTTTGCTCATATTTGGCAGATAAGCAATGAAGTCTTTCAGTTCCCAATCCACAGATCTGTATTTTTTACACTTACTGGTCAGCTGGATGTCTTCCAGCATGCCTCCTGTTTTTTCCATTTTAGAAAGGCATGTGTTTTTTGTAGCATCTATTGTGGTCACCTTTTTTAACTGCATACAGCAGGGGTCTCAAACTCAATTTACCTGGGGGCCGCAGGAGGCAAAATCAGGATGAGGCTGGGCCGCATAAGGAATTTTACAATCGCGGCGCATCGCCGCCTCTGCCCGGCCCTCTCACTCTTCCTTCACAGAGCGGGGCGGGGAGAGGCGGCGATCCGTGTGGTGATTGACGTCAGGAGGGGCAGAGCTGAAGCTGAAAGCTCTGCGCCTTCCACGAAATGCTGGCGGATTGCCCTCCGGGCGATTTGGGGGCTCTGCAGCCCTCGTTTAGTGGCAGGGATGCGGCGGATTACTTGTGAGCACTGAAGCAAATTATAAGGAAGCATTTGCCGGCGAGGGCCACAAAATATTGTATCAAGGGCCGCAAATGGCCCGCGGGCAGCGAGTTTGAGACCCCTGGCATACAGTTTAACATTTGTCTCTTTTATATTGAATGGCACATTGTATCTATTTTGTTTCTCAATGTGAATTGCTTGTTTTACAGATGAGTACTGTTGCCTGTGGCAGGGCTGTGGATTTTTCTCTCTGGATAGCCCTGAAGAGCTTGCACGACATCTGTATTTTCACTGTTACCACACCAGGCTGAAGCAGGTCGGTCTTCAGGCCCTGCAGAGTCAGCAGGATCTCATTCCCTGCCAGCTAGACACACAGAGCCGCAACATGATCCCAGAGCTCCAGGACAACTTTGTATGTATGTGGGAGCAGTGTGAGGTGAGAACTTCAACTGTTGAAATGCAAACTACTACTGGCATACAAGAAAAAAAACTAGAAAGCACCAACTGCCATTATCTATAACCACACCCTCTAACAATGTGAAAGGTTGCTTTTTATAAATACACTAGTAAAAGGCCTGCCTGTTAAAAATGGGCAATGGGCCACGGCCGATAAACCCTGGCAACATGCATACTGATGTGTCCTGCTCACCAGTCTCCCACTACTGTCCGAAGTATATGCACACAGGGAGAAGTTGCTTTCTTGGCAGTTGGAAAAAGCTGTTATTTCCCACAATGCAATGAGGTTCTCAGACAGCAAACTGTCAAGTCTGGAAGAAGACACACACCACACACACCCCGCAGAGACACAGGTGATTTATAATATAGGATAGACAGTCAGATTGATCTGTATTGGATTTTCTGTGATGTGTGCACGTTAGTTAATTTTCCTGGATTTTTCCTCAGATTGCTTTTACTCCAGTACAACAAATTTACTAAATAAAGCCCTTGCCAGCTGTCCTGGCACCTGATGTGTTTTATAGGTGGCCCTGGCTTCCACTGTGCCTTCTGGGAGGGCAGTGTGGGGGATGCTGCCACTTCCCAACTCTCCTATTGTTTCCTATGGAAGAAGTTTGTGGCTAGGCTTGCTTATCACGGAATAATCACGAGTAACCACTGTGGTTACTCATGATTCAAATTTGCTCTAATTGCTCCAGCTGAGTAGGTAGACACGGCGGGATTAATTACCCAGAATGCCACTTTCTGCCCAGCGTTTCAACGGGCTCACAAGCGTTCTAATGGACGCGTTGCAAGTCTTGCTATGGAGCACTTCCTCCTTCCGGCTTGAAGGAACCACCGTGGTTACTGGTGATTATTCCGTGATGAGCATCCCTAGTTGTGGCTACACAAGTGATTTGCTTTCCGTCGTGCTTATTCCTGTAGGTGGTGGTTGTGGCTGAAGCACAGAGGTTATGAGATGCAGAATGATATAGAGGGAGAGGTGATAACTAAGGATGATCAAAGAGATGCAAATACTTCTGAGTTTATGCAAATATATGCAGTTTGAAAATGGAACCAGGTTTAAATCGATTGGTCCATTTTGAAACTGCATATATTTACATATAAATTTGCATCAACTCGGAAATATTTGCATCTCATTCATTATCCTTACCGATAACTGCCTGCAAATACTATTCCATGCTAGTTTTGGTAGGATGTCTGGCAACTGGTACTGTTCCACGTGCAGCTCATTGAGTCGCACTGACGTCATCAGGACTGTACTGCGCAGGCGCAGAACTACTGCGCCTGCGCAGTACAGTCCAGATGACGTCAGCACGACTCCGTGAGCCGCACGCTGAAGCGCAGGAGGCATTGTGTACCGGAGAGGACCCCAGGCCACCAGCAGGGAGCGGAGCTGCAGCGAGGGCACAGAACGACTGTCGGGTTGGAGGAAGCCCTAGGTAATCAGATTTTTATTTTTTAGTCATCCTGGACCTTCTCTTTAAGGACCCATTGACACTGAGGATCACTAAACGCTAGCAATTTCAACCATCACTATGTTCTGGGATGAAAGTTACAGCTTCAGTGAAATCCGTTTGCAAATCGGAGTGATAGATTAGAATCTAGAGCCAACGGTAAGTTTTCTATGTTAAACCATTACACCATTGAAAAACTGGTTACGTTTGCAATCGAAAGAAAAATGACTATAGTTGAAGAGGTAATGGCCCCTAAACTATGTTCTATGTTCTTTTTCTCATTGCAATCGCTCAAAAATCTTGAAAAGTGCTGCACCACATTTGTGTGTATCGCGAATAGCTGGCGATCGTGGCAGTGAGATTTTCAAACAAGGTATTTTGTGCTCTGTTAGTGAGAACGTTGTCTGTAGGTCATTGAATAACTGAAATAAAACTTCACACCAAGACTTGCCACTCTTCACTCGCACATACACTTATTCAACCTTATTTTGTGTTTCTTTCAGCGTGTATTTGACAATGCTGAATGGTATTACAGACACGTGGATGCTCATGGCCTGAGTGCTGAATATGAGGTAGCCAGTAAAGAAAATAGAGTCCTGGTGTGTGGATGGAAAGGTAAGTGTGCTACCTGAACATACTGCAGCCCTGGGCCCCTTTGTCTTTGTGGTAGGGTCTTTTAAATGCAACCAAATGGCTTTTGTGGTGAGCACATGCGAGATATAGTATGCCAAAGCTTTAGTGCCTCCCACACTGGGACGCAGCTTTCTAGAGCTCCCTGTAGTATGTCTCAAAGGCAGGTCATTTTGGGAGCTGACGGTGCTCTCGTAGACGTGTGCAGCATAGACCACAATAGCCCTTGGGTGCTGGCTTTGCCCGATAATTATCGTAATTAGGCAGTGCCAATATCGACCGAGGGATATATTAGCAGCAAAGGCGGGGTTTATATCAGCGGAAACTGGCGCAGGGGGCTAGGTTACAGTTAGGCACCCTTACATGGAGGGTTCAAATGAGCATAGGGTCAGGTTAGGCATTAGTAAAAATTAGTGAAATTTTATGATTAGAATTGTAGAATAGTACAATATCGATAATTTACTGATATTCTACTGGTGTATATACCCGGCACCCAAATTACTGTGTTGCCCTGTTTAAGTGTGTCCTTGCTTTGCATTTTTTTAGAGTATGCCTCTGCTTTCCACAGTGCCAGAGACTAGAACCTCCATGTAACTGCACTGATGCCAATTTGTGTATAAAATTAGACATGGGCGGGCATGCAGATACTTGAGCGGATTAACATGAAGATGGATGAGATATGTACTAGGTTGGTAGGTATGCAGCTAGAAAAGGGTTTACTGACCTTTAGGCAAGGAGCTATTCTGGTGAGGCATACAGTCAGGAGAGCACATACTAGTGTTTGGTGAATGGGATGAGGGCATACAGGTGAGCAGCTACTTGTGTGGAAAAGTGGGAAGGCACACAGCTAGGGGAGGAGTTACTGGTTTGAGTGGGATGAGATGTGGTCACGTGACTAGGTCAGCCACATGGATGGGATGAGACACAGCAGTGTGGGTGGGTCAAATTTAGAAATGGCCATGTGTGTAGGTGAGTGAGGGGGGGGGACCACATTATGATTACCTGGGTGGGTAAATGTATGGACAGACACAGACACACAGACACACACACACCCACACACCCGTTTTTTGTAAATCATACCTAAGCTCGACACACACCATGCAATCTTGTTGTACAGATTTACCAAATATATGTAGTATAATGGCAAACAGATTGATAATACCTTGAATGATTGATTGGATAAGCTCTTATACTACATGAAAGTGTTAAGATTGAACACCCAATATTGTATGGTGTGTGTTGAGCCTTAATGTATTGATCTCTCTAACTTTGCACTTCAGCAATAAGATAACCTTAGCAGCAATTTTTCTTTTTTGTGGTTTGAAATCTTTCAGACTGTGATTGCACCTGTAAGAGTCGGTGTAAGCTTCGGGAGCATCTGCGCAGTCACACTCAGGAGAAGGTTGTTTCTTGTCCTAACTGCGGTGGGATGTTTTCCAACAACACAAAATTCTATGATCACCTCCGACGGCAGACTTCACTAGATCGTAAGTAAAACAATGACTGACCATGTGAGCTGATTTTTCAAGAAATATGTATACTTCATTCAGGTGACGTGACGTCGCTGGACTGCTTTTGGGTTTCTCATCTTTTGTTTGTTTTATCTGCCCAGCTCGACATTATAGATGGAGAAGTTTAGACAGTTCAGGAAAATTGTCTAGCTGGAGCTTTAGGACGGTTTTACAGTGCTTCTACTGAATCCCACCGCAATGCAAAAAAATAACAAACATATGACCCTTTAGCAGAGTGCGCTGACAAGATCACATGCATAGCGCCGCAGCCGCAAACCCCCCCCCCCCCCCCCCCCCCCGCTCAGTGACGTACTCCATGCTGGGCACGAAGTACGTCACTAGGATTCCCGTCGGTCCGTGCATGCGTGCCACGACACAGCGCGCTCCTGTCATTGCAATTCCTGCATCACCCATTATTAACTCTGACTTCCGCTGCTGCTTCCCTGCGGAAGTCATACAGTAACTTTGCATTGGCTCAGCCGTGATTCTGAAACTTCCGGCGGGTTGGGGTAAGTGTGCTAGTCCCCATTGACTTGCATTGCCGTTGTGTTACCCTGCGATAAAACGGGGTAACTCAACATACACTTGCAATGCATGTGTAAAAGGGGCTAAAAGTACGCTTGAACTGAATTTATATCCTTTTAAACAATGCACTTTGCCTGGCTGTCTGCTGCGCAGTCAGGATGCCGGGGTCCTCACCCACCCAGGCTTCACACGCCTGGTCCGCCATTGCTCAGACACTCCGTGGCTCACCACTCCACCAATATGTTACGATAACAAAGATACGATGTCGGCACTCCACTTTGCGTTTATTGAAAAAGTTGCAAACCCGACATGTTTCGGGGTCACCCCCTTCCTCAAGTGTACATACAGCCTTGACACACAGTCTTCTAATATACTACAACCACTAAAGTGCACCACACCCTACTATCCAGGACACACCCCTCTAGTCAGCAGACTAAAGTGATGTCATACGGATTAACCCCGCAGGATCAATCCAGACCAATACTTACTGGGCACTACACATAAAACGTCTACCCGGCTAAACACCGAGGTAAACATGAGCACAGCATACATAAGCCTAAGCAACAGTACAATCATACGGGCCATATTAGTAAGTTTTTTTTTTTTTTGTCATTTATGCAACGACTCACAGACCCAGGGATACGACATGTTCCCTTTCTCCTCCGCCCACCACACGATGACAATCATCATGACCTAGGGGAGAAACCCATTGGAAAACAGTCATCAGCAGTGAATAAAGCAATTTTTACATGTTTGTGTCACATCACAAGAAGCATTTTAAGCTGAACATATCATTTAAACCCTTAGGGCTCACAGAATCAAGCCTCCTCATCCATCTCACTTCCTTCTGTAGCAACAATCTATCCCTATCTCCTCCTCCTAGTGAGTGGGGGTACATAGTCTAGCACCATCCATTTGAGCTGCGACACACCATGACCACGGGTATGGAAATGCCTTCCCACTGGTGTATGGCTGCTCGGTTTGGACGGGTCAAACCCTCGGATAGAGCACCTGTGTTCCTGTATTCTGGTCTTCACGTCTCTTGTGGTCTTACCCACATACAGCAACCCACAGGAGCACTTCAATGCATAAACTACAAACTCACTGCAGCAAGTATACATAGATTGAATTTTAATTTGTTTCCCAGAGTATGGGTGCGTGACGTACTCCCCTTTAATAATAATTGCGCTGCAGCAGTTGCAGTTCAGGCATGGAAATGTACCCCTTTTCCTTGTAAGCTTGCTCATCTTCACACATCTTTCAGATAGATCGACCTTGCTGACCATGTTTTTTGTCTTCCCTCTTTTGAATGAGAACAAGGGGAGTTCTTTAAACACTTCTCCATATGTGGGATCTTGTTGCAGCACTGGCCAGTATTTATTTACAATTTGCCTGACAGCCCTTGATTGGTTACAGTAGGTTTGAACAAACTGGATCTGTTTAGAGGTTTTATCAATTTTAAGTTTCCCCTTCAGCAATGACTCTCTATCAGTCCCGCCCACCTCTGTTCTCACTTTCTCCAAAGTTTTAGGGTCATACCCCTTAGACACAAATTTGGTTGTCAATTTCTCAGCGGCCGCCTGATAACCCTCTTCTGTGGATGCTATCCTTCTAGCTCTTAAAAACTGTCCCTTCGGGATGGCCTTGATGACATTACGATTGTGGAAGCTGTCAACTCGGAGCAGGTTGTTACGATCCGTTGGCTTCGTATACAGATCTGTGCGCAACCCCTCCTGTGATACAGAGATGGAGACATCAAAATACTGTTGGCTCGATTTTATAATATTTAACCTGTCCGATCACCGCGGCAGGTCGATACCGCGCTCGATTCCCGCGGGCGGACACTGGTACAAACGAAAGGCAGATAAGTAAGTGTCCGCGGGGACGAGCAGAGATCGATTCGCGCGGACGAGCGGTGACGTGCCGGCATCAAGCCGCTGGCTCGATACCAGCGCATAATCTAACCATGTATGCCCAGCATTAGGACACAGTCGTCTCAAATATGGAGCTCATTAACCATTTAGCAGGCAATTTAGAGGTTTGTAAGAGCTCCAGGCCAATAATGTATTTATTTATTTTTACTTTCTCTGCTTCTAATTAGTACTGCTGTAATGTGTATTTATGGCCACTTATCATTAGGGGGCAGTGTGAGACAATAACAGAGGACTTCTACTTTCAGTTTCTATATTTTCTGCTAGTAGAGAGAGATCAAAGCATTCCAAGAATTTACAGCACAACTAGTTCTGCCGACTGAGGTCAAAAGCAGTGTACTTATCTCAAACGAGAACTCTATTGAAGCTAATGGGTTAAAGCAGAAATATCAGACCAATAACTTCTTACCATAGGGGCAATACAACCATGTGTGAGGCAAATGAGCAATGTCTGAATCACCGACTGGGGATAGCTGGAGTTATCTTGTGGAGTCGGTAGGAGTGTGTTGCTGTTTTTTTACTGTAGTTTCATTTTACAAACACATTTTTTTTCCATGCCTACAGAACACAGATTTCAGTGCACTCATTGCTCAAAGAGGTTTGCGACAGAAAGGTTGTTACGAGACCACATGAGAAATCATGGTAAGTGTTTAATTACAGAGGTGATATTGCCATTGTCGATACTTTACATTATTTCCTGACTTCTGTTATCCTGCTTGAATTGGATCTTTACTTAACATGTAAAAAAAAAATGTACCACGAGAGCAGCCTAACTTCCTTCCTCCATAGTTCCTTCCTCCACAGCCTTTCTACTTCAACAGAAGTGTTTATCCTTGGTGGTTATCTGTAGGTGAGAGAGACCCGTAGACCAGGAGATATATTATAAGATTACTTGTACAGGTATTGTACTCACAAGGGTGGGTTGCAACAACTTGCAACCACTGTCTGAGCCTGAGGGAAAATACATATACATCCCATAAGGAACTCGACCCTCAGCAGATTCTTATCGGGCGTACTGCCCTTTTTCAAGTGCTCCACTTGACTGGAATGAAGGCTTCATGACCCTCTTTGCCATAGGATCTCCCCGCACTACACTCATCACCTTAGGCCCGCAGACTACCTTGTTTTGTAGCCTGAGGGAAAATAACCATCACTGCTCACTCTCCTGATAATGTTCTGAGGTCTTCGTAACGTATACTAAGATCTTACCTCTCAGAAGGACAAACCATAAGAAATGGAAAAGAAAAATGTATTCACTCACAAAAGTGCGTTTCACAGGTTTTTGCCTACTTCTTCGGGTCATTACAAGTGCTTATATATCTTTTGGTCACAAATGTGGGCGCCTACATTTCTACTTCAGCCGCTCAGACTGCTGCCACTGATGGGGCTGTATTGAGCTCTGGTCAGTGCTGGTGTTTGGCCTAGTTTACAAAACGCACAAGAATTGCTCACTCCCAGCCAGCAATCCACCATTGTATATAACAATATACACCTGTGTCTGCAGGACCAAATCTAGCAGGAATTGCATAAATTCAACAACATTCAGGTGGGAGGCTTTGGTCAGACTTAATCGTAGATTATGTCACCAGCAGTATAGAGGCAGGGAGGGTGAATCCCCTGGTGTAGGGAGCACTGGGGCTCACCCGTTGTCTCCCTCTTGGTGTAGCATGGGGACTTTGGGGGTCCCGGGCGGTGGCAGACCTCGGGGCCCCTGCCTGCCGTGTGCTCCAGCATGTGTGTTTTTAAGTGACTTTTTTACAGCTTCCAGTATGCGGTATCAGGTAAGTGGTTGTATAGAGGGGGGGGGGGGGGGGTAAAGTGAGAGGTATACTTGCACACGGTGCCTCCTGCTGGTGACAAAGTCGATGATTATGTCCGACCGAAGCCTATCTCCTGAATGTTGCTGAACTTGTGCAACTCCTGCTAGATTTGGTACTGCAGACACTGGTGTATATTCTTGCACTTGATTGGCTGATAAGCTGTTTGTGGACCATATAACATGGCGGATTGCTGGCTGGGAGTGAGCATTTCTTGTGTATTTTGCATTCAACAAATATAGAGGCAGGAAGGGTTAATCCCTGGTGTTGGGAGCATCGGGGCTCACCCGTACTCTCCCTCTTGGGGGTCCCGGGTGGTGGCAGAGCTTGGGGCCCCCTGCCTGCCATGTGCACCAGCATGTGTGTTCTTAAAGAGAACCTGTAACAAATGTTCCCCTGGAGGGGTACTCACCTCGTTAGGGGGAAGCCTCAGGGTTCCAATGAGGCTTCCCCCTCTGCTGTAGCTGCAGGCAATCCAGCACTGGCTCCCCTGAAGTCTCCGGTAATCCTGGCTTGACAAGCTAAATTTATTTACCTTCCCTGGCTCCAGCGGGGGTGCAGTATCAGCTCTCAGCATGGAGATAGGCGGAAATAGCCGATCTCCATTGGGTCCGCTCAGGGGTCTAGTCCTGGGAAAAGAGGTGAGTGGACTCACCTGGAAAACCACTGTGCCGCGCCAAAAATGGGCATGGTCAAGCATAACGTGGGTGTGGTCATGGCTGGGGCCAAATATACATGACCTTAGCAGTGATGTAAAAGGTCTGCCGGGGAAGTTTGAGGTCTGCCGTAGTGTGTCCCCCAAAAATAGATGTAATCTGACAGCAAATACAGATCCTTCTCAAAAAATTAGCATATTGTGATAAAGTTCATTATTTTCTGTAATGTACTGATAAACATTAGACTTTCATATATTTTAGATTCATTACATACAACTGAAGTAGTTCAAGCCTTTTATGGTTTTAATATTGATGATTTTGGCATACAGCTCATGAAAACCCAAAATTCCTATCTCAAAAAATTAGCATATCATTAAAAGGTTCTCTAAACGAACTATCAACCTAATCATCTGAATCAACTAATTAATTCTAAACACCTGCAAAAGATTCCTGAGGCTTTTAAAAACTCCCAGCCTGGTTCATTACTCAAAACCAAAATCATGGGTAAGACTGCTGACCTGACTGCTGTCCAGAAGGCATCATTGACACCCTCAAGTAAGAGGGTAAGACACACAAATTTCTGAATGAATAGGCTGTTCCCAGAGTGCTGTATCAAGGCACCTCAGTGGAAAGTCTGTGGGAAGGAAAAAGTGTGGCAGAAAACGCTGCACAACGAGAAGAGGTGACCGGACCCTGAAGAAGATTGTGGAGAAGGACCGATTCCAGACCTTGGGGGACCTGCGGAAGCAGTGGACTGAGTCTGGAGTAGAAACATCCAGAGCCACCGTGTACAGGCGTGTGCAGGAAATGGGCTACAGGTGCCGCATTCCCCAGGTCAAGCCACTTTTGAACCAGAAACAGCGACAGAAGCGCCTGACCTGGGCTACAGAGAAGCAGCACTGGACTGTTGCTCAGTGGTCCAAAGTACTTTTTTCGGATGAAAGCAACTTTTGCATGTCAATCGGAAATCAAGGTGCCAGAGTCTGGAGGAAGATTTTGGAGCACTTCATGCTTCCATCTGCTGAAAAGCTTTATGGAGATTTCATTTTTCAGCACGACCTGGCACCTGCTCAGTGCCAAAACCACTGGTAAATGGTTTACTGACCATGGTATTACTGTGCTCAATTGGCCTGCCAACTCTCCTGACCTGAACCCCATAGAGAATCTGTGGGATATTGTGAAGAGAAAGTTTAAGACGCAAGACCCAACACTCTGGATGAGCTTAAGGCCGCTATCGAAGCATCCTGGGCCTCCATAACACCTGAGCAGTGCCTCAGGCTGATTGCCTCCATGCCACGCCGCATTGAAGCAGTCATTTCTGCAAAAGGATTCCCGACCAAGTATTGAGTGCATAACTGAACATAATTATTTGAAGGTTGACTTTTTTTGTTCTAAAAACAATTTATTTTATTGGTCAGATGAAATATGCTATTTTTTTTAGATAGGAATTTTGGGTTTTCATGAGCTGTATGTCTAAATCATCATTATTAAAACAATAAAAGGCTTGAACTACTTCAGTTGTGTGTAATGAATCTAAAATATATGAAAGTCTGTTTATCAGTACATTACAGAAAATAATGAACTTTATAACAGTATGCTATTTTTTTGAGAAGGACCTGTAGGTACCCCCAGCATAGGTAGCCAGGTCTATAGGTGTCCCGAGTATATGTAGCCAGAGGTATAGTTGCCCAGTATATGTAGCCAGGGGTCTATGTGCCCAGTATATGTAGCCAGGGGTCTATGTGCCCAGTATATGTAGCCAGGGGTCTATGTGCCCAGTATATGTAGCCAGGGGTCTATGTGCCCAGTATGTGTAGCCAGGGGTCTATGTGCCCAGTATGTGTAGCCAGGGGTCTATGTGCCCAGTATGTGCAGCCAGGGGTCTATGTGCCCAGTATGTGTA
Source organism: Hyperolius riggenbachi (assembly GCF_040937935.1). Taxonomy (NCBI): domain Eukaryota; kingdom Metazoa; phylum Chordata; class Amphibia; order Anura; family Hyperoliidae; genus Hyperolius; species Hyperolius riggenbachi. Next base: position 284,603,382 of record NC_090651.1, read on the forward strand.
GCCAGGGGTCTATGTAGCCAGAGGTCTATGTAGGCAGGGGTATATGTCCCCAGAATAACAACAACAACTAACATTTGTAAAGCGCTTTTCTCCCGTAGGACTCAAAGCGCATAAGCATTGCTCAGACCATCGTAGTACAGAGGAAGAATTTTATAAGTCTGGAAATGCCAGGCTAAACAGGTGGCTTTTCAGTCTGGATTTGAATAGCTCCAGGGATGGTGCTGTCTTTACTGGGTGTGGCAGGGAGTTTCAAAGAGTAGGGGCAGCATGACAGAAGGCTCTGTCTCCAGATTTTTTGAGGTGCACTCTGGGAGTGACCAAGTTTATAGAACTTGCTGATCTGAGGTTGTGAGAGGTGTGGTGCAACTTCAGCAAGCCCTTCATGTATCCCGGGCCCAGATTGTGCAGGGATTTGAATGTCAGCAGTCCAATCTTGAAGAGTATTCTCCATTCTACTGGTAGCCAGTGCAGGGAGCGAAGGATTGGTGTAATTCGACAGTGGGGAGGCTGGTTTGTTAGCAATCTGGCAGCAACATTCTGCACTAATTGCAGGCGACGCAGGTCCTTTCTGGGGAGGCCAGCATAAAGTGCATTGCAGTAGTCCAGCCGTGATGTGATGAAGGCGTGAACTAGGGTTGGAAGATCCTCTGGGGGAATCAGATGTTTAATCTTTGCAATGTTCTTCAGATGAAAGTAGGAAGATTTAACTACAGATGAAATTTTAGTTTCTGAAACTCAATTCCCCATCGATTAGTACGCCAAGGCTGCGCACAAGTTTGGAGCTGTTTATTTCTGAATTCCCAATCCTGATTGGTGTTGCTTTAGGCTAGAGCTGTTTTGATGGCGAGCACTGGCTTTGGACAAAGATGACCTCAGTTTTGTCAGCATTCAGTTTCAACCAGTTATCATTCATCCATGCCTGTAGCTCAGCTAAGCAAGAGTTTATTTTTGGAGTAGGGTCTGTTCCACCAGGTTTGAAGGACAGGCATAGCTGTGTGTCATCGGCGTAGCAGTGGTACGTCAGGCCATGTCGTTGGATCAGTGTACCGAGTGGCAAACAGCAGAGGGGATAGGATTGATCCTTGTGGCACTCTGAATTGTAGAGGTGCAGGTAGGGCTGCACGATTTTAGGGAAAAATTGAAATTGCGATTTTTCACTCAGAAATTGCGATTTCGATTTTTTTTTTTTTTTTCAAAGCAAGCTTTAGCACTAAATTGCACATGTATGCAGGTAGGGCCTTCTGTGAGGACGCTGGGCGCAGTTAACAATGTGTGGCGTACACACACACACACACACACACACACACACACACACACACACACACACACACACACACACACACACACACACACACACACACACACACACACACACACACACACACACACACACACACACACACACACACACACACACACACACACACACACACACACACACACACACACACACACACACACACACACACACACACACACACACACCCCCACACACACACCCACACACACACACACACACACACACACACACACACACACACACACACACACACACACCCCCACACCCACACACCCAACACTATAGGTAACCTCACCTAACCTTCCTGCATTATAGGTATCCAAATTACCACACACACCCCACTCCTCTCCTGCAGTATAGGTAGCCATGTGACCCCCCCCCCCTCCAGTATAGGTAGCCAGATGACCTACTGCCCCCTATAGTATAGGTAGCCCCCCCCCCCCCTTGTGTAGTATACATAGCCACTGGTGGTCGGATATTGGGAATTGCGAGCGGAAGGAGTATAGGCAGTAGCTTTAACTTCTGAGCTTTGCAATCAATCACCGCTTCTGGCTGCAACCGAGTCCGCTACAATACGGAAGCTTCCTTCTCCCCTTAGCTGCCGCTGCTTGTCTCTCTACCCTGCATCTCTCACACGTGATTCGCCGAGATGTCCGGTGGAGGAGAGACAAGCAGACACTAGCTACAACTAGCAGTGCATATTTTTGAATGTTAATGAGCCGGGCAGGGGGGGGGGGGGGGGGCGCGAGTCCAGTCCAGAGCAGCACACAGCGCCACCAATCACTGGATAGAGATGGTATGACGGCGGCGGTAGGCGGAGCTGTACCGTCTGTACAGCTCCGCCTACCGCCTCCGTCATACCATCTCTATCTAGCCATTGGTGGAGCTGTGTGCCTCTCTGGACTAGACTCGCCCCCCCACTGCCCAGCTCGTTAACAGTTAAAAATATGCACTGTTTGTGACGGCGCGGCGGTAGGCGAAACAATGCGGCCAAGCGCAGCGAGCGCTGAAAAAAAGCAAAACCGAAGCTACTGACGATCTGAAGATCGCCTGCAGGTGAATCGCGGTTTCAGTTTTAAACCGCAAAACCGTGCAGCCCTAGGTGCAGGTTTGGACATTATAGGTCCTAGGGATACTCTCTGTGTTCTGTCAGTCAGGAATGATCTGTACCACTTGAGGACTGATCCACTGATGCCACAGTACTCCTGCAGTCTGTTAAGCAGGATTTCATGGTCAACTGTATCAAAAGCCGCTGAGAGATCCAATAGGATTAGGATGGAGCATTCCCCTCTGTCCCTTGCCATGAGCAGATCGTTGCAGGTTTCGGATGAGGGCTGTTTCACAGCTGTGGTGTTTCTTAAAGCCAGATTGTAGAGGGTCCAGGATGTTGTTTACTGACCGCCTGGTTTCAAGTTGCCGATAGACAGCCTTTTCAATAACTTTACCTAAGAAGGGGAGATTTGGAGACAGGTCTGTAGCTGCTCATTGCATCTGGATCCATGGAAGGTTTTTTAAGAAGGGGCTTGATGATTCCTTCTTTTAGAGAGGTAGGAAACCTCCCTGCTTGCAGAGAGCAATTTACTATTTTGTGAAATGCTGGACCAAGCAGGTCAGGGCATTTCAGCATATGCTTAGTTGGTCCAAGTCGCAGGTTGTCTGGCGGAGGCGATGGAGGATGTCTGAGATCTCTTCCTCACTAATACTTTTGAAGTCAGTCCAGGGTGTTAGGTTGTTCTTGCAACTATTTCCAGGGGTTGAATAAGTCTTAGGTGCTGTGGACTGAATGAGAGACTGAATAGAGGATACTTTGTCAGCAAAGTAGCAAGCAAATTTCTCACATAGCTCCTTTGAGGGAGGTAGTCAGGTGTCCCCCCCCAGCATGAGGGGAGCAGCGCAGTGGAAGGAGAGCTGTGGGGAAGGGGGGGCCATCTCCCCCCCCCCCCCCTCCTTCCCTCACCTTGGGGCTCTCCATCCCCAGCTCACCCCTCCAGAACTAACGTGCAGGCGGCTAGCAACGGGCGGGACTTGGCTCTTCCTCGTTCCGGCGCGAGCACTCCACTGCCGCTAGTCTGGTCCAGAGCAGCAGCACGCAGATCCGACTTGGAGCGAGACGGAGGTAAGTCCCGCCCACTGCCAGCCGCCCGCAGGTTAGTTCTGGAGGGGAGAGCGGGGGATGGAGAGCGCCAAGGTGAGGAAAGGAGAGGGGAGATGGCCCCCCCTCACAGCTCTCCTTCCACTGCGCTGCTCCCCTCCACAAATGCCAGGGTGGACGGCGTCCACCCTCTGAAAAAACGAAGTGGACGTCGTCCACCCGCGTCCACGCACCACTCGACACCTGGGTCCGCTCTACTACGCAGGCGCAGGAGGCTTGCGCCTGCGCAGTAGTGCGGACTGACAGCGATCAGCTATTTTTGCCTATCTCCGAGCAGGGAGCCGATACTGCGCCTGCGCTGGAACCAGGGAACGTAAATATATCAAGCCTTGTCAAGCTTGTCGAGCGAGGATTGCGGGATGCCTAGGGGGAGCCAGCGCTGGATTGCCTACAGTTATAGGGATGGGGGAAGCCTCATTGGGACCCTGAGGATAATGCGCCTGCGCTGGTGCCGAGAAGGTAAATATTTACATCCCCTCTGTGCGGAGGGGCACAGCGAGACCACCGTGAGACACAACAGGACGGGGAAGCCTCAATAAGATCCGGAGGCTTCTCCCTACCGAGGTAAGTACACCCCCTAAGGAACTTTTTGTCGTTACAGGTTTTCTTTAAGTTTGGCCTAGTTTGAAAGCCACATCATCCCAGCCTCATGGCCTATCGTCAACTAGTCTCTGCATCAAGCCCTGGCAGCAATTTTGTGTAGACTGGGAGGGAGGGACTTGGTCAAATCTCTAGTTTGATCTCCCCAGTTATGGGAATCAACAGAGCACAATTTTTGACATCGGTCAGTGCTGATTAAGTTTGTAAGGCTGAGTATTGCTGTCAGATAGTTGCACTGTTTACCTACTGAAGCAATGCTATATACTGTATATTGTTCTTTATGATGTACTGCAGCAGTTACTGTAATTTTATACTCATGTTATACATTTCCTTGTCTTGCAGTAAATCATTATAAGTGCCCACTATGTGATATGACATGCCCACTGCCTTCTACGCTACGCACTCATATCCGCTTCAGACACAGTGATGAGCGACCATTTAAGTGCGATCATTGTGATTACAGGTGAAACTTGTATTATGTGTCTTGTCAATATGCATGCTTCAGTTTCTAATAAATAGTCCATTTCTGGTTTAACAAAAATGTACAATAAATATTCTGTATATAATACAGCTCTGGTAAATAAGAGCCCATTGCAACATTGATCAGTTTCTCAGGTTTTATCTTGTATTGAAGTAAAGAGCTTTGCCTTAAAGAGAAACTCCGATCAGTAGCTGATGCCCCCTATTACATGAGACATCTATTCCTTTTCACAAACCGACCATCAGGGGGCGCTGTATGGCTGATATTGTGGTGAAACCGCTCCCACAAGGAACTCTGAGGACCGTGGTACTCCTGGCAGTTTCCTATCTGTAAACCTTGTTGCATTGTGGGAAATAGCTGTTTTTGCTGTCTCCAACTGTCGAAAAAGCATGCAGCAGCTACATCACCTGCCAACAGTAAAAATGTCACCATGTAATGTCAGAATGTAAATGGGGGATTAAAAGATTTTACAATGGGCAAACACTGACTAAATCATTTATACATAATTATTGTAAAAATGAAGCACGTTTTTTTTATTACATTATTTTCACTGGAGTTCCTCTTTAAGGCCCCATTCACACTTAATCAGTTACTTTTGGATTTTCAAAGTTATACCCATGTTATCCTATGGCACCTTTTCACACTTGCCGCGTTTTAACTGAAATCTTTTTCACAATGCATTGCTATGGAAAAGGAAAACAAAAACCGCGTACCAACTAATTAAGTGTAAACGGGACCTCAGGGTAAATATTGTCAGCAGTTCTTAAAAACTAACGTCTGAAAAAATATGTTGTTCTTTCAGAATTTTAAAGAAAATGACAATAGATCAAAATTGGAGAAATAACTTATAACGCAGTTTTTCAGTTATTTAAATTGTGAGCGAAGAGATGAGGCTGGCACCATCCAAAGCTCTTTTTTACTTTTTATTCAAAGACTGTCATGCATAACAGCGATGTTTTGGAGCAACAGACATGCTCCTTTCTCAAGCTATGACAGTATTTGAATTGTGCAAAGAAAACAAAACAAAACAAAAACAAATCCTCTGTTCACTCACCAAAAATGGCAATAATCGTTCACATCAAGGCCGTTTCTGTGCGCTTTTCACAGCGCACTGCCCTGTGCGTTCAGCAAGATAATGATTTTCCCATGTAATGTAGCTGGTTCACATCTATGCGCTGCACTGAGCAGTGTTACAAAAACATAGGGTTGCATGCATTTCTGTGCGTTGAGCTGTAAAGCGCACATCAATGCAAGTGAATGGGGTGCGCTTTTTAAGCGCATAGAAGCGCATGCGTTTTTTACCCCTATTTGGGAAAAAAAAAATTTACATAGAAAAACAAAGCTTTATTGACAACTGCTACTGCTACATTAAGCAAAATGTGCCTTAAAGAAGCGCAACGCACTAAAGCGGTTTTTGCCATGCGCTTTCACATGTTTCTCAGCGCAGCAGATGTGAACAAGGCCTTAGGCCCAGGACCCACAAAGGGCACTTTGTGGTAATTTAAAAGTGCTTGCATTTTGCCAGGGAAATGCCGCAATCACCATTTGGCTACTGTAGCCACTGATGTGATTACTCTGGGATTGCTCCCAAAATGCTGCAAGCAGTGTTTTGCTGTCACTCTGTGATTTCAGAGCTGCTAGTGGGACCACCGCCATAGAGATCCACTGGAGTAGCTTTTTGCCGATCATTGGACATTCCTAGTGGGTCCCAGACCTTAAAGGGATCCAAGCAGCTCTTGGCTTCAAATAGCTGCAAGGGCTGCCATTGTTCAGAAGCTCAACCACTGCTGTTTTACAACTGCTGTTATCCAGGCTAGGTGAGAAATTCTTCAACTGTAACTGATGTTTTCTGTTTGAAGTACAATGGGGGTTTGTTTGTGGTCAATTAAGTCTAAAGAGGTGATATCTTATCTGTTTTCACCATCTCCTGCTCAGGGACTGCAGGTCCTTTGTGGACAGACAAAGTGGCTAATTTAACCCTTAGAAGTAAAAAAATGAGGTAAAATTAAAGTTAATAAACCACATTTTTAGAATGCATTTTTAATTTGCTATAGAGCTGCCCTGGGTGTTAAAAATGATGCTCGGTTCACTTTAAGCCCAATCTACACAATACGATCCTTCGTGCGATTCGATTACGATTCTATTTATGATCCGATTAAATCTGACATGTCCGATCGGGATTCGATTCGCTATTGCAAAACAATGGCAAATCCAATTGAATCGGACATGTCGGATTTAATCGTATCGTAAATAGAATTGTAATAGAATTGTATCGTGTAGATGGGGCTTAATGCATGGTACACTCCATACAATTTTCTTTTAGATTTACCTGCCAGGTAGATAATCTCCAACATGTTGGAAATTATCTATCTAACCATCTATCTGCCTAGCAATTAGGCATTGCTCTACTCAGCAGGAGATAACCAGAAGACAATGCACCAGAGAAAATGACCAGTCTCTACCAGTACTAACAAAAATCTAACAGAAAATTTTATGGTGTGTACTATTTATGCTGGATTCATATCATACAATTTTTTTCGGCTGATTTACCTGGCCGATAGATTATTTCCAGCATGTCCGATCTGAGATTTGAACAATTTTTATGAGTGATTTCCATTCGTTTCTACAGCCATGCTGGAAATAATCAATCGGCCAGGCAAATCGGGCGAAAAATTGTATGGTGTGGATCCAGCAATTAGTCTTTGAACAAGCATGCAGATCAGATCTTTCTGACAAGATTAGCCACATGCTTGTTTCAGTTGTGTGATTCAGACATGACTGATGCCAGAATGATCTTTAGGACCTCTAGGCAACTGGTGTATTGTTTAAATGGAAATGCATATGGCAGCCTCTATAGACCTCTCACTTTTGGTTCCCTTTAAAAGGAACTTGAGGTGTGAGATCTGTGGAAGCTGCCATTTTTATTTCCTTTTAAACAATACCAGTTGCCTGGCATTCCTGCTGCTCTTTCTGGTCAGTAGGGTCTAAATTGCACACTTGAAACAAGCATGCAGTTACTCTTGACAGATTTGTCAGACATCTGATCTGCATGCTTGTTCAGAGTCTATGGCTTAATGACCAGTCTCTACCAGTACTTTACAGAAAATATTCTAACAGAAAAATGTAACAGAAAATTGTATGGAGTGTGTGTACTAGGCATTAGAGGCAGAGAATCAGCAGGACAGCCAGGCAATGTGCATTATTTAAAAGTAAATAAACATATCAGCCGCCATATCTCTCTCACCTGTAGTTCCCTTCAACTCGACCCCAGTGTCAGTTTGCCATAGTGTTTAAAGGTCACTTGATGTCAGCCTATGGTTCTTGAGTGACATTCAGATTTTGCGGTTTTCTCTTGGAGTGCTAATTGGTTTTTGGCTTCTGCCGGTTGTAGCTTTGTTGTCCCCAGTGACCAAAAACAAGAAAAAACGGAATCCAGGCTGCTCACCTCGAGCTAGGATATTTTATGCAGTGGGGAGGTGCTGGAAGGGTGTGGCAAATAAAACAGTAAAGTCAATTAACCCTTAGCACACTGGCATGCAAATTCTTTCTCTTAACCCATGCAGGAACCAATGCTATCGCTACAGCTAAGTTAAAAGCTGAGTGTTTTTGTTACAAAAAGTCCCTTGCGTAGTCATACACTGCGCAGAGGTCCTCTGTGTTAGTATGTGTTCTAACTCTGGCCCTGTAACATGCATTGTACAAACATGCAAGCATTCAGTACGTCAAGCCTATCTAGGGATTAGGAGCACATATCCTAGCGTACTCTCTTGGGACAGAAAGTGCATTGAATGAATTTCCCAATGTAGCTACCAAAATACATCCATGTGTACCATGTGTGCTAAGTGCATACTGACAATGCTCACTGAGGAAAAGAAGGGGAGAGCACCAGGCATAATACTTTGTATTGCTCAGAAAATTTCCCTGTGTGATGCACCTGACATTCTAATTATTTCTCCAGCTGTAAG